>NC_132846.1:66680655-66982529 GCF_048164855.1 Canis lupus baileyi | reverse complement strand
CTAAATTTTAATACTACAAAGCACATATCTGTGGGCATGTATGTGTGGGTTTGATGAGCATAAAAGCTAGTAAATTTGGCTTTCTTCTAATCCATAGCCATGTATCACATCTCTAATTCTGGGTAACTGTCTCACAAATGTATGCATGTGATCACAAGAGGAAACTGAAGTAAAAATATAGGGACAGATCTAACACACACATCTAACACTAGAAAAATAATCCCATCCAAAGCATATGCCCGAAGGATAACAGAGATGCAAAAATATTTTCCTATAAACAAAAGGCAGCATATTTTGGTTAATTGCAAACTGAAATCAATGGTATTTTTATTTATTACATTGTACAAGTACAGTTCGCCTCAATTAATGGAATCCTTATGCTTAATGGAATCCTCAGCTATGTTGTTTGTTTGCTTGCTTGCTTTTAACCTTTTTAAAAACATCTAACACAAGATGTCTGGGAATCCTGCAAGTGCCTTTAAGACTTCCCCATGAGCATTCTACAAATATAACAACTTTCCTTTGTTGTGCACGGAAAGACCCCTGACAGCCACTGTGACAGAGATGGGGCTGGGGGGACAATGTCAGATGGACAATAAAGGGAAGGTGAAGGGACAAGTGGAAACTAAGCAAGAGGAAGTCAAAGACTGGTTTGAGAAAAAGAATAAAGTGGAGTGTCAACATAAACACACTTCAAATACCTAGACAGTCCCTTCTTACACACCATCAATAAGATGCAAGAACACATATGGAACTGATTTCCTTCAGTGGCCCTACCAGGAGTGCCTACGTCAAACCTTACTTTAACCAAAATTGTGGTACAGCTTCAAGAACATTGTATAAACCCTTCTATTCTGACTAAACTGATCCAAATAGAGATATAATAACATTAGCTTTTCTCTTTTCCTTAAAAAGTAAAAATTACAAAGTGAATGTAATAAACTAAAAAAAAAAAAAAATGCACATTTGAATTCTAAACACTAAGGGTATACAAATTTAGACAGCTAAGATATTTCTGTAAACCAATTGATTTGAATAATCAACATGTTAAAGACCAAATTTTCCAAGTAATAGAACACTTACATTTGATGGATTTCTTGAACAAAGGAAATAAAAAAATGACAAAGCAGACAGGCAAACATAATTCATCGGTGCACTATATAATTTTAAACTTCCACCCCCAAATAGCTATTTGAAATTCATTTTGTATCACAAGCACTTCTTCTGAATATTATTTAGGGCAAAATAGCCAACTTGATAAAGTGCCAACAAATCGCATCAAAAATGTAGAATGTTAACTAGATAAAAGTGTCAAGAAGAAATATTATTATTACCATATCGACTCCAAAAAGTAAAACTTCTGCACAGGTTCAAAAGTTCAAAGCAACCATATTTGTTTTCAAACAACAGCTTTTAACTAGTAGAAATTAAACTTAACAATGCTACCTGGTCAGGATTCTTGTAGCTCAGGAGCAGATTTGAGGCCTTGATATCTCCGTGTACGTACTCATGCTCGTGAATATATTCCAGAATATCCAGCTATGAAAGCACCATATAGAATAAATTAATGCAGTACCTAACACCAGCCAGCAGAGGACCGAGCTTCAACGCAACTCGCCTTCACTGGATTAAAACAAGAGGAATGTAGCTCACATACAATTCTCAAGCTTAGCTGCAAGACAGTTTTCCGAGAAAACCTTCTGGCATTTGCTTCATATATTTTCTGAAGGTCACTCCCAAAGCGATCCATTATCATAAACCTGTAACTAAAGACAAACAAGAAAAGTCAATGAAACAAAACAGAACTCGGGTAACCTACTTTGCAGGGACTACTCTCTCAGTCATTTTTTTCAAGTCCATGTTTAGTAAGAAAGCAGAAGGAAAAGGGAAGAAAGAAGAAAGGAGGAAAGAAAGACAAACATTTGAAACCATTTTTTCCAACTAGAAATCTCAGAGTTGGGAATACTTCCCTGTCCTGCCTGAGGGCCTTCTCCTGGTGGCAGCCAGGTAGTTTCCTGAGACACCCATCAATATAAGGTAATTAGCCCACAGACTGACTCCAGCTGATTCATTCACAGGAAAGATAAGACAATATGAGTAAGACCAGTATCACGGATTTTCTTCCCGCCGAAGTCAATTCATGTTTCTGGATATTAGCTTGTTGTCTGTGACCGTTTTTCTCTATTTTGGGGGCACATTTTAGCAGTATTAACATTTTATTAAAATCAAGATACCAAAGATGCTATAATAATAGCTAAATTCAATGAAATTGTTTAAATGGTATAAAAGGGCTGTATGTTAAATACTCAAAGGACAAGAGTTAGGGAAGAACAAATATCCTGGGGAAATGTGCAGATTTTTGATTTTGCCACAAACCCACTAGGTCACCTTGGCTGACTCACATCACTTCTTTGAGCCCTGATTCCCCCGGGTGTCAAATGAGAGCGTGGGGCCTCATGTCTACGGAGGTCTTTTCTGGCACTTGAATTCTAACCCTCGACAACCGTGACACTTCTGTGTGTGCCCAAACAGCAACACCTCAGTCCAGTAACACAGTTCACCTTATGCTCTAAGGATCACTTTTATCTTTACCAAGTTTTCCAGATTCTGATTTGCCTGGTTAAATCACTCTGAAAAATCGTAAAAACCAATACCACACTCACAATGTATCTTCCAATGAGGATAAGATTAATGATGATCATCATAACCACACCTATCACTCACTGAAGCCTTGGTCTACTTCACATGTATTAGTGCATGTCAACCTCACATCACCCTCATGAGGTAGAGGCTCCTATTCACCCCATTTTACAGCAGAAGAAAACTGATGATTGGTAATTTGCCTTCCAGGAAGTGATGGTGTCATTCTTTTTCACATATCCAAATAAATAAACGTCAGTGGTACACAAAAAATCCCACTTATTTTTATCTGTGAAGCCTACAACAAATACCATATGACAAGTTCAACAGGGAAGGAAAGCTAACATTAAAAGATAACATGACAAATAAAAAATCAGGATTCTATTCATTTTTGAAGTGGAAGGGAATGAGAGATCCTCTTATCTAAACATCTTTTAATAAATAAATTAATGTGTATACACATAAAATGCTTTGTCCAAAGTCATATAATTAGAGCAAAATGCATTCATTCGTGCAAGATTTTCCAGTACACCATGATCTCTATCATCATAAAGAAGGAACAATAATTCTGACTTCCTGATTTCATTTGTACAACTTGATTTTGGAGGGAGGACAAAAGGACACAAATACACATTTGTTTTTATGATAAGTGATGTAATTAGTATAATATAATACAGGGGTAACGAAAATACAACCTCTGCTAACAGTCTAAAAGAGGGCTAAAACACAATTGCTTAATTCAACATGAGATCTATTAATACATCACACTGAGTACATCTTTGTTTTTATTCATAGACCACTCCACCACTACTGTAAATAATCCCCTAATCGTCTGTTTCAAATTATACACATCAACTGATTTTCCCATCATTTGTGCCATTTTATCTAAGTCCCCAGGAAAGTAGACATTGATGGCTTTCCCTTGGAGGAATTACCTAGAAATAACTTTCATTTTACTATTCAGTGGGAGAAGCATTCTTACAAAAGAAGGTGGTGAAGATTTCCATGCTTCCACACCGCTCTCCTCTCCTCACCCCAGTCTCCATTACCAGCCTCAGGCCCCTTCTCCCTTCCAAATGCACACCCTGTTCCTGGTGAAAGAGTGATGCTGAGTGCCACACAACAGGCCAAAATCCTACCCTGGCCCTGCATTCATATTACTCTCCCACCTGAGATGCTATCCTGCTCTCCAATGGTTTTCTAAATCAGTAGTTCTGAACATTTAAGGGATTAAAATCCCCTTGAAAGTAAAAGTTAACACAATATTTTACATATATTCTAATAGTGAAATCCTCCACTTTTGTTTCATCCTCCTTATTAAGTGGGTAGCTGTTATTCAATTTCACAAACAAGGAAATCAAGGCAAAAGGAGTAACTTACTTAGTCACATACATTTTAAGGAGCAAAACACAGATTTGAAACCCAACAATATGGCTCTAGAACCCTTGCTCTATTCATAATAACTCCTTGCTCTATACTATTTCTCCAAAATTTCCATGAGAACTATAGAGAATCGTCCCAGCAAAACCTTATATAACAAAACGCCATTATTTCAGGAAGTTCGCACACTCGCTGAGGGATACACAGATCCCATGATAAGAACTTCCAAGTAAAAGACAACACTGGCTGCCTATCTGACAACTACCTCTCCTCTCCATCCTTTTCAACAAAGCACCAACTGGGTTCAGGCATTCTGTCCTCTTCCACGTGGCCACGTGCTCCGCCATGCCAATCACTGTGATCGCTCGGCCTTTGCCAGTGACTAGTTTAAGAATGAGCACTGATACAACCCCAACCAAGAAAACACGAGAGGAAGGGAGGTTCCCTTGCAGGAAAATGAAACACACAACAAGCAATACTTTCTACTGCTGTGGGCTGCTGTGTTTGCATGTGATGCCTAGAAATAGGGCAGCTAGCCACCCTGGGACCACATAACAGAGAATTAATACAGCACAAAGCCAAGAAGAGGGCAAAAGGGCATGATAAAGGAAGCAAGATGATCACTCCAGAGAGCTGAGTCATTTTTCCTTTACCTGCAGCTGAAAGCACCCAATACACCCCCAGAGCCAGACTAAATCTACTCTTCATATAGCTACCAGCCTTATTCCAAGAAGCTCCAGTCATTCATTCAAGTATTTTTAAAACATCAATCACTTTAAAGTATGGGAGGTTTTCTCCAACTCAGCTGTGCCAACTATGTTCTCTCTCCAATCTCGGAACTCCTAAGACATGAACGATTTGGAGTTACACAATTTAGCAGCACTTAGGGGTTTTAATCGTTTCATATATGTTTGTTTCTTCTCATCAGCTAGACTGAAACGTCATAAAGAGGGGGACGATGCTATGGGTAGATCATATATCTAATATGAAACACCGAATTGAAGCCTGAAGGGCTCCCTTTCACATTAAGGATATGGAGCATGCTTCCTTCCTTATTTGTAAGAGAAATAAATGCAAGGTGCATTTGCTTTGTTCCTACTCATCAGCTGGGTTCCTCCAGTCAGTTGCTAGTGCTTTTGCACAAGTCCTCCAGACTCTAAATAATGTCTTGTTCATCTCTGTCAAGTGCATGCCATGTAGCCCAGATGAAGGCCCAGCAGTACTGCAGGTACTCAGTAAACAGTAAATGGTGAATGCTCAACAGTGAGAAGAAAAACAATACATGCATAGTTTTACCTCTTTCCATTTTTATCATGTAGACCAGACCCCCAGTACTTAGGGACACCCAGGTACTTCAGTTTATGGGTACGAATCCACTTCTGAACTACAAGTTAAAAACACATGCTTGTGATTTCACTTTTGTTTTAAATAAATCTCCTTTTTTCATTTTTTAAATTGTTAAGAGTAGAATGTACTTATACATGCAATAAGATTTCATCTTTTTTTCATAAAAAAGGGAACACGTTATAATAACAAATAACAAGTACCTTACAATCAAAGCATTTTTATTAACCCACAAAATTGTGTTACCCTGCTCTAAACACTGTCTTTAAAATGAAAAATCTGTGAAAGGCATTTTAAAAAAAAAGAAAATCCAACCACAGTAACTCTAGTGGCAGTTACTAGCTCTAATGATGTAAATGGTTACTTGCTTCTCCAGAAAGACTTAATTTTTACCCAACCTAGAAGTTGTTTACCTCATTTCTAAAGGTTGTCAATCAGGAAATGAAGCTCAAAGGAGGGTGGCTTGAAGAGGTCCTGCTCTCTTCCCAGTAGTCTGTTCTAATTCATCAATTACAAAATCCCCCTCCACCCAGGTTATGCTGTCCAGACTTTAGAAAAATGTCTCAAAAAGACTGGGATGGATATCCTTAAATCCTATGCATGAATTAGGATTACTTCTCAATTTTTAACAATATTTCCTAAATCATATATCCTTTACTAACTTTATTCTATATATTAATATAGGTGAAATCTTATATCAGAATTCTTTTATACACACCTCATCAAAATGAAATTTATTTACGAAGTAGAAAATAAAACTAACAAAGCATCAGAGTATCAGACCCAGTGCTCTAGTCCTGAGTTCACACAAGCAGTGGTCACTTTGAGACTGTACACGTATGTATGTATTCCTTACTTTGCTCTGGTTTGGCTGCTCGCTGGTAGAACTTCAGTTCAGTAAAGAGAGGTCCGTTGTCACTGGGTTCCTTAAAACATAAGAGGTAATTGGTGCTAGCAGTGCTTAACATTATGGAGTCATTTTCAATGAAACTTCAAAAAGCACTAACATCAGTATTTTTTTCCAATATAATTAATTGTATTACTTAAGTTTGTAACTATGTTTAAGGCATACACTCTTTGGAAATGTTTTAGATATTCTCAGAAGAGTCTGTGAGTCTTACATTTTTCTCAAGGTCCACTTCTGTAAGTGATAAAACTTAAAAAACACATATACGGCTCAGTCTTCACAGAAGTTTAAGAACAATCTTTAAACTCGTTTTCATCTTTATTAAGCTTTCTCTTAAGCAATGATTGGCAACCATGTGAACTGTCTCAACAAGGGGCTACCAGAGGTTTCTGAGATCTAATAAAATTCTAACACCTAACTTAACCCATCAGTGTCAAAATCTAACTCTTTTCCCTGTTTCTCAAAGCAGTTGTATCTAGTTGATCAGGACCGGCAGAAACCAATCTTGTCAGAGGGAATCTTCTGGAACTCCAGAGCAAGCAAGCACTATCCACTTAGCTGCATCCCTTTCTTGCTGACAACTGATTCCCGCCTTTTTCAAACTAAGAAGCCCTACAACATCCCACATGATAATTCAAAGTCAAGAGGAAACCAGGGCTCAGTAATAATTGTTTCCCACCAACTTTACTGAACTACATTCATTTTACATTTTTAGGGGCAGTAACAGGTAAGATGATTTGTGAAGAGGTATACATGCACAAAAAGGTATGGACAAACAAGAAATGTCAGCCTGTTGGGAATTTTGCCTTTGTTAAACAGATATGGAAGGGTAAAACAGATCTTACAATTTTGTGGGTTTTTTAAATAGTAAATTGTATCTGAATCAAAAGTGGTTATTAGGTCATGTTTGATCATTTCTGTTTTATTTACCGAGAACCTGAGAAAAAATCTGAAAAGCAGTAAAAACTTCAAACTAGGAAGCTAACATTTCCCAGCTAAATTTTAGGGTTGCTTTTCCTTTAGGAAATATGGGAAGAAAGTTATTTTGGACAAAACATCCGTGTAGCTGGAGTTCCAGGGTCAGCAGAGCATTAGAAAAAATGACAATGAGGCCCACTAGCTTCAGGAATCTCCAGTTACAGCACCTGTAGGAAGACTAGTCAGCCAATCTGCAAACAGTCAGGCAGTACCTAGTTAAGAATGAGCACTCGACAAACAGGCACCATAAGTAACTAACACGTGGATCAGAACTTGAAAATAAATTTGCCTTGTTCCAGGTAAGTATACTTGTCAGCCCAGCATTAGAACAGAATGGTACACAAGGTCTGGCATCTCACTGCCTCTTAAGAAGTAGAAACTAACCAACATACAAAGTATGAGTCCAAATTCCTAATTTTTAGACTCAATACCCCAAATTTTGCCACAACCCGTGGCTCCTTTTTGGCATCAACGCTCTCTAGACAGACACCTGTGTGTGGTCAGAGCCCACCGCTAGGCCTCCAGCAGAAGTAGCAGTCTCAGTGTAAGAAATGAAGAAGTAGGAATTCAAGAGATGAAATTTTGGTGAAGTTACTCTCCAAAGGCTAACTTTTAGAATAGCTTATTAATATAATTCAGGTTTGAAAGGGGTTTTCCTAAGACAAATCCTGGCTTATTACCATCAGTATAAAATTCTGATTCATTCCCTTTCAACCTATGTCATATCAACTTTAATTTTCAAACTTCCCTTTGGGCAATAATTTATTAAACTTATAATAATAAAAATCAACCTATATAAATCAGACTATTATAATGAAAGCCCCACTACAATGAAGGCTCTTTGAGCTCATTTCATACTTTTTCTAATCCAATAAGGTTCCATTATAACAAAATAAAGGAGCTACTTCCTTGGCATTGCACTCTGGCCAAAGCTCGCTATTTCTGTGGAAGAAAATACCTTAACTCATAACTAAAATTTTATTAACATATTTCAAATCTAAAATACTTTGCCAACTCTATAATAGCCAAGATTTAGAAAAGAAATTGGGACTGACATTTTAACTAGAATATCACTAAACGTTTCTTTAAGACTTCTAAGTGTCAAAATGAAGATGACAACAGAAAAAAAATTAAAATGTGATATATTTCAATGGCACCCTCTAAAAGCAACTGGCTGCCATTTAAAAATGAAGCTGTATAAAGTTTCCCCTTCCTACCAAAAAATTATGATATATGAATTGAAAATTCAGGTCACTTCTCATAAAGTCAGTGAGGAAAATGAAACATCAGTCTGCAAACTTCTTGCCAGGAAACTTTGAAATACAGGCTTTATGATCGTTCATACTGTAAAGTGACCACGATATAAAGAACTGTTAGGATACAAGACCTAAAAGTCTACCCATCCCACCCCCCCACCCACCCCTCCCCGCTCAGTTCTGCTCTGAGCTCACTGATGGGACTGCAGTCGGTCAGTCTGGGGGAGTTCACTGAAAACTATCAACTGTGTTAACAAGATAACACAAGAGAGTATTTTTTTCTCCTTGCATAATCCAACTTAGTACCAATTTCCCATTTCCCGCTGCACATCATCTTTCCTGAGGCAAAACACGGTATCTTGCAGTTAACTAGAGGCAGAGAATACAAGTTTACCATGTCCGGTGACCCCAGCATCACGACTCCAAGGCTGCTCCCCTAAGTCTGTAAGGATAAGGCCCTAATCTAAACCATGATCATTTGGTAGGAGGGAGAATATATTTAGTATGCACCGAAACCTCTATCTTAAATCTGTCCTAACTTCAAGACCAAATGTAAAAAACATGTGGGCTAACCATCCAAAGCTCTTTCATAGAGCAGGTAGGTATGCATATGAGCAGCAACCAAATTTTCTGACAAATCTTGCACGCTGAGGCGGAAGCCCTACCACAAGCACGGGATACCTGCTGCCTCTACTGAATGAAACGATCCACAAAGGTAAACATGAGCATGCATGAGTCCACTGAAAATAATTAAAGTGCTTTGTGCACCACACTCTACCAGTGGTTCTCAACCTTGAGGCACAAAAGAATCCCCTGGGGAGCTTTACTAAAAATACCAATAGCCAGGCTCTGCACTCAGAGATTCTGATTATACTGCACAACCCGATAGAGAATCACTTTTTGATTTGATATAGCATTGCACTGTTAAGTCTAATTTCATAATAAAACTTGCCTTCAAAAAAAATTTTTTTAAGGATTTACCTATCTGAGAGAAAGAGAGCACACACAGAGGGAGATACAGAAGTAGACTCCCTGCTGAGCAGGGAGCCAGATGTGGGACTCGATCCCAGGACCCTGGAATCATGACCTGAACCAAAGGCAGACATTTAACTGACTGAGCCACTCAGGTGCCCCAGCCTTCGATTATTTCTTAAATAACATCTGCTGGAGTGATTTTTCTCCAAAAATAAAGTATGTGCTTATTTTAGATTTTGGAAATATTTTGGTATATTTTCTTCACATACGTGGTTATTTCATAAAATTACTTTGATACCACACATAGTTTTGTATCTTGCTTTTTATTTTTTTGTAATTTTTTTTAAATTTATTTATTCCTGAGAGACTAGAGACAGAGGCAGAGACACAGGCAGAGGGAAAAGCAGGCTCCCTACGGAGAGAACCCAATGTGGAACTCGATCCCAGGACCCCAGGATCAGGCCTTGAGCCACAGGCAAGATACTCAACCACTGAGCCACCCTGGCATAACCATATCTTGTTTTTTTTAGTAATTACTTATGAAACTTCCCCAAAGAGTAGTTCCTGTACCTTGAAAATATGATTAATAGCCCCTAATGTTTTAAATGGCAAATGTTCATAAAGTTGATTTTCATACTGGAAAGATCTGATACTCATTTTACAGGTTTGTGTTTGATGAACCATCTCCATTTTTAATATTACAAAGCTCTGAGAGTAAGACTTACAGAATAGTAGTTTTAGTAGACAGAGCTACAGCATGTCACAAGTGAAGGCAAATCATGCTACTTGAAAAGACACAGACCAGAGATGAAAGTGAGTGGTCTCAAGAAATCAAAAGGTGGTGAGAAATTATGGCTACAACGTTTTCAGAAGAATAAAACTAAAAACTGCATAAAGAAAACAGGTTTACAAGAAAGTCCTTATCACTAAAACTTGAAATCCAGCTAAGGAGAGAAACACAAAATTAAAAGCAACTGTAGCCTAGGAAGGATATTCGCATCTGAAATGGTTAAATAAATGTAAACAGAATGAATGCTGCTGGAGTTTCAGGTTCTGAGAGGACGAGGAGGATCTGGGGAAGGAAGAGCAACAGCAGCGACTCGCATTCCCTGAGAGGGTTGAAAGGGAAAGTCAGTAATTCTGATTTGTTCATGGCATGCTTCCAGGATCACAGACCAACTATCACATTGAAAATGTTAGTAAGATATTAAATGCAAAAGAGAAATCGACTGAATATTTATCACTGTCCTAATTACAAAGAGAAGGAGTAATACAGGTCAATGGAAATAGAACTACATTAGGAGACAGGAGAGACGCAGAGCACTAAACTAGGTTTGGTAACAACGGGCTTTAAACTTAGAAATAAAGAGTAATTTACTTCCTTATGTTAAGCAGTTAGGAAATGCCTGTTCCAACCCATTTTTTTCATAATTCTGTTAAGTAAAACAGGTAGTACAAATGAAGTTAAAGTGACTAACTGAAGTACTTAGAATGACCCATAATAAAGAAGAGCATCTTAATTCTAAACTAAACCGCAGCTGGAAGAATCTCAGCCATAGAGAAGACAGACATGGTGACCTAGCAGCTCCGCCTGTAAGATGCAGCCCTGGCGCTATCCGTCCAACACATGGGGAGGGCGGTATAGGTCAGCCAGCTGCAAGGGGGTCTCAGCGAACCACATTTTTGAACCTCAAGATTATGAGAAGTCATAAGTGGACTTGCTCTCCTCTCACAATGGAAACTTTTTAAAGACCTGAAGACTAGTCTTACCCGTAGATTTTAATCTGTTGTATCAAAGACGAACAACTCAATTTAATATTAAGAACTTTCCTTCCTCTGATAGAGCAGCAAACTGAGTATTTCAAGAGGAATATTAGTCCACAAAGAGAGAAAAATCCAAAATGAAAAGGGCTTAAAGAAAAGCAAAATGGCAGGACACGCCCATCAAGGCGTCAACTTTACTTCCATTTACAGGCCTCATGGAGTAACTTGGGCCCCAGTTAGCCCCCCATGCTGTAAACAAATATAAAAACTGGACAAAACAGATGAAATTATTCCTTTCAGACATTAGACAGAACAGGAAGCACAGACTGTGACCTCTAAAAAATGGGAAACAAACCAGGAAGCCTGGTGGCTCAATGGATTAAGCGTTTGACTTTTGGTTTCAGCTCAGGTCCTGATCTCAGGTTCCTGGGATCGAGCCCCACATCAGGGTCTAAGCTAAGCAGAGAGCCTGTTTGAGTTTCTCTCCCTCTCCTTCTGCCCCTACCTCCTGCTTGCACTAAGTAAATACACAAATAAAATTTAAAAGAGGGGGAGGAGGGGGACAAACACAATGAGCCCCAGGCCAGCCCTGGCTTTCCTTACAGAGGCACCTGGAGTAAAAAGGAGATGAATCAGGGTTCTATGGGATAAGAAGACCACACACCAATAACCCTGATGCCAAAACCAAAAAATGAGATTAGACATTTTTAAAATTTAGAGATATTAGAAAAAAGATTAAAGACTGCTATCCCTCATGAACAAATATGGAAAAATCCTTAACAAAATACTGGCAAATCAATTCAGCATTATGTAAAAAGCATAATACATCATAACTAAGTGTAGGGTATGTTAAGAATAAAAGTTTTACGCTCAAATTACCAATCAATATCACTGCCACATTAACAGAATAAAGGAGAAAATCCTATGATCCATCTCAAAAGATGCAGAAAAAGCATTCAGAAAACAAACAGGCAAACTACAAGCTGGAAGAAAATTTTTACAACTCACACATGTGGAATGGGACTTGCATTCAGAACAATGCTCTTACTACTCAATTATAAAAAGCAAAACCACCTAGTTATTTCAAACAAAAACTGAGGAGACACTTCACATTCATATATGAATGGTCAATAAGCACAATTACTTGGAAAAACTAATCAAAATCAGGCATCAGGTAAAACTATGAGACACTGCTACACACCCAACACCACAGCTGCAAAACCAATCTGACAACTGCACATATTAAAGAGGATGTGGAGCAACCAGAACTCTCACACATCACCAGTGGATGTGCAAAATGGCATAACCACTTTGGAAATCTGTCTGGTACTTTCTTATAAATTTGAATATACACCCTCCCTATAAACCAGCAATTTTCCTTCCAGGTATTTATCCAAGAAAAATAAAAACCTTGTACAAAAGTTTTTGTAGACAGTTTATTCATAATAGCCAAAAACTGTCTATCAATAGGAAATGGAAAAAACTGTATAATATCTGAGCAGTAAGATTGAACGAGTAATCAATATACCAACAATATGAATGAGCCCATTAAACATTTTGCTAAGCATAAGTCAGAAAGCAAACAGTATATACTATATACCATTTATATGATAATTCTAGACAAGAATAATTAGTCTACAGCACAAAAGAAAATTAAAAAAAAGAAAACCTCAGATAAGTGGTTACCTCAAAGGGTACAGGAAAGGATACAAGAAATCTTTCTGCAGTGACAGAAATGTTACATATTTTGATACAGGTGGGAGCTGTACAGGTATATGCACCTGTCAGAAGTATTCAAATTATTTAATACCTATAAATTTCCTTGTAAAAACAATGCCTGAATAAAAAAGTGTTAAAAACAATCCCAAAAACAATTCAGGTACAAAAGAGTTAATTCACAAGGGATCAAATACATTCCTCATTGAAAAGAAAATAAAGTAAAGCAAACAAAAAAACAAAACTTCAGGATAATTCTGACTTCGGTAGTCTTTAGGAAAAAAGGAGAGTTGGAGAACATATGTCAGTACTTTGCCTAAATAACAGACCCTGTTATCTCTTCTATTAAACAAAAGCGTGTTCTTCATAAGGAGTAAAGAACTTCGAGGGAGGAGTTACAAATATAACTTTGTAAGCAGAAAGATGTGTAATATATTCTAAACAAAAAATAGTAGTTTTAATGCCTTTTAGTGCACCCAAGGTATAAGCTGACCTGACTATTCAAAGTATGCTTATATCAGATGGGATGCTGTCAACTTTTACTTGTTACAAACTAATTTCAGCATTAGCAAAAGAAAGTTCAAAGTGATGATTAAATAAGTAATTTATTAAAATGGATGGAGAAGGGAAGAAAACTGGAAATAAAATGAAAAAAATTGACAAAGCAGTTCAGAAGCAAATGCAAGAAAAAATACCATACAATTTCACTAAAATATATAGTCTTACGGGATATAAATAAAAAGCATCTCTATTGTAAATATAGCTAAAATAAAAGAATGAGATGAATTTTTTTATTCTACATCTGTACACCTCCCTGATTCATTTTTCCCCTAAAAACCAAGATCACTCTAACTCAAAAGGGAAGAAATGGACTTTTTGAACTTAAATTATTTAAAATTATAAAGATATTTTTTGTCTTCTTACATGTTTATTAATAAACATTGTTAAAAATGTAGTATCTTATAGTTTAATTCTAGTTATCAAAAAGGATGTCATACAAAATAAACCATACACCCATTCAACAAAAAAAGAAAATAAGCTAAAATATTTTCTTACCACTTTTACAACACAAGGTGCATCGCTGCCCACCGACTTTGAAGAATTCATATCAGCTGTTTGAAAAAGTGACATATGTAATATTAGAACAAGAAGTAGCATTATTTTAATTAACCTGTTACAAACCTGTTAATATTTAGGTCTGTATATCTATAACTCCTTGATAGGATAAATTTCAGTTCCCAAATATGTGTCTCAGGATATCATTATAGTATATTTCACCAATTTGAAGGCTCTTTTTTTTTTTTTAAGATTTAACAGATCTGAAAATGGAATGCATGTTATAATTATTGGTATCTTTAATCCGATCATCAATTAAGTATGGAAAACTCTGAGTTAAAGATTTATTTAATTCAAAAGTACTCATAGCCTTTGATATGCTAATGAAGGTTGTGAATTCCCAAGAGGATAATAACTGATGACATTTCTTAAATTTCACAAACCAGGGGCAAAAAAAAAAAAAAGAAAAAGAGGGTAAGAAAAGAGGGAGCTAAAGTTCCAAAAAGCACTAGTTTTGGGGGGAAAACTCATCTATATCAACAATTCAGGATGTTTGGCACTAGAACTTTGAACTAATCATAATGTGGCTGTCATTTTATTTCATGCAAATAAAGCACAGGTGCTAGATTAAGGAGTCAGGAATATAAGGCTGCCCACATTCATGAAAAAAATATTTTACCAAGTACCTACTAAATGCCATTTCTAGGAAACTGATTTAGTAATGAACAGGAAGAAATAACTGCTACTCTTATGAAGCTAACATTTCAGTGGTAGGACACAGACAGCAATTAAAACATAAAGCATGCTCAATGCTTTCAGTGCTAGAACAGGAAAACGAGGCAGGAAAGAAGGTACACACTGTTGAAAGGTCTTCAGAGAAGCCTCTCTGTCACTGGAACTGTGGTCTGAAGGCAGAGAGGGAATCAGCCATGTAAGTACCTGGGGAAGAACATTCCATGCAAACCAGCACAAAGGCCCTGACATGGAAGCCTCTGACAAGTCTAAGAAAGCAAGGAGGCAAAAGTAGCTGAAGAAAACTAAGTGAGGTGGAAAGTAATAAGGGACAGATCAGAAGCAGCAGCAGGGGACAAAGAGCAGCATGTGACGTAAGGCTGACATAAAGCTGTCACTGTGGTTGAGCTGGAGAGCCACTGGAAGGTTCTGAGAAGAGGACTGGCAAGATTAGACTTTGATTTTTCAGAATTCTTCAGGCTGCCTGGTGGAGAATGGGGTACAGAGGGCAAAAGCAGAAGCAGAGAGGTCAGCCTGGCCACAACGACACTCGAGGTGAACCAGAACGACAGCAGACAAGGTGGTGCTAAGTGGTTAGACGGTGGATGTATTTTCAAAAAGGAGTCAACAGGATTCGTTGATAAACTGGATATGGAAGGGAAAGGAAGAAAAGGAGGCAAGGAGGCCTCCAAGTTTTCAGCCTGAGCAGCTGCAAAGTTGCTACTTACTAAGATGGAGGAAGCTGTAGGAAGAGCTGGTGCTTTGGAGAGCTTTCTGTCTGAGATGCTCAGTAAACATCCAACAGGCACTTGATATACAAGTCCTGAGTTCACAAGAATGGTCCAGGTTGAAGAAAAAAATTTGAGAGTCATTGACATGGAAACACTACTCAGTTAAAGCCATGACCCTGGAAGAGCCCCTAGGGCACGAGCATAGATAAGAAAAGAAGAAACCCTAGGCCTGAGCCCTAAGGCATTCTCACATTAGTAGATGAATTGATGAAGGAGGACCAGGGGAGGAAAACAGCAGGATTTTGAAGAAACTGCAGCTACAGTACTTGAGAGTGAAGAAGGAATGCTAGAGTCACAACAGTGACTACCATGGGCATATGGTAGCTTTAAATAAGCATTCAGTGTAACAAAATATTAAAATAAGGATAGTATTCCAATAATGCTGCACAGTTCAAATGAGGAAAGGGGAAAAAGAGGCTCAGTAATTCCTTCAAACATTATATGCCACAAAACATGCCAGGCACTGGGGACACAATGAGAAGAGCTGTCCCATTGCCAAGAGAGAGAAAAGTAACTTCAATACAGTGTGGACAGTATTATGAAAGGGTTAATGCAAAGGGCCTATACACAGAGTACCTGCCCAATCCTCAGCTTTGGAAAAATGAAGCAAGAGAAGCATCACATACCGAGATCAAGAGGCAAAGGGCTGCAGGACAAAGCACAGATCCTGAGGAGATAAGAGGGATGAAGAAGCTACATAGGAATGAGAACAGAGGGAGGGTCTCTATGCCATTCTCCTACATCTGGCACTTTCTCCCCGGAGCTGCGGGGAGCCATTACAGGAATTTGACTAGGCTAGATCACTCAAGCCAAAGCCATGAATGATGAGACGCAAGGGGGCCAGGAAGGTAGCAAAGAAGAGCCACCACCACAGTGAGAATCCAAACAAGATGTGAAAATGACCAGCACTAAGGCAAGGTCGGCAAAGATGGAGAGAGTTGTCACACAGGTAAAGCCACAGGACTAGGTGAAGTACTTGGGACACTGGTAAAGGAACACTTAATGCCTTCCGGTGTCTGGCCTGAGATATGCCTCTCCTGGTCACAAGAGAGCCGGTGGGTGCCCTGCAGGCCCCTGGCCACGGGATGCACGCAGCAGATCAAGCCCCTGGCTACAGATAAAAGATGGGGAAGTCGACAGTCAAAACACAGCAAGAGCAGCCATGAAATCGATAAAAGCACTCAGAGCAGAACCCACAGAATGAAAAGTGAGCCGAGGAAGGAAAGCTGGAGAACCCAGAAGTCCCTGCGAGGATGCCTATGCATCTCCACAGGCAGCAGGACAGCGAGAGGGGACGTGCTCCCGTGAAAGACATGGGAGCAATCTTCCCAAGAAGAAAAAAAAAATGGTAGCAAACACTGCAGGAAATATCCAAAATAATTCAAAAGTAATCTTTTTAATTCATGAGCAAAAACTGCTGATGATCTTGACTATGGCTGCTTTTGTATGTCAGTGGGCACCAAGAGACAAACTGGAGGCAGCAATACTAAAGCAAATCCAGATTGATCAATCCAGCTCTATAAAAGCAAAGCTTTATTAAAGGAATCTGTCAAATCATTGGACATTAACAGTACCTACTATTAGATGGCACTTTTTAATGATAAATACAAACACCAATAAAAGAGCACAAATGCAGTGGGAGTGGCAAATGTTCCAAAGGTTACAAATGTAAAGTAACTACTACAAAATGAAGAACCTACTTGTGTCAGGTTCCCACTCCTAACATGGAATGTCCTAAGTGCACACATTCTGCAGAACAGCTTATAGAATCTACCATCTCTAACCCCTAAGGTCAAACCTATATAACCTGGCCACTAACCTTTCTTGGTTAATACATATTTTCACCTCAACAGATAGCCTGGTCTACTACAGCGGGCTTGGCCCTCAACAAAACTAAAGAATCAACACCCATCTCCCAAAGACAGGTGCCACTGACCTAGAGAAATCCTATTTACAGCATACAGTAGAGCACTGGGCTCCAGGCTGTCTCAGGAACACAGCCCTAGAGGCTACGGCTAACCCTACAGCCCGCTGGCCCTGGAGGAGTTGGAGTCGGACCCTCCTAAGAAGATCCTCATCTCGTGGGCAGCTCTCAAACATCAGCACACATCCAAATCACCTGGGGTACTTGTTCAGTCTCACTGCTGGGCCCTCTCTCTACATATGGCATCTGATTCCTAGGCCTGGTTGTGGAGCTGAGAATCTCAGTGCTAAGAAGTTTCCACTACTAACACTAACCTAGTATCTAATAATAGTATCCTGAGTAACACATTGCTTGAAAGAAAAAAGGGTTCCATTACTAAAAATAAAATTTTATAAACCTCAGAGCAGAAATTAAATAATTAGGTAAATAACTAAATCAAGATTAGAGGTGGAGTAGGATATATCATGGAAAAGTAAGAAAGAAATTGCAAAAGCAAACATGAAATATATCACTATTAATACTCCAAGTGAAGCAGTCAGCTTTAGAAGCAATGAGGTAAAATATTTTTTAAATCAATGATTTAGTTAACCTACAGAATCTCAGGGTTCCACATGGGTCCTCCAAAATTTCAAGGTAAGTATGCTAATTAATAGCACATTTAATCAGGCCTAGTATGCAATTTTCAGGTCATCCAATTCCACTACAACGATTTGTAGGGTCATAGAGAAAGAAAAAAAAAAAAATTCACACCTGTTATCTGAAAATCTCCAAATTAAACCAAAACAGAGGGAATAAATCCCAATTGAGTGAAGGTGGGGAAAGAAAGATGGCCATGGCTTTCTCCGGGTCTCAGAAGAAACTGAGAATATACAGAATATCTTAAAAATCTAAAGCACAATATTACAGATCTATCACCCTCTTTTTCTACTGCGAGTAAATCTACTATCTTCTTCTCCACTCCTGTAACAGAGATGCGTTTTCGTCTAATCATACAGTATTAAGTTGAATGTCGATAATTAGGAACATCCTGTAAAAGCTCCTGAGAAATTATTTGATAAGAAAACATGTAAATCTTTGGACTGGTACACTTACCAAGATATATACAGCCGAAGCCACCCTGGCCAATGGGCGATCCTAGTTTCCACTCCTTCTTTGTCATGTCCGTGATTATCTCCCCAGCTGCAAAGTGTTCTGCAAGTCGTCTCTTTGCAGGGCCCTGTCTTCCAGCTTGAGCTGCTTTTACACGAGGCATTTTCACTATAACATGAAAGAGAGCGACACTCAGAATTATAATCCTAGAAGTGCTGAAAACATTTTCCACTAAGGGATGCTCGGTGCTGCAAAGGTGCTTTCCAAATGAGGAAGAGCATTTACGACACGATAGGGGATGCTTTCTTAACACACAATCCATCGTCACGTCTCTGTGAAGATTACATTATCATCCCCATCTTACAGATGAGGAAATGAAGGCTCTACACCTAAAAGCAGCAGAGCAACAGACATCGCTCTGAAGACTAACCTGACTCCAAAGCCTTGATGCTGTGGCCCACAATTACCCAGGGAAGGAGTGGACCTTTCCAAACAGTGATAAGGAAACGGCGGCTGTTTGGTCTTTCGGGTTCCCAAGAAAGGCAAAGCTGGCAACACGCAGCGCTCCATGCTTCCCTTCTCACACCTATGCTTCTGGAAGTGAATCTGGATTCACCTTTCTCACTCAACAGCGGAGTTTAACATAACATTCAGAGAAGCTGCGTGTTACTGTGAAAACAGCTCTGGGCTAGAATCAAAAGCCCCAGATTCTAGTACCACTGACACCAATTAGTCACTTCTCTCTGGGCTGTAAGTGCCCTGAGATCTAGCTTGCCTCACAGAGAGAGAACCCTGGGCAGGGGCGGGGCAGGAGGGCCTCAAACTCTCAGTTCCACAACTACTAATTGGAAAAGATTTAAAACAAATACTTTCTCAGAGGCCACAGTCTGCAACACTTTGAAATGGCTGTTCAGGTGAAGGACAGGCTGTTTGTTAAGACAGAACAATTACATTACATAAGGTGTCTTGGTTTGGAGCCCAGATATTCTAAGGACATACACCGGAAATTAGATGCGGAAATATCCATCCACAATCATGCCACGTACATAAACTCTACATATGCAAATGTTCTTTATTAACTTATTGGAGATTTTTAAATTTAATTTTTCCTTTAGAATACCAATCCCTCTTCACTGTCCAAATCTTCTCTAAGAAAACATCTCCAAAATAAATTAATGTGACTATTATTTCTTCCTAACAATTCCCTTAATTGTATTTTTAATCATTGTAAAGTCTTCCTGAATGAAATTTCAGTGTAAACTGTAATAGCCTAGACTCAATACCCCAATCAAGGTGACTTTTACAGCTATGGTTGTAGACGGAGTACAAGAAATAGGCAAGACAAAAAAAGAAAAAAGAGAAAGAAAGAACCTAGACACAGCACTTCCAAATGCTAAAATGGATGCCTTCTAAATTTACCCCACTGTAACAAATCATCAGAGTAATCTCCTATTTGATGATTTCCTTATAGTAGTCAAGACAGTTTAAAATGAGTCAAAAAAAAAAGACTTTTCCTCTTTCAGTAACTCAAGATAGTAACCAGACTATCTTTTGTGTTTTACTATAATTCCTTTCCAAAAGTGGCCATATTTCAAATGAAATATGCTAGCTCAGCTTCTACTCAATATAAATTGTGGTCAACAAAAAGTGTTTTTTCTCCAAATTAAGTGGTTAGCTTTTACTCTGAGTGTTAGTCCTATACCCTACTGGTAACAATTAATGCAGTCTGGAATGACTTTTTTCCTTCCTAAAAGCAGCCCCACAGAATCAGCCATCACTGAGAGTCTCTCAATTCACTGTACAAATCAGAGGCAGCACACCTATTTAATCTCCCTAAATTCCCCCATAAAACCAGAAAGGACAACTAGAGAACAAACTCAAACCCAAAGGACAGTATCTACAACAAAATGAGGCAACAGTATTCCCTACATCCACGAACTCCAAAATGGGAGTGGGTGAAGATGCCACGGGCAACAAGATGACCTACATGCCACCAGCTGCTGTGAGGAAAGGAGCAGAAGCCAGGGTAGTGTTTCTGACGAATCTGAGGATCCCCAAGTTACCCCAGGTTGCCTCTAGAGGCACAGAGACAACGTGGAAGCTCAGCAGCTGAAGCTGAGGAGGGCCCTGCACACTCCCAAAGCCGGCGCATGCGGGGCTCTGCTGGCCTCCACAGCTCACAAGACCAAGCAGCCAAAACTCACGCTCAGGTCAAAGCCTCCCCAGGTGGATCAGAAACTGCTGGGAATGGAATCCAAACTGAGCATCACAAAGATAATACAAAGAAAGGAAAAAGAAGGTTCAAACAAACACAATAGCAGATTTGTAAGTTAGCCTCCATGTTTTGGAACACTATACCAAAACAAAACAGTACAGAACAGAAAAGGAGGTTCTAGAATATGACACAAAGTCAACCTGAACTATACCATCCAGAACTAATTGCACATAAAAGAAAAATTGCTTATAAAATTCAGCAAAACAAAAAAGGATCCAAACCTAGTCCCGTGCAAATTGAAATTTTTTTAAAGTCCCTGCAGAAAAATACATAAAACATGCCTGCCAAAAAGTTGAGAGCTATGAAGCAATATTTCAAAACAAGCTTAAAATTTTTTATATGGAAAGACTAACAGAGATCAGAATTAGAAAAACTCAGAAACCAAGCGATAGAAGGGAATAACTAAAAAGTCACAATCATTTCAGAGATGAAAACTAAGCTAGAAGGAACATCAGACTGAAGGCAGTTTAAACACTGTGACTTAACAGAAATAGAAAGTGAAAAGGAAAAAAATTTAAAAATCAAAAAGGGTGAAAAAGATAAACATTTCAAGAAAAAAGTCATAGATTTAGAACGCAAAAAGAAAAGCCAGTGAACATATAACAAAGAAAATCAAAGCAAGGGAACAGAATACTAAAAATGCTTTAATCTAAGAAGACTTTCCTGAACTTTAAAAAAAAAAAAAAAAAAAAAAAAAAAAAAACCTCAAAACGAAAGGTCACACCTCTCCCGGTACATGGAGAAATCAGCCCAGGACAACTCTGCGCTCAAACACACCTAGCAAAATTACGGAACCCCACGGAAAAGAAAGTATTCTTTGAGCATCCAGGCCAAAAACAGATCTCTTATAAGGAGAATAAATCAGACTGTCATCACTCTGACAGCAATACCTATGCCAGAAAAAAAAAAGGGAAAGTAACATAGTTAAGACAAAGAAACATGAACCACAGATTTTACATTCTGTTAAATTTCAAGTATAAAAACCAGAAGTGTTCTCAACTTGGAAAAAGGGAGCAAGAATCCACCAGAGAACAAGCCTCAGATATCCAAAATGCCCAAAGAAACATCGCTGGAAGACCTGGGAGTGAGCAGTAAGCAGACACTGATTTGTAGAAGCAAGACTCAACAAAGACTACAAGGACAGGATATATAACAGGCATATGTTCTGACGAAGTAGATACGGTACAACTGTTAAAAAAAAAAGGGGGGGGGGAGGAATATATGCCAAAAAACCAACTCTCGGGTAATTATACTGTAAACGATACTTGGTTTTATAAACTAAGGTTACTGTATATATAGCTGTGGAATAATGCAAATGAGCAATAATGTGATATTTTAATTGTCATGCCCCTGCATCCTTAAAAGTCAAGATTCATATATGAAAGAAAGGGGATACAGATGAAAGGCAGAAGAAGTAAGGCTAAAAATGCTTTATACAAAGATACTTTTGGGCAGCCCAGGTGGCTCAGGGTTTAGCGCCGCCTTCAACCCAGGGTGTGATCCCCAGGATGGAGTCCTACATCAGGCTCCCTGCAGGGAGCCTGTGCAGGGAGCCTGCTTCTCCCTCTGCCCATGTCTCTGCTCTCTCTGTGTCTGTCATGAATAAATAAATAAATAAAATATTTTTAAAAAGAATATACTTTTAATTCAGAAGTTATTTTATCTTCACAAAAAGCACGTGTACACGTGAACGCCCACAGGCACACCCACACACCTTTGCATTTCCTAGCCCTAGCCACAAAAAGCTTAGAAATAACCAACCCAGTAGTAATGAGTATTTCTAGTACACAAATTGTATGCTTGAAATACTGTTTCCTGTAAAAGAAATCAGATTTCTTGAAGAGATGACTGATTCCAGGTGTGGAGCTAGAAATGTACAAGATAGACTTGGAACGTCTTGTCATTTCTAGGTGTCAAGGAAGCTATCAAAAACTATGAGAGTTATGTCAGATATGTCTAAGGAGCCAACTTAAACGTTCCCACTGACCAAAGATGAGCCAATTTGACTCAATAAAGATAATAACCGCTATGGATTAAAACACATAAAATGGGTAAATCCAAGAGTTTATAATAGTAAGAAAACCTAAATGGTCACCTCTAGAGAATAACAGGAAACCACTCAATTTTGAAAGCTGCTTTAAAAAAAAAAAAGAAAGAAAGAAAAGAATCAAGCATTTATCCTCTCTTTCTTACATGAATTGTACCACTGGGTAACCAAATACTGGATGAAGAGAAATTTCTCCTTATGGGAAAATTTCAGCTAATAAATGAATAAGAATGGTTTTAGGTTAACACCACTTCCACTTCCTAATGAATTAATGGATCCAGACACTGAGCACTGATAGCTACTAACATCAAAATGTGAGAGGTGTCCAGACATATTATACGCCTCCTGATAAAAGAATACGCCACTACCCATGAAGTAATCTTGCCAAAAAATAAAAATAAAAAATTAATAGAATCTGAATCTGATCAAGCCTATCAATTCACAGGAGATGAATAGAACAGAACATGATAAACTATAACACAGGAATGCAATCAGCCAAGTCCCAAGGATGGGAAACCCTACAGTACACATGATCCCATTCCTTCAACAGATAAAGGAAAAAAACAAGAGATGGGGGAGAAGAGAGACAGATGAAAAACAACGTATCTAAAACAAAACAAAATCAGGCAAATCCATACTTAAGTATTTAAGGATGCACATTGTAGTGATAACCGATAAAGAAAAGGAAGCGATTGCCATAAAAGATAGAAGTTACTTTCAGAAGTGTAAGAAAGTTGTGATGAGGACGGGCAGGTGGTTCTATTTCCTGGTGTGCGTGGTGGTTCTAATAGCACCTGATAATTCACTAAGTCTGTGTCTGCTTAATAAGGTCTTGTGTATTGTGAAATATTTTATGGTTTTAAGCATTAAAAAATTACTGTTCCTATAATTAACAATCACCAAGGGACCAAAACTGAGAATCTTTTCAGACTCTATGAGCTTGTCCAATCAGAGACACACACACACACACACCCACGCACTCCTAAGTAAAATCTGTACTTCATTTCCTAACAACTATTGGTTGCTTTTGCTTTTTTATTTATAGGCACTTCTCATATATTCTCTAGTAAAGAGATTAGCTCTTTATATTGCAAATAGTCTCACCCGTTTGTCTTTTGAGTTTATTTTTAGCTTTTGGACTTTATGTCTGTCATCCTTGGAAAGCCTGCTCCCAAATTACTCTTTTCAAATACCTCCCATGTCTTCTTTTAGTTATCTGATGGTTTCATATTTTGCTGATATAATTTTGATTTGTCTACACTTATACTGGTGTAAGATAACCAGGGGTAGGAACACAGGAATTTTCCAAACCGTTCCCCAGTTTTTTTTCTCTGTCTCGGTCATGCATGCACGTTAGGGAGATCCACAGGTTTCGAGGAACTTAAATATATCATACAGCCTAAGTAAACTAAGGACAAAACAAGTTCATACAAAGTTGTTCTTTTATCTTTTTTTTTTTTTTTTCCACATAAAGTCGTTCTGCCAACACCCATATCCTATTTTTCCAAACAAAACCTTATTGGTTGCACTCCACTCACTCTGGAGAACACTCCTCTTCCAGCACCGTCTGAGCTGTGTCTCAGCGCCAAGACTGTCCCCTTTCTACGCCCTGCCACACCCCCATTTGACTTTAGCGTTTAGCCACCCCTCTTATTTCCTGGTTTAGGGTCACAGAAGTTCCCCTAGTTTCAGAGAATATGAGAACTGTTTCTCAATCTCCTTGTTTCTTTTCATGTGATTTCTGAAAAGGAGGAGAAGTATTTAAAACCAGAAGCCTCAACTCAAAAATCGTTAAGTTTTACAACCACAAGCATTTGCCTCAGTAACTCGGTGACTTTCCTAAAGAACTTAAAACACTAATTTGAATTCAACAATTGCCTTAATACATTATAGGTTTCTTCTACTGATGAAACCAATACCTACATTAGGTTTCTGTTAAACAATACGCTGGAGGGCACAAAACTCCACCAAACCCAACCTTTCTGCATCACTTCTGCCCACTTGGAGGAAAGCAAATCCACTATTACAGTAGTTTAGGTTTCAAAGAAAAGGAAAACTTTACTGTCACAAAACCCATTACATAATCTGACCATTTCTTTTCCCAGTGACATTAAATGAAATGCAGATGCAAGTGAAAAGCACATCAAGATGCAAATCAGCACTGCCCTTTGCTGAAATCACTCACTGCAATATTCCGTATTAGCATATTCACCAAAATTTAATTGTAAACAGAGTAATTATGGTACTAAAGTTATTAAATACACAAAGCAAGCTTGGAACTATACATATTCAAATAGAATTTCAGTGGCAGATCAACTTTTATATCTGAAACAATACCCTAATTAATAGTCAGCTCTGATAATAAAATGGTCCTATTTCTCAGATAACATTCCCAAAAAAGTTCTGCTGTGAATATTAAAACAAAGTTTTGTGAAGAGATATTCTTTTTATTTCAACAGCTATATTTATCACAATATGATACTGTATTTAGACAACTGACATTTTTCAAGTCCTGGATTCAAGTTTGGAATAATTTTTTCTAATCGCCTGCTGAAGACAGAAAAAAAGCTTGAATGGATGGTAAAGTATCACACTTGATGAGCTCTACAAATTCATCTGGCCCAAACCGGGAATCTACAGTGCAGCAATAAGGCCTGTTTATATATGGGTGACTAGCGGGGTCACATACTTCTACAGAATCTTCTTTAAATCATAAGCTTCTGTGATATGTTTTTAAACTGCAATGGAGACAAACTGACTCATGGATAATTCTGAACAAACTGGACTATTCACCATTCTATTAACATAGTACCTACAAATTCTTCTGTGTGAAGCTTTTTCTCACCCACCCCCACCCCCCACCTCCCCATCAACACTGACTCAAGTCTTTTCCAAACCCAAAGATCTCTCTCTCCTTCAGTCAGATCTGATCTCTGAAGTTTCAGGACTGTTCTCACCTCTTCTTTTATGTAATAAATGTTCGATAAGCTTCTAAGCTCCCTGGGTACAAGAACTGTCTTCCAACACATTGCAGTAGGTAGGAATTCAATAAATGTGTCAAATTAATCTTCACAAACATCTGACGTCTAACTTTATGCTTAATGTACCTCACTCAACTGCAATGGAGACTGAATGTCTCCCTTCTCCAAGCCTGGCAACTGGTATCTATCTCTTCCCACTCTCTACATATAATCACTATGTCAAACCCTGTTTCTTCTCCTCAAAATAGTCATTCCTCTTCTTAACTCATAAATTTCAAGAGATGACCTCATCTCCCAGTTGAGAGAGAAAACTGAAGTTTTAAGGGGAAATTGTTTTCTCTTTCTAAAACCCAAACCTACACACCACCTGCACCTACATCAAGCCTACTTGGGCATCCATCCTATCTTCTGTCCCTCC
Organism: Canis lupus baileyi; assembly: GCF_048164855.1. Lineage (NCBI taxonomy): Eukaryota > Metazoa > Chordata > Mammalia > Carnivora > Canidae > Canis > Canis lupus. The sequence goes on along the minus strand of NC_132846.1, from coordinate 66,956,256 downwards.
TATCACAATTCAGGGAAGCTTTGCTCCTCTACCAAATATCAGATGGTCCTTTACCTCTGCCTCGTATCCCATCCCTTCCAACCTTAAGACTTACACTATTGATTGGTCCCTCCCCATTGCTGTCCTTTCTTCTTCCTTTCATGCCAATGTCTCAATAATCATGTGCCCCTACTAGTAACCTCTCTGTTCTCCTTGCTGGCGCCACACCTTACTCCAGCCAGACTCCACCCTCAGGATCTGCTCATACTCATTTGGACTAAGGGCACCCGAGTCCAAATGACACTGCACCCTCCCTTCTGCCAGCAACACTGTTCATTCTTTCCTTCTAGAAACATTTCCTTCCTTTGCTACCACAACGCAATACCATCCTGGTGCTATTTCTACGGTTTAGGTCATTCACAGTCTAGATAATTTGAAAAATACAATAAGTAGTAGCTTGTTTTTCCAAGGAGCTTGTCCTGCTTTTTGACATATGGTTTTCCAGGAATGAATCATGTTAAAAAAGCGGGACACCTACACTTCCCCAGCTTACACCAAAATACAAATTCTATAATGTGAAAGTAAATTACATAAAAGAAAAACATGCTGTTAAATAAACTTCAGATCTTAGAAATAAAATTAAGAGCTTTGAAATTAAGATGGAGGCATATACAAAAATAGAACGGGTTGGTACACTTTTCCTGTAAGCTAACAGATCTCAAGAAAAGAGTTTATAGTCTCGAAGAAATTGCTTGCACACCCATGTTCACAGTAGCACTTCTAACAACAGCTAAAAGGTAGAAGCAACCCAAGTGTCTGTGGGCAGATGAATGAATAAATAAGATGTGGTGTATACGTACAGTGCAGCATCATTCAGCCTTAAAAAGGATATTCTGACTCCTACTACAGTATGGGTGAATCTTCAAGACCTTATGCTGAGTGAAACAAGCTAGTCACAAAAAGACAAATATTGTAGGATTCCATACCATGAGGTATCGATAACAGTCAAATTTACAGAAACAGAAAATAGAATGGTTGCTGGGACTGAGAGGAGGGGGAAGAGGGGAGCTCTTGAGTCGTTGAGTGGTGGGTACAGTTTCAAATTCGGAAGATAAAAAGAGTTTGGGAGACTGGTTACACAACAATTGTGTACACACCTAACACTACTGAACTATACACTAAAAAATGGTAGCGGTGATAAATTTTGTGGTTCTATGTGTTATTTGTCCCCCACAATTAAAAAATGACAAGTGTTTATAGATAGGTAAAACGGATATAGTATAATACCAACATATTCGTGGTGACCATGTAATCACCCTTCCTGCATGCATGCAAACACACACATACACACAAACTAGGAAAGTCTTACAAGTGGTATTATTTCAAAGGTTGTCCTTACAGAAGCAAATTACAGGCCTACCGCCTTTTATTGCGCTTTGCTTTACTTCAAGGATACTGTGTTTTTTTTACAAATTGAAGGTCTGTAACAACCTTCTCCAGAGCAAGTCTATTGGCACCATTTTTCCAATAGCATTTGCTCATTTCATGTCTCTGTGTAATTTTGTAAATTTTCACAGTATTTCATACTTCTTCATTTTTATTTTATTTATTATGGTTATCTATGATCAGTGATTACAACTCACTGAAAGCTCATATGATAGCATTTTTTAGCAACAAAGATTTAATTAAGGTATATAATTGGTTTTTTATCCATAATGCTATTGCACACAACAGAATATACAACAATGTAAACATAACTTTTATATTTGCACTAAGAAACCAAAATATTCATTTGACTTGCTTTATTGCAATACTCACTTGATTGTGGTGGTCCAGAACTGAACCTGCAGTATTTCCAAGGCATGCTTGTACAGAAATCTACTAGTTATCACAGTACAAAATAAAGGCTAAATGAATTATGTGAACTTATTACGTGAATTACATCCATTCATTCACTCACTTAATGAGTATTTATTGAATATATGCCAAGTGCCAAGCACTGTTCTAGATACTTATTTGACCTCAAGGAACAATACAAAGGTGCTGCTCTTTTGACACATTCTAGCAGAGAAAGACACAAACTGATAATTAAAACACACGAGAAAATTATATAACATTTCATAAAATGTAGGTGCTGTGCTTTAAAAAAAAAAAAAGGAAAGTAACAGACTAGTGGAGGAGGACAGAGAGAGCAGAGTAGCCGGAGGCATGTGAGCCTCACTGAGAAAAGTAGGTGAGGGCTGAGCAGATTCACAGCTGGTGAGTCTGGGGGAATACTGTGGGCAGAGACAAGCAGTGCAAAAATCTTAAGTAAGAAGCACAGAAGGCAACCGAAGAGGAGTAAGGATGCCAGTGTGCCTTATACATGGGGGGAGCAAGGGGAAAGTAGGAGGAGGTGATGGCAGGTTAACACAGGAGCAACATGTCAAGCACAGCACTGCAGGCCACTTCAGGACACTGACTTTAGCAAAGGGGGAAATATACTTCTACAAGATTTGGGAACATGTACTATACTTGCATTTTAATTCATAATACTTTAATCAAAATAAAAATCATACTCCATGAACACTTGAGTCAAAAAATCTCCTTCTGCTGACCTATTTCTCACCAGTTTTTACGTTTGATATTTTTTGCTAATGTACATTATTTCATTCTCAGAATCCACTCCATCAATAGACTAAACTATGTAAGCTTGATAGAAATTCAAAATCTTCAGTGCTTCTGTAGTGCCTTTGTCACTAATGTCACCTCAAGGTAGGAATGGGCTTATAATGGATCAGATTCCATTCCTATAAAGCAGAGCCTAGGAATAAGGATCTATTCTCCCTTTAACTTAAATGTAAGTAATTTAGTAGTGCTTTAGAGTGAACAGTTTGTAACTTTTTGAAAGGAAATAAAAAATTTTTACCATGCTACACCCTCTAATTTCAAAAAAAAAAAAAATAGTGAGTTCCATACTATTCTGTATTATTCCAGTGTATAGTGCCTGCTTCATTAATTCATTTGCTAGACAAATATTTATGTTGAGCACACTCTGTGCCAGGAACTGTTCTATAAGAAAATAAACAAACGAACAAAACACAAAAGATCTCTGCTCTCATTGTTTTTTTTTAATTTAAGATAGAGGATTTTTTTAAAAATTAAAACATGCTCAATGTCCAATGGTAGTAAGTGATAAGGGAAAAAATAAAGTAAGGAGAAGGAGTGGGGGAGGGGGGATGAAATTTAAAAGAAGAACTGGTAAAGCCTTAGGAGAAAATGACCCTTGAGCAAAAAATGACCCTGGGAGGGAAGCTGGCCACGCAGTCGTCCAGAGGAAGTGCATCCCACACAGAGGGAGCAGCAAGTGCAAAGGTCCTAGCTTGTTCTGGAAGTGGCAAGGAGGTGGGAACAGGGAGCAGCCAGAGAAGAGTTGGCCATGGTAGAGCACTAGCTGATGTTAGGGATGTAACAGGGCATGGGGTGGTGATCACACCCAACACAGCTTAGTTCTCAGTAAGGTGGGAAATCCTGGGAGGGTTTTGAGCAGAGAAGTGGCATGCTCTAGCTTACATTTTCAAAGGATCACTCTGGTTAATCCATCAAACAGACTGGAAGGGGGCAAAGCAGAAACAGCTACCACTTATTACAATGGTATTGCTATTGGAAAAACCAATGACTCCATTAATCCTTCCTGAATAATAAGAATGTCAATTTTTTAAACACTGCACTGACTTCTAGCTACCAAACAGAGGAGTGCAGAAAAACCTAGGAGGTTTTTAAAGATTTTTTTTTTAAACTTTACACAAGCTACCAACCCCCTTACCCCCCACCCACAAGTCTTCAGTGCCAAGTAGAAACAATTGATATTAGTGACAGATGGTCTAGGAAACATGCTAATCATCTCTTACTCTAGATATTCTAAGCTCTATCTTTACAACAATTTAGTTCACCAGAATATTAAATATTTGAACTCCTTTATTCCAAAGGCATTTATTAAACACCTCCAAAATCTGTGCCAGAAACTGATGCTTGGAACTGGAAACACATGGTTAATCAACGCAACCTTTGGCCTCAAGAAGCTGCACTCACCTTCACGTAAAAACACCTGCATACAGTTAGGATTTTTGTATCATCAGCTTCAAACAAGGATCAATAAAAAAACCCTCTAGGTAAAGAATGTTTCTGAATCCTCTGATAATTTCTGAATCCTCGGATAAAACTATCAAAGACAGTGAAAGTTGTAGACATTTACAGAACCAAACTCTTTTGGTTTCAGGGCAGGGAAAAAGCACTTCTTCCCGTGGTGCAAGTTTTTAAGATATCAAGAGCTCTGAAACTTCTGTTTTCTCATTTTTTTTAATGAGCGCAAGTTCAGAGCAAAATTATAAACTCAATTACATAAGTACCATAATGTGAGGCAGTGGCTCTCAGTCCTTGCTACACACAGTAATTACCAGCAGAATTCAGGAACCACACAGGCCCTCTCCCACAAGAGCCCCAGCGTCCATGTGTTGAAAAGCACGGAGGAGGTGATGCACAGACTGGACCACCAATCTAGATATGCTGGCACATGCTCCTTTCTTCATTCAGTCACTCATTTTCAACATACTAGCTCTATTATACACACTTCCACTGTATGTATGTATGTATGTCGATAAAAGCTCCCTCTAGTACACTTCAGAAGTTGGGGAAAAAAATATAAATTAGTGAATGAATGATTTAAGAAGAGTCCCCCCAAAAACCACCTTTTTCCCATCCCATCAGATCCCAGATCAAAAATCACTCATTTACATTTCAAACTTATTTGGGATTAAAAAGTAATTACATGTTTTGGTGTAAATGGCTTTCTGCCAAACTACAGTAAGTCAAAGAATAAAAAGCAAACGAGATAATCGGTCAACAAAGAACTTCATCACCTCTTTTGCTAAATTATATCAGGAACAATTTGAAAGCAATATATTTAAAGACAATTCTCTTACAAATGAGCCAGCTAATCAGAAGTTGATTAATGCAGTTGATTACTGCTAAGAAATCATCTAAAAAACAAAGTACAGCATCTTGAGTTTATATAGCTTCTTCCCAATCATACCGAGGGTCTTCATACACTTCTTTTACCTCCATAAGTCCTATGGCTGAGACTAAACTGCAAGGATATCCATAGAATAAAAATATACTTATTACCAATACCATTTAACATAAAAACCTGTGACACAGGAAGGTTAACTGTGTGTTCCTATTAGGGACACCCAGTTTGTCCCCCCAGTCTCACTCTGAGAACCAGGCATATCAATTTAAGAAGGAAAAACATTTGTGGCCTTATGGTACCTATAGTGACATTAACAAAACAAGAGTCAACTATAGCACAACAACCCATGAGCATATAGAAGTGAACCTCCAGAGATAATGATCCTATAAATTCATAGGCTTGTTCCTGAAAAACATTAAGCTAAACTCAAACTGTGACACAATCTTTGGAAGCAATTGTCACACTAGTCAGGTTTTCACACCTACGCTGGAAAGAACGAGGTGAAGACTCACGCTTCTAATTCTGAAAAAGAAAGTGGGTATTCTCAGAGAAGAAAAATTTCTTCCTAGTCAGAATGTTTTCTACTTGTATTGGAAAACTGATTTACATTACACTACAACATTTTTTGGTATAGCGAATAAAATGTTTAAAATATAGTATATCAAGTGTACTTCCTCAACTTTTATTTCCTTCAAGTGATTTCTAAAAGTTCTAAAAGAGGAGCACTAACTGCAGAATTAATTTTCAACTGAGAATACACAGGATGGTCTAATTTCAAACACAAGCTCAGGATGCCTGGCTGCCACCCCTTCTCGGAAAAGGGAAGGATTCCATGAGGTCTCGCTGTGCACCTCTCTTTCTGTCTGACTGTAGATGTGATGGTTAGAAGATCCATCCCTGGAGTCCTAACAGGTATCCAGGAAACCACCATGAAGAAGACATTACAGTAACATTCATTTGTCCCACAGAGAGCAGACACTGGGGACTTCCTGCTCTGCCCATACAAAGCCATGACCTCTAAGAGGGGAACAAGTCTGAAGATACTGACTTCAAAGGGAGGTATGACCCACAGGCCCTACAAACGGAGCTACAAGGAATGCTTCTCTATGTGAAGCAAACACTGAAAACGTTTTAAAGTTGGAAATGTTGAACTACACTATTGGGGATCCTTGGGTGGTACAGCGGTTTGGCACCTGCCTTTGCCCCAGGGCGCGATCCTGGAGACCCGGGATCGAATCCCACGTCGGGCTCCCAGTGCATGGAGCCTGCTTCTCCCTCTGCCTGTGTCTCTGCCTCTCTCTCGTTTCTCTCTGTATGACTATCATAAATAAATAAATAAATAAATAAATAAATAAATAAATAAATAAATGTAAAAAAATGAACTACACTGTTAATATGTTTATACAGCATTTAGCATATTTTGGCTTTTTTTTTTTTTTTTTGTAAATGATAGCTTTCCCATGAGTTCTCCTACTTGGGGGCAAAATAATGACCAAGCTTTGTATACAGTTAATTCCTGCGTGTTCACATTTAAATTTTCACAGGATAGCAACTAAACATTTTTCCTTATATATTCTTATGGCAGGGCTCGAGGGGAGAATAGCTCTAAATGCCAGGAAATTAGGATGACCAAATAGTCTGAGCATATCAGAAATGCACTCTAGTCATTAAAAAATTATTCATGAAAACATAAAAGAAAAACTTTAAAGACTCTCAGAGACAAAAAAAAAAAAAAAAAGGTTTTTGTAGACAATGAAATAAAACAGGTAAGCCACAAAGAAAATTGACACATTTGACAAAATTAAAATCCATCATTGGTTAAAAATAGCACAAACAAACCCAAAAGGCAAATGAAATCTACAAAACATAACAAAAGGCTAATTTTCTTAGTATCTAATGATTCCTTTCTAAGGAAAAAAAAAAAAAGGCAAAAACCCAACAGAAAAATGGAAAAGTGAGGAGCAGAAAGTCACAGAAAAAGAGGGGGCAGCCCGGTGGCTCAATGGTTTAGCACCACTTTCAGACCAGGGCCTGATCCTGGAGACCCGGGATCAAGTCCCATGTCAGGCTCCCTGCATGGAGCCTGTTTCTCTGCATCTCTCTCTCTCTCTATCTCTCATGAATAAATAAATAAAATCTTTAAAAAAAAAAAAGAAAAAGAAATACAAAAGGCTTCTAGAAACACACACACACACACACACACACACACTCTTTACTAGAATTTTCAAATCCATACAAAGTAGAGATGCGGTATGATGAACTCCCACGTACATGTTACCTGGTTTCAACAACTATCCACACACAGCCAATCTGTTTCTTCCCTATACCCAATCTACTTGCCCCTTCAGAATGGCTTCAAAGCAAATCATATCATTTCATACGCAAATTCTTCTAACAGGTACTTTTTTTAAAATATAGTTACTAAATATCATATCTAATAAAATTAACAATCATCCTATATTATCATCTAGTAACAAATTCAAAGACTCCCTAACTATTTCAAGAAGTATCTCCTTATAGCTAGTTGCTGCATCTGGCGGATGTCTTTGAATTTCTTTAATGAACAAATGCCATTTCCCTCTTTTATTTTTTTTTCCTTCCCTTGTCATTTGTCTTGCAGAATTTCTCACTTTGTGAATTTTGCTCATTGGATCCTTATAGCATCACTGAACGTGTTCCCCGATATCTTTTGTTACTGTTACTCAAACTATCCTATCATCTATCTGGTGTTAGTGTCCCTCGGTGAAAGAACACCAGGAACACACAGCTATAGTTAAACCTGCTGGGAGAACACATTCCACAGGAATACTAGGGCAGCTCAGTAAAAGAATGTTCTAAAGAATCTATCACAGGATTCAGGCTTTGGCTGGGTAATTTAGGGGAGGATCTAAGGAAGCAGGAGTTTCTCTAAATTGGATGTTGGAAAGTAGGGTAATTCTATGAAGGGGTATCTCCATAAACCTTAGGTCAGCAAGACCAGACTAGAATGAACATAAGGCTGTAAGTGGTAAATAAAGCAGCAGCCATCACTCATTTTGGTCAAGAATTTTGTGGATGGCACAGAGACCATGGCTTTGTGCTTGGTTTCATTTTATCATAATGTGAATGAAACCCTGCCTGAGGTATTCCGTAAGACTGCTTACATTCAACTGGAGGACATGGCCTGACATGAATGTCAGGCAGCTTCTGCAGCCAGGGTGCCTCTTTTCTCTTTTGCACTAAACGATGGAAGCCCTTTGCATTGTCACTATACCCTTCTGATTCAACCCCAACAGTCCTGGATATTTTCCTTGCTCTCTAGTATAAAATGTTCTAGATTCCTCATGCATATTTTTCTGCCCCAAATCTAAAATCAAGCACTTCTACGAAAAGCCTGTCTCCTTTTAGTAGAAAAAAATGGTTTAGAGACCAAGATCTGGACCCTAACATATTCACTGGTCCCAAGTTCTCATTATTTCTAGATCTTTTGAGTAGACAAAGGTAGAGGAAGTAAGTCTCTTCAAAGAGAAAATACATCACAAGTTTATATTGATATTTCCTGTTCAAATTTAGGATTATAGGGTTTTTGCTTAACTTCTTTGCCTTTATATTTGTCTCTATTCTCATGTAAAATTCTTGATTCCAAACATTAACCTAAATAGTTAACTGATACATACTTCTTCTCTTTGAATTTTTGTAATTTTGTAAAACATTTACATTTCCAGATCCAAAACACAGGGTGTGCTCAGCATTCCAGCTTCCATTCCTCCCCTCTTCCTGTCCTTTCCCTACATGTAACTGCTTTCATTAGTTATTAGTTTATCCTTCTTTTTTTCCTCTTTTTAAACAATAAATAAAATACATTTATCTGCATCACCTGCATCTTAGGTTAACAGGTAAAACATATACCTTATTCATCACCATGATCTCATTCACTAACACTATATCCCAAAGATCAACAGCAAATAGGCTCAGCTTCATTAATAAAATGCAAAATAAAATTACAATAAAACCTAATTTACCATTAAAATCAACATTTTTAAGCTCTCAGATTAGCCAAATTCAAAGAGTTACAAAACAGACTGGGTTAGTAGGAGTTATCGTGGCCCATCAATTTAGCATTAGCTACCAAAACATTACACGCACAGCCCTATGGCTGAGTTCACTTCTAGCAATTTGTCCTATAGGTACACTCATATCGTGTCCATTTCACAAGGGACACCTCATCAAAGTGGGAGTCAGAGGCTAAAAGGGGGAGCCCTACCACTCAACATCCATTAGGGGAAGAACTGACAACTACAACCCAGCAGAATAGTGGACAGAAAAGAACCATCAATTACAGGCCCCAAAGGGAAAGATGTACATTGCATCTCCCACAAGAAAGAGACTGCCCCCACAGCTCAGCCAGTGAGAAGCCCCAGCACCCAGAACCCCTGATTCCCTCCAGTGGACTTTCACTCAGAACGACCTCACTCAGCTTCCTCTTTCCTCTTGTGCCTCTCTTTTGTCGGACTAGCCTCTGGTTTTGCCACAGTTTGCTTGTCCTGAATTACAATTCTGTTATTCCTGAATGAGTCCATTTCTGTTAGTAAAATAAATGTTATTCTAAGGTTAACGTGTACATGGATATTCACTACAGCATAATATTAACAAAAGACTGGAAACACTCGCAATTTACATCCAAAGGGAACTTATTAAGTGAGTGATGGCATATCCACAGAATGAATATGTAGTTTAAAAACTGAGGTAAACCTATATACATCAATATGGAACAGTCTTCAAGATAAAGTGAAAAACGTATGCTGCATATGCTTGAATATATATGATTAGCACCCCAGGGACTTGTGCAACAATGTACCATGTATATATACAGTATGTTACTGGTACCCTATATAATCAATTGGTAGCAAAAGATGCCTTTGTGGTAGGAGGTTTAGTTTCCATTCTTTATCTTCCTATATTGTCTAAATTTCTTACTGTGTGCATGTTATTTTTCAACTAAAACTTTCTAAAGAATTCTTCATAAATAATAAAACAGTTTGTATTACAAAAAATACTAAAAGCTCTTTCCAATGTTGTCACTTTGGAATCTGCTCTTTGAACATCAGGATCCGCCCAACTCAGCCCCAGCCATTAGCTCAAATTGAAAACAGAGCAACTGACGATGTAGAAAAACAACCCTCAATGCAGATAAGACCAAAACTTTATGTTTTGATGTAAAGCCTAGGTCAGTCTCTAAAGAGCAATACAATCTGAAAGTAAATATTGACATGAAGTTCTTACATTAATATGATCACTTATTTTTGCCCAAATAATCCTAAATGAATAAAAATATGTATGACTGAATCAGTATCAGGAAGAATCAATTAGCCATTAATTACAGCTCTTACATATGAATAAACATATAACAACAGCTACCCTCACTATTAAGCACCTATATGGCAGGCTGTACGTTGGCTACTTTAAATCACTATCTCTAACTCTTAGAATAAGCATAAAACATAGGTGACATTATACTGACTGCATATAACAATACTGGGAAGAAGAGAAGTTAAATAATTTGTCCATGGCTTTTAGAACCAGTAAGTTAGTAAGACCAACCAATATTCAAAACACACATATGGAAAATATAATTTTTGCAGAAATGCCTTTTTGTTATTTAACACAGCATTAAAAAAGAGTATATGCTACAAAATAAATCATTTGTGAAACAAGAAGTCCTAAGGTGGTAAAATATTCACTTTAATATTACAATCTAATACCTTTACAAATGCCATTAAAACAGTATAAAAGATAAAACAGAAATATATTCCCATGTTTCTATAAATACCCAGCCCAACTCTGCTGAATAAAAAGAATGACTTCCAAAGATCAAAAGAACAAAAAAATGAAATAAATCACTGATGTAAGTATCTTCAGAAAGAAGTTTTTAGCTGTTGTTTTTTAATATAAAATATTGACACAAATTCAGGGGGAAAAAATGTAATGAACCACTGCAGAATATTTGAAAAAACAGTTAATAATATATGTATAAAAACAGTGTACTTGATGAGACTATCTTCAGATTCCATTGTAAATCCCCCAATATTCTAAAGTATGTTTGCAATCTCAGCATGTGAATGATGGCACTCTTGTTACTATTCTTTACTAAATGGTCCAGACAAAATCAACTACTCAAAAATCTAATTCTGCCTACATGCAAAAGAAAGTAAAGTGAAAATTTGAGCTCTAAGTGGTGTTACGAGCACTAGACTCTACACCCTTGCCCAAATGTCACAGTAGTGACACTGTATTACCATTAATTGCATATATGTCACTCTCTTTTGACACATTTTGTGAGAATCTGGAAGTTAGGGACCCTGTCTAACCTTGGTATCCCAAGTCTAACATGAAGCTGTCACTTTGTGAGAAACCAACATTTTTCTTAAGAATGGGCTGAATTAAAACCATGTTCCAGGTCTACCTGCTGTGAACCCAAACATGGTCCAACTTCTCCAGGTCTTTTTACCTCACCTGTAAAATTACTTGGATTAAAGTCTAAGCTTGGAGTTTTACCCACTGATTTGCAGGGAAAGAAGCATGGTTCATTTTAGAATCAGTATGAACTATAAAGGATCTATTCCAGTAATCAGGAGATGTACATTTTCCAGTCTAAGGTATTCCACAATTATGTAGGTTGCCAAGGGAAGCTGTTGCCAAGAGAATGCAAAAGGCTTGAAAACCCTCTTAATCCTCTGGCTTACTATAGAAAGAATGAATGGTCCCTGAACAAAATGAATGAAAAACAAAGGAAAGAATACCAAGGCAAAAAAATATTTCTAGTTGAAAATAAATCAGACTGAACGTTAAGATAATAAAAAGACAACCCAATTTAAAAATGGGCAAAGGATTTAGACAGACATTTCTCCAAAACAGGTGTACAAATGGCCAATAGCACACAAAAAAGTGCTCGACCGCATCAGTCATTAGGGAAATGAAAATCAAAACTACAGTGAGATACCACTTCACACTCACAAAGACACAAACAAAAAGAGACACAATAACAAGTACTGGTGAGTATTTGGAGAAATCTGAATCCATGTACAGTGCTACAAAAGTGTAAAATTATACAGTCAACTTTGGTAAACAATTGGGCAGTTCTTTAAAAAGTTAAACACAGAACTTACCTTATGACATGGCAATCCTACTGGTAGGTTCATACTTAAGGGAAATTAAAATATACACTATGCAAAAATTTGTACATAAGGTTCATAGCAGTATTATCCATAGCAGTCTAAACATGGAAGCAACTCCAATGCCCTTCAGCGGATGAATAAGTAAACAAATGTGGCCTATCCATACAATGGGATATTGCTGAGGAATAAAAAGAAGTACTGACACCTGCTACAACATAGATTAGCCTTGAAAACATTATACTAAGTGAAAGAAGCCAGTTACAAAAGACCCCATATTTTACAACTCCAATTATGTAAGATTTCCAAAATAAGCATTATAGAGACAAAAAAAAAAAAAAGACTGATAGTTTCCTAGGGCTGTAGGAAGTGAAGAGAGAATGGAGTGACTTGTCATGGGTAGGAGGTTTCTTTTAAGGTTGATGAAAATATTGCACAATTAGATGATGATGATAGTTGTAGTCCCAGGGAGATGCTAAAAATCACTGAACAATACTCCTTAAATGAGTGAATCATAGGTTTTGTGAACTACATCTCAATAAAGGTGTTTTAAAAAGTTAATGAGAAGAAAAATGTGGGATCAAAGATAATAAAAGAAGGAACAATAACGCTATACTGGAATTACAGTGTTTTGTGGAAACAAAACTTTACCTTCTTTTTTTTTTTTTTAAACTTTACCTTCTGAAAGAAGGACAGAAGTCACCCCAAAGCAGGCCTCTACAAAGACAAATGAACCAGCAAATGACAGATTTCCTGTTCTATCATCCAGATAATTCCTGACTACTCTGCTTAGGGCACAATTATAGTACGTAAACCTGATATTCAAAGGTATACCACTTTCCAGGAGCACATATGCAAGACGCTCTAAAGGGAGACTGCAGAAATTAGAGCGCACTGGTCATGAACGACTTCTGATGATTCATGAAACTCTACACTGTATCTGTGACTCTTAAAAATTCAAGTAGGAACTGAAGTAAGGGGCAAGATAGCACAAGGCTTTCAAAAACTGAATTGGTATCATGAACCACGGCTTACTAAAACAGAATAATGAGTTCCTGGCAAAGGACAAAGCATACTAAGAAGATGAGAAGACCATGTTTGGGCAGGGACTTGCCAACGTGATCAAAAAAGCTGTATTTCATCAGTAGTTTAGATGAACATCTAAATGGCGTACTCATCACTACTGGCGATAGCAGAAAGCTGGGAGATTATCATGAATATATCAGATAGAATTCAGATCTAAGTAGAGTCTAACAAACCTAAATAACACTCTCAAACTAGATAGAATGATCTAACAAAAGAGAGCCAGACTGAAAATCAGAAAACATTTCATTCAAATCCTTCCTTTTACAGATGAAGTTGAAGCCAGAAGCGTTTAATAATAAGCCCAGTTCAGAAGGTGCATGAAAGGTAGGTTAAGGCTAGGAATACAGGACCCCTAACTCCCAGCTGTGTCTACCTGACCAATGCTACCTGCTACTACTGGTATGGATACACATATGGGCGCGGGGGGGGTGGGGATCTTGATCTCCCTACCTCACAACATACAAAAATCAGTTCCTGGAAACTCAGACCTAAATATGAAAGGTAAAATAATAAAACCAGTAGAAGATAACATAAAAAAAAAAAATCTTCATGACTGTGGGGTAGCAAAAGTAAACAGGTCACAAAATGCACTAACCATAAAGAAAAGATTGGTAAGATGGAATTGATTAAAATTTAGAATTTTAGTTTATCAAAAGACATGTTACAAGAGTGAAATGCTATGCCATAGGATAGGAAGAGATTTTTACAATTCATATATTCAACACAAAATTCATATCCAGAATATGTACAAAGACCAATATTTCAATAAGATGACATCCCAGTTTGTCAAATATGGGCAAAAAAAACTTGGTCAGTCTGCAACAGAGGATAACCAAATGGCTAACAAGTATATAAAAAGGTGTTCAAATTGTTTATCCAGGAAATGCCAATTAAAATTACATTGAGGGGACCCCTGGGTGGCTCAGTGGTTGAGCACCTGCCTTTGGCTCAGGTCATGATCAGAGTCCTGGGATCGGGTCCCACATCGGGGTCTCCGCAGGGAGCCTGCTTCTCCCTCTGCCTATGTCTCTGCCTCTCTCTCTGTGTCTCTCATGAATAAATAAATAAAATCTTTAATAAAATCACACTGAGATCTTCTACACAACCACGGAATGGTTAAAAAAAATTCTAAATGTTTAAATGACAGTATCAAGTAGAGGCAAGACTGCAGAGCAACGAGATCTCACATACATTGTTAGTAGAAGTATAAATTCATACAACCCCTTTGGAAAACTGTCTGGCAGCGTCTATCCATCAAAGCTGAAGATACATAAGTACTACGGCCAATAGTTTTATATACAACTAAAATGAATATATATGTGAACCAAAAGATAGGTACAAGAATGGTTACAACAGCATTTTCTATAACTGCTCCAAAGTAGATATTACTCAAATTCATCTACAATACAGTAGATAAACTGTGGTATATAATTTGTGATTTTTAGAAATGGTCACAAATTCTGACACCTCTCCCAGAAAGATACGAGGTCTATGTTCCTCTCTTGAATCCAGGCAGGCTGGTATCTATTTCAACCAACAGTATAGCAGAGTGATGTTATAGGACTCTCAAGGAGAAGTCACTCTCAGAAAGCTTCCTCTGGGAACCCAGTTGACATGCTGCAAAAACCCCAGGCCTAGTGGAGAATTCTACATGTAGGTGCTGTGGTCAACAATCCCAGACAATCATCTTCAAGACATCCCAGCTGAGGCATCATGCATGTGAGTGAAGGAGCCTCTAAATGATTTTAGACCCCAACCACTGTAGAGCATGGACAAGCTATACCCACCAAATTCCTAACCCACAGAATCCATGAGCCAATAAAATGGTGCTGTTTTACCCCACCAAGTTTAGAGTGGTGTGTTATGCAGTTATCAAAACCCAAAACTAATGTGTTATGCAGTAACAGATAACCAGAACAACAGAGCTAAAACAACGATCTACATGCAGCAAGGATGAACCTCAGACACAATGCCACGTAAAAGAAGTTTAGGAAAAAGGACTATATACGGTATAATTTCTCTTAGTGAGCAAAACGAAGCTATAGTTAAAGAAGTCAGAACAGTGGTTACCTTAGGTGGGAGTGATTACTGGAAAAGGCACAACAAGGGCATCTGGAGAGCTGGAATAGTGAATGTCTTGCCCTGGGTGGTGGTGATTTTAGTGTGTTCACTTTGTTCAAAGAAAAAAAAATCGCTGATCTAGATCCTTGATACTTGCATTCTTGTTCCAGTATGTGCTATACTTCAGGTGGAAAAAAAATTTTCAGTAAAACATGATAAATAGATGTGAGAGTGTGAAGAAAATATGAAGGATAACTAATTTTCCAGGCATAACTGACTAGATAGTGCCATTAACTGAACAGTTAGATGACAGGGAAATACAAATGAGCAGAGAAAGCAGACCATGTCCTGTTTATTTTGTATTCAAGTACTTACCACAGTACTTCAGTCACTCCAGCCTCCAAGACATTCTTCTCATTTTCATCCTACCTTCTGCCCACCCTAACCTTGGAAACCTTTTTTTCCTTCCTTTCTCCCAGATGCCTCTTAATATGGAGGTTCACCAGGCTTCCATCTTCAATTCCCTCTTCAATCTGCATGCGCGCATGCACACACATGCAAACACATGGCCCGTGCTTCTGTATTTTCAATCTTTGTTGATGGCATCATCACCTACTCTTTCTTTTAGAAGAAACTTCTGAGTCAACCAAGAATACTGCAGTTAGCTAAATCCAATAAATTTAACAGCATAAACATAAGCTCCCATTTTGGACCCCAAAACAAATGCCTAAGAATAGGATAAAGATACAGCTTAGGGATGCCTGGGTGGCTCAGCGGTTGAGCATCTACCTTCAGTTCAGGGTGTGTTCCCAGGTCCAGGAATTGAGTCCCACATGAGGCTCCTGCAAGGGGCCTACTTCTCCCTCTACCTATGTCTCTGCCTGCCTCTCTCTCTCTTTTTCTTTCTGTGTCTCTGATGAATAAATGTATAAAATCTTTATTAAAAAAAAAAAAGATACAGCTTAGACATATCTACTCAACATCATCCAAGTTTGATGTATGATGTGGTCAACAAGCTGATAATAAGAATATGTATGTACAGAGGTATTATTCTTCCCTACACTACTAGAATTAAAAGGCTGTATCCAAAACAAAAAAGTGATTCTATTTTTTTACTAATCAAACCAGCCTTAGAGTACTGCATTCAATCCTAAACACTACAGTTTAAAAATGGAATTAAGTCAAGGGAAAGCCACCAATGTGTGAAATGCCATGAAATCATGCCTTGTAAGGAACAGCTAATGAACTGGAGATGTCTCAACTCAGGAAGACTGAGAAAACCTGATGACCAAGTACTTAAAAGGATGTTACACAACAGAGATGCCGCTTATTTTGGTGTCTCCAAAAGACAGAACCAGATAGGAGAAATAATGAAGGTTTCCACTCAATAGAAGAAAAAGTATATGAACAGTCAAAACTTGATTAAGAACAAGATAGACTATCTCTAGAACAGTGATCCTCAATCTGGGATGATTTTGTCCCCACTGGCCAGGGATGCTGCTAAACACCCTACAATTCAGAGAACCCCTCCCCCAACTAAGAATGATCCATCTAAAATGTCAGTGGTGCCATGGATGAAAAACCTGCTCCAGAGGTAGTGAGTTCCCTGTCACTGGAAGTATTCCATTATAGACCAGACACTGTACTTATGAACACTCCATGACTTTCAAAAATGGTGGGAGATGAGCTGAAAAAAGATTTCCTGTTTCAAATAATTCTCCAGAGAAAAATATCTTCAGTATGTTAAAGCAACAATGATGATAGTGAAGATGATAAACACTTACTGTGGGCCAGGTGTTATACCAAGTAATTCAGATACACATCTCCCAGTTCATTCTCACAGCCACCCTGATATAGGCATTATTTTACCTTGATCTGATGGTAAAATCAGGATGCTCTAATGTCATACAGTGGTGAACATGTGAACTGAGAGCTACCTGACCTCAATCATATACATCACTGTCCAAAGCACAAACATTAGATGACTTTCAAAGCCTCTGTACACCAGAAAACAAATGAAGCAGCAGATCTTCTAGAAGTATTGGGACAATGTCTGAACAGGTTTGCACTCACTGTAAACCTAGCTGGCTAGAAGAAAGAGGAAAGGATTATTTGAAGTAGTCCTGTGATGAAGGAGAGAACAATTATCCTGATTGTCCCCAATTGCCTACTTTGGTAAGAGCCAAGAAGCTCTTATATACCCATGGAATCTCAGTCAGAAGCTGAAATTAATGATGACATCCCTTTATCCAGAGGCGTGAAAGCTCAGGATGGACAGACGTTTGAACATCCCCGACTGGGAATCCTGCCCTTAACAAACACACTAGATGCAGATACATGGTTTCTTGGCTGCCTATACTCCCGCCCATCTGTCGGGATGGCAATGTGCCTGCTCACATGTTGGTCAAACTGTCACTAGGGCATAGGTGCCAAGCAATGATAGTTTTAAATGGGCAGCTTGCATAGCACGGTAAGAGCTTGCTCTTCTGCAGAAAAAAAAAAAAAAAAAAAAAGATCTCTGTGATAATATTGAAGGGTTGCAATCACAAATGAAATATTTCTTGGTCAGTCTCAACATTTTAGGGGGAAAAAGATCTAGACTGATAGAAAAGAATCAGACTGAAGAAATTAAATCAAATAGGAAAGGTACTTTGAAGACAAGCAGTTGCGCTAAAGCTTTTCACACTGCCAATCTTTCATTAACACACGTCACGGTGATCTCTTAAGGCAGTAAATCCTTGCTCAAGAAGTCATCATTGTTTTAAAAAATGGGTTGACATGCTTTTCCATGTTCTAAGCAAAAAAGCAGAAATGCATTGATATTTAGCAGTTTGCCTGACATTACGTTCTATTTGTTGGGTGATTATTTTTTAAATGACAGAAGTTCAATCAATATCCAAGATAATCTTTTAAATGCAAGAAAGAAAGCAGAAACCAAAAGAGATTTCCACAGATGAATAGGGGAAAAAGTATAATTTGTTCAGAGAAAGAAATCAAGAAATGAAATGGGTGCTAAGAACACAAAACAAAAACCGAATAATCTGGGTCACAAATTAATAAATAAGGACTCAAGGCCTGTCCCTGTCACAGCCCCCTGACTAGAGCAAAATGTTCCCAAAGTACATGTAGGTTCCTATTCTGACATTAAAGATGTTTCGCAAGGCTTGCGTGAAAAACCTAATGTTCTTATTGTCTGGAAATTCTTCCAGATTCTGGCCTTAGACTTGTCCTGAATGCTGCAATTGGAAACATGTGTCCATGTTTAGGCCTCAGTTACTCAGAAAGACAGCTGGCCCGCATTCTCTGTAGAGTTCTTCCTAGACAAGCAGCAGGACACACTGAGAGAATAACCCTCTCTGCCGTGATAAATAAAGGCGGTACCATTAACTTCCCTCATTGAACCAATTTATTAACTCTTTATGCTTTCACCATTTCAGGTGCTCACCTCTACGACCTTCAGGCTTGATAAGAAACGTCAACCTGTCAACAATGAGTCAATAGAAACTACTCTTCTTCCCACACGTAAAAATACCGAAAGTAGCATTAATTTAAGAGAGTCTGGAAGTGCAGCAGAGTTCTCTTTGCCAAAAACAGTGGCAAAAGCCTGAAATCTACCATAATTCTTCCAGAAAATACTAGGAACTTAATATTCTGACATTATACCACTTTTTGAGCTTTCCAGTAGACATCTGTGACACAAAGAGCTAAGTCAAAGGCCATGGTTATACCCTGTTCTTCCTGTGAACCTGTTACCACCACACAGGGCTTACAACAACCTCTATGAATGCCATTTCGACTCATCATTTTCCTGCTCAAGAACCCATACTAGCAAACACAACTAGTTAGAGACTATAATCTAGCCAACAGTTACATTCATGATGCAACTATCCTTCATCTCCCTCCTCCCCTTCACTCGTCTTCTCCCCAAAACAGCCAGTTTTTATTTCTTCTAGGACTTGTCTTTGCTCATGCTATTCTCTAAAATGTTTTCCCCTCAAATCCATACATACTTTTTTAGACTCAAGTCATGTCATACTTTCTTAAATCTGTATTAATTTTCATACTTCAATGCATACTCACTTCCTACCTTCATTCTGATATGCAGTTTACCATGTATGGCCAATTGATTTTTTTTTATAAAGGTAAACTGTGATTCAATGGAGCAAGGGTGGTCTTTTCAACTAACGGTTTTGGAACAGTTGGACATCCATAGGCAAGAAGAAAAGAAAACAAAGACTAAGACCTAAACCTCACATCCTGTACAAAAATTAACCCAAAATGGATCACAGATCTAAATATAAGGCATAAAATTTTAAGTGTCTTTCTGACCTAGGATTAGGCAAAGAGTTCTGAGACAGCATGATGCCAAGAACACACTCCATACATCAACAAGTTAGACTTCATCAATTAAAAACGTCTGGACTACAAGACAGTATAGCAGATGAAAAGACAAGCTACAGACTGAGAATCACCTACCTAGCAAAGCACTTGTATTCAGAATATACAAAGGACACTCAAAACTCAACAGTAAGGAAACAATCCAATCACAAAATGGGCAAAAGATACGAATAGACAAGTCACCAAAAAAGATAGAGAAG
Organism: Canis lupus baileyi; assembly: GCF_048164855.1. Classification (NCBI taxonomy): domain Eukaryota; kingdom Metazoa; phylum Chordata; class Mammalia; order Carnivora; family Canidae; genus Canis; species Canis lupus. The sequence continues at coordinate 66,936,373 of NC_132846.1, read as the reverse complement.
TACCAAAAAAGATAGAAGATGTTCAACATCATTAGCCACTAGGGAAATGCAAATGAAAGCCATGATAAGATACTACTACACACCTATTATCATGGCTAACATAAAAAACACTGCCAACCCCAAATGCTGGCGAGAATGTGATGAAGCTGCATCTCTCATAGAGTGATGATAGGACTGTAAAATGGTACAGCTACAGTGGAGACGTTTGGCAGTTTCTTAAGTTAAACATTCACTTACCCCACAACCCAACATTCGCACTCCTAGGCATCTATCCTAGAAGAATAAAAACTTATATTCACACTAAAACCTGTATATGAATACAGGCTTCCAGTTATAAAATGAGTCACAGGAGAGGTACAATGTAAAGAATATAGTTAATAATGTAACAGCGATGTATCCTGACAGATGGTAGCTATCTGGTGCAGGTAGCGGAATACTTAAACAAGACAAATCACTTTTGTACACCTGAAACTAAAGTAACATTGTGTCAACTAAAATAAATCAAGAAAAAGAAAAAGAAAAAAAAAAAAAAAAAAACCCTGAACGTGGGCTCAAAGTAGCTTTGTGTGTAACAGTCAAAAACTAGAAACAATCCACAGCTCCTTCCGTGGGTTAATGAAATGTGGTTAAATGAAATGTGGTTGTGCCACATTCACTGGACAAGCACAGTACCACTATCAAAACAAGGAAATCGACAGTGATACAGCATTGGTAATCAAACTATTTCGTCAAATTTCAGTTTTTACATTTTTATGTGTGTATATATAGTCCTAGGACAGTTCATCATGTGTAAAGATTTGTGCAACCATCACAACAATCAGGATACAGAACTGTTACTACATAGAAACTCCTTTGTGCGACCTCTTCATAGTTAACACACCACCCCCCAGCCCTAACTCTGAAGAAACTGATCTGTTCTCCAGATCTACAATTTTATCACTTTAAGAATACTACCAAAACAAAATGATACAGTCACACATCCTTTTGAGACTGGCTTTTTTTTCCCCCACTCAATACAATGCCCTTTAAGCTCCACCCAAACTGTTACATGTCCATAGTCTTGTTCCTTTTTACTATGAGTGGGTGTTCCATTATATGCCTAGACCACATTTTATTTAACCATTTACCCGCTGAAGGACGGGTGTTGTCTTGGGGTTTCGGCTATTATAAACAAAGCTGTCATGAACATACATGCAGGTCTTCTAGCGATAAGTTTTCATTTCTCTAGGAAAAATACCCAAGAGTGTTATTGTTAAGTGTATGTTTAACTTTTAAGAAACTTCCAAACTCATTTCCAGAGTGGCTGAACCACTCTACATTCCTAACAGTAGCAATGAGAGATAATGTAAATTTGAAAGTCACAATTTCTAAAATATGCTCTGAAGGCCCAAAAAAAAAAAAAAAAAAAAAAAAAGTAAGAATAAGCCTCTTAAATGTCATAACCTGAGCTTAGTTTATAAAAAGTGAATTTTTAAAACCTTTATCTTGATCCCCAAATAATAGACTTTTTTATTACCTCTAACAATTTATACTTAGACATAATCCCTTTGTTGCTAGTTCAGTTGCCATATTATAAACTGCAATAAGAAGTGAAAAAAGAGGCAATATTGCCAACAGAAACAGTACAAGTTTGTTTCTATGTCTTCCAGACATAGCCTGTGAAGACTGAAGTTGTTTAGGCACTTTCCAACTCTTAGTATTATGAAATGTGTTCACAATGCATTTATACATAGTATTATCAAACAATGGCACTTGTTCAGCTGTAACTTGGTAAAACAACTGGAGAAAAGCAATTAATATGAAATAAAGCTGAGGTTATCTTAGCTGTGAGATTTCTAACTTCATGAGTTTTAAAAATTTTAAATATAATTGATAAAGATGGATAATGGAGTCTCTTTTGGGGTTCTTGAAACAAGGAGCTAGCTGTGGAACAGACATCCACATGCAAACATCAGGATGACAGCCAGTCTGCAAAGAGATGAAATAAATGCACAAAAAGAACTCTAACTTCCCCGAAAGAGCGTGGGGGCAGGTGCGGGGTGGGAGGGGGACATACTCTGCTGTCCTTGTTCCTAATAACTTTCCTGTTCCTCAGTCCCTTTTGGGACCAACTAAATAGTGAAGTCATAAAACAAATGTGTCTTTCCAATGAAATGCTATTTGCTTAAAAGGTATAGGACAGAACACTCCTAATCTCCCAACTAAGAACCTTGCAATTTAATTATATGACTCCACCTACTACACCATCCCACTTAATGTATATATCTTAATATGTACATATGTTTAAAATTCATCCTAAATATTAGCCAGTGTGAACAGTGTCTATCTTAAGTTTCAAATCCTAGAGTACTGGTTCCCATCCAATGAGCCAGAAATCCATGGATAGAGGAGTTATTGCAAAGAATCATCAAAATACATGTGTCTACATGAATAAAGAAACAATATGATTCACACTGTATTTTTCCAAGTTAATAAAGATTGCTGTGGCTAATAAATTTCTTAATAAATTTACTGGAGAATGGTACTATTAAGTAGTTTATCATTAGTGATTTTTGATGAATATTAAAAAGCTCTTATCTAGGCTCTCTAGAGAGTGTTCTTTTTTAAAGATTTTATTTATTTATTCATTCATTCATTCATAGACACACACACACACACACACAGAGGCAAAGACACAGGCAGAGGGAGAAGCAGGCTCTCTCTGGGGAGCCCAATGTGGGACTCGGTCCCGGGACCCTGGGATCACACCCTGAGCCCAAGGCAGACACGCTCAACCACTGAGCCACCCAGGCGTCCTGGGAGCATTCCTTTTTGAAAGGGCTGCCCATAAGTCATCCAGAACAAGAGTAGTAGACTGTACTTGGTTTGAGCGCAGAGATATAACACAGGCATACTTGGGAAAGTGCATGAAATTACTTCAAAACAGCAACCTCAATGCTAGGTAAATAGAATTCAGAAACCAAAGTGGAGAAAAGTTAAAGGGCACAGCCCTCCTCCCCTGTTTACAGTGCCTAGTAGCAACATATTCACAGGAATTTGTCAAGGGGCCAAAGGTATTCTAGAATACAAACCTATCCCAGCTAAGCGCTTTGTCAGGATTGTCACCTTTCTGAATTAGTGTTATAGCTTCTTAAAAATTCCGTATTTTCTAAATTGTATCAATAATAGTGTAGTTTTTCAAATGTGTCCTATACATATACGGGCTTCTTGTGCACTGAATGCCAGCCAACTGAAATCAAAAGAATGACCTCCATTAATTTAAAACAAAGAAAACGTGTTTGCACAAAATACTCCAATGGCAAGAAGAGACTGTACCTAGCCCAGGTCCTGACACACAGTACGCAGGCACGTGATATCTGGTGAATAAATGAATCCATTTCGGCCCTACTCTGAAAAATAACCTCGGCAAGCACGGAAAAATATCCTACCACTCCAAAAAATACCCTCCAGTCCCAGTCAGTTACCAATCCATTCTCATAACCCAACAAGACCAATTTGCATGAAAGCCTTACCCACACACACCGAGGCAGCACTTAATTCCCATTAGGTTCACTGCCTGATACATGGCGTTATCTGCACTTGCCCATTTGCATAAATTCAGGACTCACCCTTCATTTGCTATAAGGTGAATTTTAAAGCTTCCAGTAAGTTTGATTTTTCAAATCAAAAATCCTTTCAAAATTTTATTTTTCAAATCAAAATTCTATTCACGGTACACCGTATCCTACCAGGGATGACTTTAAGGCAAAAATACACAGTTGTCAAAATAAAAATCTTATTTTTTTTTCTCTTCTACACATCTAATACATTCACTTATATGTTTACTATTTCACATTAGTTCTCAAATACAAAAAAAAAAAAGTGGCCTATTTAAGAAATTTTAGGGTCTGTCAACATTTGGAATGTACTGCTGTTTTTATATATATATTTGCATCCTGGAATAAGACTTAGCCTAAGCTTTCCACAGAACCATTTCCTGGGCACTTAGTAACTTATTCTATGCCAGGTTCTATGCTTGACACATTACTCCATTATCCCATTTGTTTAACAAATACCCTCTTACAATTTTTGCAGTACTAAACAAGAAGCCAGTACCCTATAAACCTGATATCTGTACCAGATACTAGCACTAAATTTACCAGTGATACTTCATGTAAGTTTCTTGTTATTAAATTCAGGTTGTTTTACTGTATTAAAACAGAATCGGATCAGCAATGTTGAGATGCACAGAGAATAACCATCTGTGATCGCTTCAGCGGAGAAAGCTATTATTAGGTGACTACTTAAGTTACATTCCCTTCTATGGGGAGATGAACACAACCTTATCTATCCAGAAATTTAATTCCAATTACTACACGCCACTTTGAACAGCATAATCTAAATAAAATGATGATATAAAGAACCCCCGCTTCCTTCTGAAATTGCTTTAAAACTGTAGATTAAAATCTCCTCCCCACCCCAAGATCTGCTCCGCATATCATAAAAAGGTCTTTTTTTTTTTTTTTTTTTTTTTTTTTTTATAAAAAGGTGTCTTGATTCTGAACTTTGAAAAAATAAATGGGGACATTTTTCCCCCTTGTGAATTCAGACACAACAGACCATTCTAGTTTAAAAAAAAAAAAAGAATTAATGAGGCTCTTCAAAAGCTTCCCCGAAACCACCACCCCAAGAGCAAAACTAGGATTTTCCAAGTCGTTCCAAGAGAGGGAGATTGGGGGGGAGGGGGGGGAAGGCCCCATACAAAGAAAACAAAAAAGGAGTCGCTTGACAAAGAAGAAAGTTGAAGAAGGAATGGCCTCAAAAGGAACCTAGGGTCTTAAAAAAAAAAAAAAAGAAAAAGAAAAAAAAGAAGAAAAAAGGAAAAGGAAAAGGAATAAAAGGAAAAACAAAAAAAGGCACCTAGGGTCTGCCTCTCAACCCAAGGACTCGGGGGCTGCACGGGATTTAACTACATCACCACCTAAGAGTTTGGAGACCAGAGCCAAAAACTCCTCGGGCGGTGGGAAGAGCAGCGCGCTGCCCTCAGGCACCTGCATCCCTAAGGATGCTACGTGTGGGCCACGGAGAGAAGCCGCAGGAGGCACCGAGCGCAGCGCACGCAGGGGCTTTATTTGGAACCTGAAGGGCCCTCGGGGCTCTGCCGCCTCGCACCGTGCCCGCCAGGCCAGCTCCTGCCCGGCCTGCCCCGACACCGACACCGACACCGACAGCTTGGCAAGGGGGCCTGTCTCCGACCTGGGGGTTCCCGGGCCCCGAATGTTATCCTGGAGGGGGGGGGGGAATGGAGCCGGGGGTGGGGGTGGAGCCGGGTTCGGGTTGGGGTGATGGAAGCGGGTGGGGGGGTGGAGCCAAGCGGGGGTGGGGATGGAGCCGGGCGGGGGGGATGGAGCCGGGCAGAGGGGGTGGAGCCAGGCAGGGAGGGGTGGAGCCGGGCGGGGGGGGGTTGGAGCCCTGCGGGGGGGGGGGGGGGGAGATGGAGCCGGGCAGGGGGGGATGGAGCCGGGCACGGGGCGGGGTGGGGGGGGAGATGGAGCCCGGCAGGGGGGGATGGAGCCGGGCAGGGGAGGGTGGAGCCAGGCAGGGGGTTGGAGCCAGGCGGGGGTGGGGGGAGATGGAGCCGGGCACGGCGGCGGGGGGCGGGGGGGAGATGGAGCCGGGCGGGCGGTGGGGGCAGGCTCCTTCTCCCCCCGCCCAGCTCTCAGGCCAGGCGTCACCTCCTCTGGGATGCCCTCCCTCCTCCCCCCCCCCCCCCCCCGGTCTCCCGGGCCTACAGTCGCCCGTCCCGGTATCAGGGTCTGCAAACTGTAGCACCTGCTTCTTTCCATTCGGTGCCTCCCCTCCCGAATGGGAGCTTCGCGATGCCGGGCGGGTCCTTCCCCGAGACCCGGCCCCGAGCGCCCAGGACGCGGGGAGGTCGGAGCGCGCGCGTGCAGCTAGGCCTGGGCCTGGGCCGGGGCGGGGCGGGGGGGGGGGTGCGGCAGGTGCAGGAAGCCGGGGCCGCCGCGGGGCCCGAGGGGAAGCGGCAGGAAGGGACGCCCGCGCCGCGGCGCCGCCCGAGGTCACGGCCCCCGGCCGCCCCGCCGCCCCAACGCCGGCCCAGCGCCAGGCCGCCCGGCCGCAGCCCCTCGCTCGGCGCCCGCGCTCCCGGACAGCCTGCCCGCGGCCTCCCTACCCCGAGCCGGAGCAGCGTCGCCTTCTACACTGTACGAACTTCCCGCCGCTTTCGCCGACTTGCGACTCCGCGGCGGCGTCGGCCCCGGCACACCCCGCAGTACGGAGCCCGCTCATTGGCTGAGGGCGGGCGGCGGAGGCGGGGCAGCCGGGGAGCGGGGCGGGGCCCGCGCCGCCTCCGCAGGCATGCCGGGAGTTGTGGCCCGGCGCTCCCGCTGCATGCTGGGAAATGGAGTCTTTCCGAGGCTCGGGGCGATCCGGGTCTCTCTCTGTGTGTCCGCCTGGGTTTCCAGACAAGTGTGGTTTCCTACCTGCCGGTAGGTCCTATCATATACTGTACCCTTCGATGCTGTTGGAACCGGAGTAGATATTGCCAGTGTTCCCAGTGGCTTGATCTATCACATAAGTGTATGGCAAAGGGTTGGGTGTAAAAGAAGCCCTATAAGTCCTGGGAGCTGAGGGTCTCCTGTGCCTCCTGAGGCTTGCGTTTTCCCACCTTCTGCTCCCCCAGCAGCTTGGTTCAGAGTCCTATGGCCAGGGTCTGGAAGCAAACAGCCCACAGTGCACACCCTAGCTCTCTCACTTTGTAGCTTTGTGATCTAAGGCAACTTACTTGACCCCTGTGAGTCTTGCTTTCCTGTTTCTGTCAGGATTAAATGAGATGATCTTAGACAGTGCTTTGCATACAGTAGATGCTCAATAAATAGTAGATAGCATTAATATTATTCTGCCCAACGATTGTCCTACATCTAAATCCTAATTGTCTTTCAAAGCCTGCTTCAATGTCTACCTAACCTTCTGTAGCATCTCATCTATAATTCTCTTATGCCATGGTTTCCATTGTGTTTACAATAAACTGTCTAAGCCTCCATCATCCATGCAGCTGTAAGCTTACTGCAGACTGGGACAACGTTCTAGCTCAAAAGCACCAAAGGCGTAGGCAGAAGGATATTGGTGAGGAGGGTCGTTGATGAGGTATTCCCCTGGATCTTTGTTGACAAGGTCACCTCCACCAGGTGAGTCCCTCACTTAAAGGACACTGCCCCTGGGCCCTCCCCTCCAGCTTGCAGTGACAGCTCCCTCCCTCCTCAGATCTGCAGATTAGCACCTCTACTACTCTGAACTGGGAGTTACTGCCCCACTCCTGTGCTTCCCAACCCTAAACCTTTGTTAATAGTCTCCTTGCAAATAAACCCTCCTCAGATCATTTTATCTCAATGTGTCATCTGCTTTCTGTTGAGACCCTGAAGGAAGCACATGCACAAGGTGAGTACTTGATAAATATTTGTCGGTAAAGAGGTCTCAAGATTCACACATCTCATGGGTGTTGAATTCCGTAGCAAGAAAATGTGCCCAGAATCCATTGAGAAAAAGAGACTCTAAACACACACACACACACACACACACACACACACACACACATCTGGGTGTTAAGAAGACTTGGAATAGGACTTATCTGTCACATTGTGACCATGTTCCCCTAACCTCACCATATACATACAGAAGAAATCTCCCTGCTTCCACCCTGGGTTGACAATTGGCTGTGGTTAAAGCACAATTAAGTCAACAGCAGTACATGGAGTATTCCAAGGTGAGAATGGAACATATTTCTTCTGGAGCTCATGATTACATCACCCTCAGTTGGATGGCTTACTGTTAAATGCTACTTAAATGCAGCTATGTTCCAAGGCAGTTGCTAACACCTCCAACACCACCCACACATGCTGAGATGTCCTACCAGTGCAAAGCATGGCAGGGGACCAGTCCAAGCTGCCGTCATGGAGACAGCGTGTCTGAAATGCTGTAGATGGGGATACACCCCCTGGGACGGAGGAGATCCTCAATGAATTTTGATAATTTGATAGCTTGGTATCAAGATCAGGGTTGTGCAGAAAGTTGACCAGCGATAACTTGCTATGGCTGGGTTTTAGAACTTAAGAATTGAACTAAAGAGGAAAGGTCCATGCATATAACCCTGCCATCTACGCAAAAACATCCACAGTCCAAATGTTTACTGAGCACTAACTCTGAGCCAGGGAATAAGCTAACCTCTGAGGACTCTGAGGATTCTGGTGTAACTAATGTTTAAGGGGCCTCTACCACGGGTTAGACACTGTGCTTTTTCATATACATTCAGGTCTTAAATTCAGGAATAATACATTCAGGAAAAAAATCTCAAAGGCTAAATTATTCCAGGCCCTCTGAATCTACTAAGAATGGTTTTCACTGCCCCGTTTATGCACAGCTCCAGTACATTAGGAAACTTCTAATAAAGAAATAATTTCAATGCAGGAATAGAGATTTGTACACAAGGCTGTCATAGTCAGCTAATGGGGTTCCTGGCTGACAGATCATCATAGATAAAGTGGGGTGACCCATAAGTGGGTTCAGCTCAATGAACAAAAACTTTCCAGCTTCCTAGCAAGACAGACCAGCCGAAAATCTATGTGTGGGATCTGTATTGATTTGTCAGATAGCCAGGCCCCAGATTGCCCTTTTTTATTTCCAGGAGCCCAGCTAGCTCTTGTAATCCTCATACAAAGGCACAGAAAGGTAACAACAATACAACAGAGCACTTTGACAAAGAGAGAGAAAATGTTGGTATTGGCTAGACAGTGGCAGAAAAGGTCTGTGAAGTTCAATATGATAGCCACCAAGAGGAAATATTGCCCTGGCAGGCTGTCTAGCAGTTTCTGGTTCTGCTGATGAGTCAGTGCATGAGTCCCGGTCCCTGTTGTTTTCATCCGTAGAATGGGGATAATCATCCTGGGCCAACCAGTTCTCTGCCTTCCCAGGGCTTTGAGAGGGCTTTGATCTACCAGGAACAAAGCTGCTAGGGTGTCATTAGTCAGTGTAGGCAACCTAACAACAACCCAATGAAATATTACTTCCTGGGAAGAGGGAAAAGGAAGAGGAGGCAAGAGTAGAATGTAGACAATGGTCTTCTGAGTACCCTGCACCTGGTGCTGAGAGCTGGTATTTCCATTTTAGCAAGGACTTTTGAGCATCTCCCCTGTGCCAGGCACAGTGTCCTCAAGAAATCTGTAATCCAGTGGGAAAGCCAGACATGTCTACAAATTCCAGGAGCTGTGATTTTTTGAGCACGTATTATGTGCTGGGAAAACTATCCCTGGTAACCCTGAGAGGTAAATAACATGATCCCTGGTGTCCAGGTAAGTAGACAAAGCCCCAGAGAAACGAACTGATGTGTTCAATGTCACTGCTGGTGACCAATAGAGCTGTCTGACTCCATATCCATCCTGATATTACAGCTGATGTTGCAAAAGCTAATGATGTAAGGAGTAACTGGTGGCACACAGACTCCACGTAGTGAGAACGCAGAAAGAAGAGCCAGTTGCTCTGCCAGGCTTCATAGACAAGGTGACAGGCATTGATCTAGTTGGTCTATTGAACTAATCTGGTGACGTCCACAATAGTAGAGACAGGTCCTTTTAGATTTAATGACACAATAATTGATGAGTATAGATTATTCTGAGGTCAGAAGTGTATAAAGGGGGTTTTAAAGGCCTAGGAAAATGTTTCCTCCTCCTCCTCCTTTTCCTTATCCTGATAATGATGATGTCAACAACGACGACGACGACGATGATGGAGGTAATGGTGATGATGACAGCTTCCATTCATTATATCAAGTATTTTCCAGGAATTGTGCTAATACTTTACAAACAAAATTTCAAGACATTTTCACAATAGCCCTTGGAGGTTGGTATTACTACCCCTTCCCCCACTGCAGAGATAAGGAAACTAAAGCTCAGAGAAGGTAAGTAACCAACTCAAGGTCACACACCTAGTAAGTGATGCAGCTGGACTTTTTTTTTTTTTAATTTATTTATGATAGACATAGAGAGAGAGAGAGAGAGGCAGAGACACAGGCAGAGGGAGAAGCAGGCTCCATGCCGGGAGCCCGACGCGGGACTCGATCCCGGGACTCCAGGATCGCACCCTGGGCCAAAGGCAGGCGCTAAACCGCCGAGCCACCCAGGGATCCCCTGCAGCTGGACTTTAAGCCAAGGTTTCAACCAACTCCGAAGACCAAATGTTTAACCACTCCTCCTGCAGTGCACTAACCGTTCATCATTTCATGTGTTTCTATCTCCCGAGCTGGTTTTCAAGACACCATAGTTATTTGTCTTCCCCAAGTTTTAAGAAATTAATGGTACAGGAGAATCTAATGTGTGTACCTCCAGGAATGACTGCATGGTTTCTCAATGGTGCTGGTTCGCCAGCTCTCAGCAGAGGATATTGGTGGATGGGTTGCTCTCAGCCTACTTGGGAGGAGTGACAGATAAAAGCTACTGTCACTCAGCACATGTTTCTACCATCTTCTACTGCCCCTTCCTACTACAGAGGCTGCAAAGCTAAAACCTGCATTTCCCAGACCCCCTAAGTGCTTAGGGCCCTAAATGTATATTATGCTCCATTAGGTGAGATTCCTTAGGAAGATTTGAAGGCAGAAGTGAGGCATCAACACAGTCACAGAGTCTTGGGATTTTTTGCCACCATGTTCCAATTCCATGTGTCTTATTTCGTTGTCAGAAGACAGTTGCTCTGGTGGCAGGTGCAGTTGTGAGTACATGTAATAAAGACTTTAGCCTTGCCCAAAAGGAGCTCTGACCTTCATCCCAGTGTCTGGGAGATAATCTCTAAGACTTTGAAATCTCATGCTTGATAGGAGTGTCTCTGTTTGCCTGGAAGCCTTGGGTCACAAGATGGTCTAATAAAATGGTTTAGGGTAGGGCCTGGCTATGCTGGAAGAACCAACAACACAGTGTATGGCTGGTGCTTTGGGTCAGGCAATATCAGTCAACTTCCAGAGGGACTAGAGATCGGCCACATGGGCAATCAATCATATCTTTGTGCAGAGCCCCAATAAGAACTCAGGACATGGAGGCTTGGGTGTCTGGTTGGCAATACTGGAAGCATTGTCATGTACTGATACTGGGAAGTAACGCTGTCCTAACCCCAGCAGAAGAGGACAACTGAGGCTCTATATTTGGAATCCTCGGTTCTGCTCATTCCCTTGGCAATTTTAATCTGTATCCTTTCCCTGCAATAAACCCTACCCACGAGTATACCGTGAATTGGCTAGAATTCTCACAGCTCTATTTAAACTTGCAAGTCCCAATGGCAGCCTCCTCGTCCTTCCTCTCTTTGACTGTAGCAGAACAAGTGGCTTCCCTGGCAAGGTGGTTCTGCAGAGTTCCAGCTAGTTGGACTAGTTTGGCCCTTCAGTGATTTTATAAAGCACTAACTTCTTATATTAAATCCCTTTGTGCTTAAAATACCCAGAATGGTTGTTGTGTTAAACTTTAATACAGAACAGGAGCTGGCCCTGATAAAAGACGTCTCGTATCAATTCTAACATGCAAACTTTTCAGTCTTTAACATCTCTGAAATCAGGATATGTCTCACAATCAATGCCAATTGTAATTAACAGCGATTTCATTTTTCCTTTATCAGAAGCACATAACATAATGGGGCATATTGTGATTGGTGGATTTGAATAAACTCCAGGGTACCTGGTGCTTGCTTCATTAGAATTTCTCTCCAGATCATCTCTCCTGTTCACTCTACTTCTCACATTGCACACTGGATCTGACACCCCCAAACTCCTAGAGGCATGAGCATTTCTCCTTTCTCCCACTCCACACTTTCTGAAAGTGAAGACAAATGTCCTCAGAGAGAGAAGCAGTGTGGTAATATGATAGCAGCATGGGTTTTGTAGATGAGATAGACCTGAGTCTGGAACCTCCCTCTTCACTTAATGCCGTGTGACCTTGTAGAAATTATTAACCTCACTGAGCCTCTTTCCTCACCTGGTGCTGCTCACAGTTGTTGGGATCAGATGGGGCAGTGTGTGCAAAAATCTTGCCCCTGCGGCCACTCAGTAAAAGTTGCTTTTCTCCTTCTGTTCATCCCTCTCTTTCTTCTCTCCTAAACATCATGAGGTCCACAGCTGTCATCGATTGCCAGTGGCTAGCTATAGACTCAGGCCAAATACACATACATGCTCTCATAAGCTGCCAGGTTACAAACTAGGAAAGGAAGGAGTGCTCTTCCAAAAAAGCAAATTGTTGCTTTGCTTTTCAACCATCCACCTTTTATTATGTTTTGATTTCAGGGCTGCTCCGAGATTCTGGGACAAAAGGCACTGTATATGAATATTGTTATGAGACTCGAAGGGCTCTGAGCAAAACAAAACCGTTTTATCACAAGAGAATTGGAGAGACTTGTTGCCCAGTACAGTCACCGCATGGAAAATGCATTTTTCCCATATTCCACACATCATCGCCATCATCACCATCCTGCTTCAACTACACACACCCATAGCCTGTCAATCTATAGGCAAATATTTTTCAATAATAGTAACTGAAAGATGGGGCACCTGGGTGGCTCAGTTCATCGAATGTCCAACTCTTGATTTCGGCTCAGGTCATGATCTCAGGGTCCTGAGATGGAGCCCTGTATCCGGCTTTGTGCTCAGCAGGGAGGCTGCTTGAGGATTCTCTCTCTCCCTCACCTTCTGTCCCTCTCCCTGCTAGTGCACACACGTACATGTGCTTTCTCTCTCTCTAAAATAGAATAAATAAATATTTTTTTAAAATAACTGAAAGATTTTAACAGTTGCCATGTGCCAGGCATGGTCCTGAGTATATTATAGCTACATCCCATTTAGTCTTCCCAGGAACTCTGTGAGATAAGTACCATTATTAACCTATTTTACCGGCAAGGAAACTGAGTCTTGGAGTGCTTTGGCAACGTGTTCAAAGTCATATAGCTGGTGAGTGTATGGAGACAGATTTGAACCCAGCCGTACGGTGTCAACGATGATCCTCTTCCTGTATGTCAAAGGGAATGTGGTATCCCACAGTGAACTGGCACATGACCCCTGATCTTCAGACATCTGGGGTCTGATCATTGAGTTAAGTGTCAAGGTCCGCAGCGGGAGAAATCTGAGTGGGCCAGGGCTCTTTGGGAAGACAGAGTACAGGGGCTACATTTTGTTAGTATGAATTACTTGGCTCCCTCTCCTTCTCCCCACTAATATCTCTGCGCCCTGCAGTTTCTCCCTGGTTCAGGCAGCAAGGACATTCCAATTCTGTGCCTTGGGGGCAGAAAGCCACGAGGAAGAGAGCCAGAGAACAGAGAGGGTCATTCTCAGCTTTGGAAATTTTAAAATACACTTTGCAAAGTCATGGAAGAAGCAATACAATTCAGAGATTTGTGAGGCTAGGCTGTGTGTCAAGGGCCAGGGCCTTGGAGTTAAGGGCAGAGCATAGGAGAGGTCTCAGTAGACCAATGCTGAGGGCAGAGGGAGGGGAGAAGGAAGAGGGAGGCAAAAGGAGAAGGTGCCAAGGTGTCTCTGAGAGGGGCCGTATGTGTATCCTGCCCCCTCCTAAGGCCAACCCAAGACAGTGGAGGTGTTAGAACCAATGTGGGGGACACATCTGATGGGCACTCAAGGCATGGGATCCCACCTTGTCTCCCAAACCTGGGCTGCTTGTTGGGCCTCAGGCAGTGATACCACGGTACCCTGGGCTGAATTGTGTCTCCCACCCACCACAGTTGATATGCAGAAGTCCTAACCCCCAGGATCTCAGAACATGCCTTTATTTATAGATAGGGGTTTAAAACAAACAAACAAACAAAATATATATATATTTTTTTTTTTTTTATTATTTATTCATGAGAGACACACAGAGAAAGGCAGAGACACAGGCAGAGGGAGAAGCAAGCTCCCAGCGGGGAGCCTGAAGTGAAACTCCATCCCAGGACCCTGGCATCAGGCTCTGAGCCAAAGGCAGATACTCAACCACTGAGCCACCCAGGCACCCCTATTGATAGGGTCTTTAAGTGGTGATTAAATTAAGACGAGGTCATATGGGTGGCCCTGATCCAATATGTCTGGTGTCCTTATAAGAAGAGATTAGGACACAGACAAACCCAGAAGGACACGGACGAAGGGGGCCACCTACCAGCCAAGGAGACAGGCCTCAGAAGAAAGTGGTCCTGCCATCACTTGGATCTTGGACTTGCAGAGAAAATACATTTCTCCTGTTGATGCCACCTGTGGTGTTTTGTTCTGGTGGCTCAGGCCAATGAATACACATGGTGACCAAAGCCTCAAGCTGCGGAGCTGGGTGGCTGTGCACGCAGGGCCAATCCCACACCACCCGTCCGCTCCTCCGGCCCACTCCCAGGGCTCCGAGACCCGGCTCCTGGACTTCGTGCTCCATCTCTACCAGGCACCAGTAGGTGGGCCAACCCAGCCCTGCACCAGGCCAGGAGCCCTTGCTTCTGTTGCTCTGTTTAGAGAGAAACTTCTATGAGGCCAAAGGTGCGAACTGATGGAGAGATGCTCCGCCAGTGCTTTCAGATGTAAGCTAGACAATTTCAGGAAAATACCAGAAAGGGGACAAGAGAGGAAATGTGTTACACATCTATTAAGGGAGACTTTGAGAAGCTGTTGACCTCTTTAATCCTTATTATCAACCCCCAAGGGCAGGTCTGATTATCATTACCTAGCACATGAGAAGCAAAGTCTTTGTGGTGGCAGCTAGTTAGTGACAGAATGAAGCCTTATACTCGACACGGTCTGACTCCAGAGCCATGATGACTCCACACTGCCCACTAAAACTAGGTGAGTGGACTTTCCTTCTCTTTTTCTGCCTAAATGTCTCTGGCTAATGCCTTAAGAGAGAATGAATGATCAGCAAGTTGATAAATTATACTCCATGCAAACAAACCAATTGTTTCACCGCTAGCAGGTGTGGCTTGATTGTAGACCATTAGTGACCATTAATAAGTGAAACTCAGGCTGCAATTCACTGGTATGTTTGAATTTCCCAGGATTTGCATTTCACACCAGGGAGCTGAGCTCAGCCAATATTTTCATAAGCTAACACCTGCAATAGAAGCGTAAAGCATGATTTCACCGAGGTAACATTTATCTCTGGGAATTAAAATAGAAGCCAAAGGATAATTTGTGAACTTGATCATTCTTTCCCCTGTCATTGGTCTTAGGTTAGCATAGCGATAAGGCCTCAGGTGTTATAAAAATTTGTCGAGTAGCTTTAGGAAGATTCAGGATGTTAGGCATCCACTTGTGCTGCCTCCTTTGATGCATCTACATGCTTGATGTTATACACGTACTGTTGAATAAAGGTTTACTGAGCACCTACTATGCCCTAGGTGCAGTGTTGGTTCTCAGGGTGGGAAGAGACAGGGCGAGATCGCTGTCTCTAAGAGGCCGCTCTCTGCTGGGGTAGATGGACATAAAGTGACTGTCACAGGACCATGATGACCTCATTAGGAGAGGGGATTGTCATTCCCTCCTCAAGTTCCCATGAGAGAATTCCATCCCATATCCCAAGGAAAGCAGTCATAGGAAGAAATCTCAACCTTCTCCCCACTGACTCCTCCTACATTCCTTCTTATGGAAGGGATTTGTCAGAGGGGTAGGTGGTGAGAAGTAACTGAACACGAGCATGGGGCAGACAGCCTTCCTCTCTGATCTCCCCATTCCTGCCCCTAAGGGAAGAGAAGGCTCGGATCTCAGCCAGCCCAGCCTTCCTGACTCAGGTCTGGAAGCATGAATCTCTCTGTTGAGGCTCACAGATGTGGGGCAGAGACTCTCTGTTGTATGTGACTCGGCTCAGGGGCTTCATCTGAAGGTTTAGATTGGGGACCAAAGTAGCAAGGAAGCTCACAAGTCCACAGGTGAAGCCACATTCTCCAGCGAAGCTTTACCAATCCTAAAGGTGGCACTCTGCTCTTCATTTGTTTGATTCTATATTTCAATTTCTTTCAGAGGAAAGGAAATGGGGTGTTAGTTCATTGGATTCCTGATCTCTGGTAGCTGTGACCAGGGGTAAGCAGGAGAAGTAGAAGGAGAATAAAAAGGAATGAATGAGTAAATGAATGAATCCATGAGTGCACGAGGAGTGATAACTAACCAAGCAGGGGAAGTGGCCATTAGGCAAAGCTAGACCCTTGAATGAAGTCCTAAAGAAGGCGTGGACATGAATCAAGCACACAGGGCTGGGAAGGGCATTCCTGGCAGGGGGAAGGGCATCTGCAAAGGCATGTGAGTAAGAGGTGTGGTGCTTTTGAGAAATTGTAAACAGCTGCTCTTGTCTTGTGACGCTCCACGAACTATACTTTCCTTAGCTGTGGCCCTCTCTACATCTATGCCTTTGCTCCTTCATCTCCTCTTTGACCTTCTCTCTGACACCTCCAGGATGCCCTCCACCACCTTCATGCCACCGGAAGCATTCTCGCAATGGTTGCCAATGAACCCATGTGACTAATTATGGTGACCTTTGCTCAGGCCACCAGGCCTCCACACAGCAGCCCCCCATACCTGCCATTCTCCTCTTCTTGCAGCACTTTCTCCTCTTGGCCTCTAGAACACACCTCTGCCCTGGTTTCTGTTTCCTCTTCTGCAAACGGTTTCCCTGTACCTTTTGCTAGCACTTCTTCTTTGGCTCCAACTTCTGAGTCTTAAAGGCCCTTTGCTCTGTGTCTCTGTTCAAATCCACACTGATTTCAGAGGGCACAGATAAAAACTTGGAGATCTTCAGCACAGAGTTGGTCTGTTAGAACTGAGGATGGGTTATTTATGAGAATGAAGGAAGTAACATAAGGAGCGAGTGTAGACTGAGGCAAGAAGTCAGAAAGTTCTGTTGGTGATGAGGGAGGAACTCATAGCATACTAACCTCCCCTGGGATGGGGCAGCCAGAAGTAGGCAAGACCTGAAGGGGATCTGATCCTTGAAAGAAGAGGTGGATCCATGTTTATCTGACTTTTCTACTGGGGACACTCCCCAGCCTACATACCACAAGGCAGCTAGAATTCAAACGGAAAGTGGAAAGTCGCAATCTTACTAGCCTGAGGAGTCAGAGGATGGGACTTGAGCTGCTGGAGCAATCAGAAATGGGGAGGGATTGCAGAACAGAGCCACAGGGGCGACCCTAAGACCTCCTGAAATCTTTGGCTGATTGATGATGAATTGCACCCACACGAGCAAGACTCCAAGAAGCCCAAGAGGGAGGAGTATTTGGAAGGCTGAAAGGGCATGCATTGAGTTCAACATTGCACACCACAGGGGACACTGAGTCAGGAGTTTGAGCCCTACCAAGTTGGTGGAGCTTGATTAACATATTAGGCTATCTCTCCACTGAAACCCACGAAAGACCATGACTGAAGAAGAAAGGTGAGGCTCAAGGACTGGGGAACTAAGAAACAGAAGCCCCACCATGTCAGTAGCTTGTCCAGGCAGGGCTGGGATTCAAGCCCAAAGGCTCCAGCTCCAGAACTGAAGCCCTCAACCTCAACTACATGTTCAACCCTCACCTCAGGTAGCCCATATCCTTCTTCTAAAGCAGTCATCACCAAATTGAACACCCGATGACATTGTACATGGAGCTATCCATTTCTTGCACTAGACTGAAGCTCCATAAGAGCAGAGAGCTCGCATGGTGCCTGACACCCAGTCCAATAAATACCTATTGAATGAATAAATGACTCACCAAAGCCTGCGTGTGTATAATGCATTAATACATTTGTTATTAGTGAAGACATATGATTAAAAATGCCTTCCTGCCATATAATTTCACACACACCCTATGATCCTGGAGTGAATTAAATCACCAATAATCACTCTGGTTTGTAGCTGGGTCTATTTGTACATATCTGTTACTGACTATTTTTAAGTACGACCAGGAATTTCTAAGCATAATATGAATGACTCAGTATTTTGATTAATCAGCTCAGTAGGGAAAATTTCCATGAGTAATCAGACTGAACATAAAGATAGTGCATGCTGAGACAGAGTTGGGGGTGGGGGGAGAAAGACAGAGATGAGAATTTTTTTTTTTTTTTTTGTAGTCAGAAAGGCAGAGTCAACGCTACAGAACTTACCAAGTTCCTGTTTTATCATAAACAGGGTGGCAACTGTTTTTGGGTTCTGGTGGCTGCCCCATGAATGACCACATACTTGGTGGCTTAAGATACATTTATTCTCACCCTGCCAGAAGTTCAAAATCAAAGTATCAGCAGGGTGGTGCTCCCTCCGGAGGCTCCAGGGAGAATCCTTCCCTGCCTCTGGCAGCTCCTGATGCTCCAGGCATCTCTTGTCTTGTGGCTGCATAACCCCAACGTTTGCCTCTGTCTTCATGGCCACCTTTCCTCTGTGTGTGTGTAAAATCTCCCTCTCCTCTCTCTTTTATGAACACCTGTTACTGGACTGAGGGCCACTCTAAATCCAGGATGATCTCATCTCACAATCTTTAACTTGATGACATCTGCAAAGACCCTACTTCCAAACAAGGTCACAGTCACAGGTATGTGGTTTGGCTCTTTGGGGGGGGGGGGGGAGGTACACTATTGAACCCACTACAACAGCCATGGCCAATGTTGCTGCCATCAGTCTCTTTAATGGAATCAAGAAAGAAGGCTACTCTAACAATTGCCCATGGACCTCAGGTGCTGCTGGGCATGTCTCCTGCTATACATTCTCCCCAAATTGGAGCTGCTCTGGCCCAAGTACATCCACTCGGCAAGGTTCCCACTCTTCAGAGAAGGAAACAGTGGCCAAAAAGTTTAAATCAGCTTTTCAAGGTCACACACGGAGAAGTCCAGGTTTGTCTTTGACCTTAGGTATGTCGTCTCCAAAGCTAGCGAGATGGCCATCTCACACTGCCTGAAATATACGGGTCATTAGAGAGTTACCGTGTTTTGTTTTGTTTTAAGATTTAATTTATTTATTTGAGAGAGATAGAGAGTATGAGCAAGGGGATGGGGCACAGGGAGAAGAAGAAGCAGACTCCCTGACAAGCAGGGAGCCTAATGCAGGACTCAATAGCAGGACTCCCAAGATCATGACCTGAGCCAAAGGCAGACCCTTAACTGGCTGAGCCATCCAGGTTCCTGGAGAGTCACCATATTCTTTAAATACCTTGGCTAAAATGTAAACACTTCCTGAGTGAATTTATAATAAGAAGGAGGGTAAATTTGCAAATTAAGAAACTGATAACCAGAGAGGTTAAGTGACTTGACCAAGAGTACTTAACAAATCAGCAGGTAATCAGAAACCACACCCAGGAGTCCTGATTCTGCACAAGGAAACTTAGAAGGCGCCAGCCAGTTTGAGGTATCCTGTATTGGCTGTGCCAAAGGGTTGTTGTTGGCTGAAGCAAACCGAAGTAGTGAAGTACTCGGCCGGACTCTGCCAAGAGGCTCCCTTGGACCGACCCTTCCCAGGAGGCCTCCCTCCCTGCATAGTTCAGAGAGGAGAAAAAAAAAGCTGAGGGTTAGAGACCCGAGTCTTAGTGAGAGGCCTGCTACCAAAAACTCAAGTAACCTTGAGCGAGACATGTCTTCCCTAATCTCCTCAACTCAAAGCAAAAAGGTTGAATTTAATCATCTCAAAATTGCCTCTAGCACTAAGCACTTGTTCAATAGCTTCTAGAACTTGTGCAAGCCTCAGGTCCAACCAGAGCTAGGTCAAAGCCCCAACGGATGCCTGGTGTTGGCTTTGCCTGTCATCCTTTCACCCTTCCACTGAGACTGGCCTCTCTCTATTCCATGGCGGGGGGCGGGGGGGGCGGGGGGAGATACCCCCAGTAACTTTTACTTTACAGTTGGGAGGGACTGGCCCCATTCCTGCTTCTGCCTTCGGGTGGGCCTGTGACCCAGATCTGGCCCATCAGGGCAGTTCGCACCCTGAAAACGATGACTTGTTCAGGGACAGGGGTGTGGTTCAATCTGAGCCAGTGAGATCTAATCCTGGGGCTTTTACTGAAAATATTGGGAGAAATAAGTTCTCCTTCTGCTGGTGTTGCCACGCCGTGAGAATGTTGAACCTGGAGCGGGGCAGCACCAGGGGCACATCTGAGGAGCTGAGATGTCAAGTGATGGAGGGAATCAAGTCCTGGGGACCCTTTTGGAGCATCAGGATGCGCCCTTGCCCGAACCCACAACACTTCCGAGGTTCGTGGTTACAAGAGCTGCTTCATCCTTCACTTTGTGTCTGAAGCCACTTTAAGTTGTCACTGCAACTAAGTTTCCTGATTGATACAGAAGCCTTCATTTTGAGGAATGGAACCTGATTGTGGAAAGTGGCTTTTTCTTGTAATCTGACAGCAGGAAGCACCTCAGGACCCATCGAGTCCAATTCCACTCTTTACAGATAAAGAAACAGGTATCCGGAATGAGACGTGTCTTGTTATATGTATACAACACCACACACACACACACACACACACACACACACACACTGCTGTGTGAGTCGTCTTATTACAATGCTGAGAAACTCTGTTTATCATCAAACATTTCATACATCCTATTACACGTGAGAGAATTATTATCTAGCCTGGTGCCGTGAAATGCTTTTTCCCATAATGGAATTTTACTCTGGAAGTGTATTTTGGTATTAAAAGGCTCCACTTTATAATGTCGATGGTTCAATCTGTGATCTAAAAGGCACTTAAACGCTTTGAACAAGAGGCATAAAGAGCTTTTATTGCAAAAGCCTTGCTGGATCTACCAATTCCGCCATTGATCCCTTTCCCCAGAAGACTGCTCTGGAAGCAGCCCGTGCGGTAGCAAATCCCATGGCAAGGCTGGACCTCCAGCTAGTGAGTGAGACACGCTTCCCGTGCTCCCATCTGCAGATATTGAAACTATTCTGGATGGACAGTAATGGGCTTCTTCAGGCACCCCACTCAAGCAAAAACATGCAGCCATGCAGAATGCGCATGGAGCTAGTTCTCAGAACCCAGTGTGTTCGCTGGGTCACTTCATCTACAAAATAAGTTCAGTAGTACCAGCTCCCAGTGTCCTTGTGAGGGGTCAGTTAAGCCTGAAGCCTGGTACATATAGGTGATCCATGAATGTGGGGGTCCCTGTCCTTGGTGGATGTGACTCTTCAATAACTGGGGGATTTAGGTCTACAAGAGCAGTGGTAGATTGGAAAGGACCCCACGTTTGGACCCCAGAGACCAGCAAGCTCTCAGCTTTACCCTGGGCAGACCATTCACGTCTCTAAGCCTCCACTTCCTTGTTGTTGTTTAAGATTTTTTTTATTTATTTATTTATTTATTTATTTATTTATTTATTTATTTGAAAGAGAGAGAGAGAGAACACAAGCAGGAGGAGGGGCAAAGGGAGAGGGAGAAGCAGACTCCTGCTGAGCAGGGTACCCCATGTGGGGCTTAATCCCAGGACCCTGGGATCAGTGACCTGAGCCAAAGGCAGACATTCAACCTACTGAGCCACCCAGCCACCCCTCTACTTCCTTGTCAAGGGAGCTTTGAATATGTCACAGGATTGTCATGGTCATTCATGTCATGCATGCATCATACAGCTCAGTCACCTGCCATGGAAAATAGGAATATGCTCATCACCTTTTGGTCACTGATCCTCCCTTTCCCAATGGCTGAGCACCAGGGACATTTGGTTCATTCGCTGGTCATCAGGGGCTAAAGGCAGGGGTATCCCCTGAAAGGAGCAGTGGGCAGAGGAGCAGTGAGAAATTGGAGCAATTGAACATTTCCCAGAGAATGTAGCACGGACCAGTGGCCCTATGAGAGTTCCATGGTGAAACAGGTTTGGGAAGCATGGCATTCTATACTTTTCGTGAGATTTCCAATGCACATCAGCATATTTAGCTTTTACAGTCAAAAGGGAAATAAATAATTTTGTTTAATTTGGGGCTTCCCAAATCCTACTGCAGAACATCTGTCACCAATCCATAGCGCTCATGGAAGGGAGAGCCCACTTGGGGAGCAAGGCTCCAAGATTCCAGAAGCTGAAATGGAATTTCCAGCTATTTCTTAGCTGTGATATTCCTGCTAATACTTCATATGCTTTCATTCACATATTCCAATATGAAGCCATTCCTTGGGCTACACCATCCGTCCTTTCCCAAAGCACTCTATCATGCACGTATTCCGTATTCACAGAGCAAGCTCTGCTTCCAATGGTCTCTCCAAGGCAAAGAGAATACCTTCCAAAATACAGCTCCTGACTGGAAGGAACTCATTGTCTAACAGGGAAGACAGACACCTGAGCAGATAATTATATGCAAAGTGACAAGGCCCATAAGATAAATGTGCACCTTGTGGGGTGGGATAGGGTGGGGCAGATGTCAGGAAACCCTTGTTTGAAAGATGAGTTACTGCCCAAGGAAACAATCAGAGGAGGCAGGGATGCCACAGACACAGCACGTGCAAAGGCCCAGAAGGAAGATAAAGAGATTTCTGGAATTACAAGAAATAAAATTAGGATGGAGAATAGAGGGTGAGGGGAGAGGAGGAGAAAAGTAAGGAAGGGGAAGGCTGTGAAGGATTTACTGAGTGTGTGTGCCAGGGAGCATGGCAATCTTTCAGAGGATCTGAAAAGCTGTGTGTTTGTGAATGTGTGCACACGTGTGTGTGCGTGTGGCGAGGGGCTAGGGGGCTGACGTGGTTAGATCTGTGGCAAAGAGCGATCGTTCTGAGACTGCATGGAGAAGGACTTGGAGAAACACCTGAAACATCAGTCAATGGCTTATAGGCAGGGCATGCTTGGAGGATTGAAGATGGCGGCAAATTCTCTGTCAATCTTCTGACAGAGATGGAGTGTGTTTCTCCTCCTCCTGAATCAGGACAGTCCTCAGTGACTTCCTGGCTAATAGAACGTGAAAGAAGGGACAGTGTGTGAATTCTAAGTCTAGGTCGTAAGAACCCTTGGCATTTCTACTCAGCCTTCTTAGAATACTCACTCTGGAGGGAGATCCAACTCCCCTAGGACCACCATGCTGTAAGGAAGCCCAAGCTAGCCACGTGGGGAGATGTGTATTGAGAGCACGATGCCCGGCCACCCCAGCTGCTCTTGTCGCCCAGCCCAGTCATCAGACGTGTGAAGACAGATGCCATCTTGGATAATCCAGCCCAAGTAAACACAGCATGAAAATCAAAGGAGCCCAGCCAGCAGCCAGGACCAAGGCCAAGCACTGCAGCCCCAGTCGAGCTGCTCAGCTATCTCCAGTTGCTCGAGTCATCTGGGCCGAGGCCAAGCCACTGTGGAGTGGAGACCAGCTGTCCTGCATGCCTCTCTGCCCCAATTCCTAATCCACAAAATTGTGCATGTAATTAAACGGCTATTGTCTTATGCCACTAAATTCTGGGGTGGTTTGTTACACAGCAAGAGCTAAACAGGACACACTCAAAGCATCAGATCTTGAAAAAAAAAATCCTGTGAACAAATAGGAAGTAGTGCATGCTTGTGTGCGCACACACACACATATACATTCTCACACTTCTCAGACACACCTCCTATGTCATTTTCATTCCCACTCTGACCTCTACTTCAATGGCCACAATTCTGAAGGTGTAGGGACAGTGGCCCATTTGACAAAGAACATGATGTAAATAGGGAGAGTGTTATTAGTAGGTGGGTTTTGTTGATAAGAATCTAATGCAATTCCAGGAGCTGAGCAAGAACACCATGTCAGCCGGCATTTCATTCTCATGGCAAGATCATCTCTGTAGCAATTTCTTATGTTCCTGGGTCAAATCCAAGACCTCATTGCAAAGCCAGCAAAAACCTCCCTTCAAGGTAGGCCTTTGGGGGAATTTCAAGCCATTCATCTCCTCCCAAGGCTCAAAGTCAGCCTAGAATAGCCAAAGGCAAAGCTCAGCTTCACCCTGGCTTTCTACACTGGAAATGTGAGAGAGGCCTTGGTGCAGGAGGAGGAGGATGGGTGAGGGGGCACTCGGCAGGAGGGAGAAACATAGTCTAGTCCTGGAGGACCCTCCAGGGGGTCCTCCTCACCAGGCCACACCCGGAGAGGCCCTGGCCCCGCTCCATGATCAACAGACCTGCGCTTAGGTTCTGGTTCTGAACCTCAGGTTTTCTGTAACGTGATAGCTCTTTATCTGTCTCGGGGAGTATCATGGGGACACAATGAGGAGGCAAACTTGCAAACTGTCTGTTACATCTGGGAGAAGGGGCCTTGAGAGCAGCCTCTTCAAGGGTTGTTATAGGTGGAATATGTCTTCCCAAAATTTATGTTAAAGTCTCCTAGGGGCACCTGGGTGGCTCAGTTGGTTAAGTGTCTGTCTTTGGATCAGATCATGATCCCAGGGTCCTGGTATGGAGTTCTGTGTTGGGTTCCCTGCTCAGAGGAGAGCCTGCTTCTCTCTCTCCCTCTGCTGCTTCCCCTGCCTGTTCTCTCTCTCTTTCTCTCTCTCTCAAATAAATAAGTAAAATCTTAAAAAAATAAACAAAGTCCTAACTCCCAGGACCGAGAAAGGTGGCCATTTTTTGAAATAGGGTCATTGTAGAACTATTTTATTATGTTAAGATCAGGTCATGGGTCCTAATCCAATGTGACTGGTGTCCTTATAGAAAACAGAAATATGGGCAGCTCGGGTGTCTCAGCGGTTTAGTGCCGCCTTCAGCCCAGGGTGTGATCCTGGAGATCCGGGATCAAGTCCCACATCAGGCTCCCTGCATGGAGCCTGCTTCTCCCTCTGCCTGTGTCTCTGCCTGTCTCTCACTAATAAATAAAATCTTTCAATAAATAAATAAATAAGAAAGAAAACAGAAATATGAGGGTACCTGGGTGGCTCAGGTGGTTAAGCCATCTGACTCCTGATCTAAGCTCAAGTCTTGATCTCAGGATCATGAGTTCAAGCCCCACACTGGGCTCCACCCTGGGTGTGGAGCCTATTTGCTTGAAAAAAAATAAATAAAATTAAAAATTAAAAAATAACAATAATAAAGAAAGCAGAAATATGGACATACAGACACACACAGAGAATGCCACACAAAGCTGTCCAAGCCAAGGAACTCCTAGAACCTGGCAGAGAGGCCTGGAACACATCCTTCCCTTGAGCCTTCCAAGGAACATGACCCTGCCAACACCGTGACCTCAGATTCCCAGCCTCTAGAAGTGTGAGAATAAGTTTCCGTTGTTGTACACCACCCAGCATGTGGTACTTGGTTATGGCAGCCAGAGGAAACTCATACAAGGGGTCATTTGTTTATCAAACTTGTGTTTCTCGAGCTTCTTCTGTGTCTCAGGCATCATACATAGAAATGACTAAGACACCACCCTTCCCAGGGGCGCCTGGGCGGCTCAGTGGGTTAAACATCTGCCTTCGGGTCAGGTCATGATCCCAGGGTCCTGGGCTCGAGCCCCACGTTGGACTTCCTGCTTCTCCCTCTGCCCTTCCCCACCCCATCTGCTCATGTTCTCTCGCTCGCTCGCTCGCTCGCTCTCTCAATAAATAAATAAAATTGTAAAAAAAAAAAAAAAAGACATGACCCTTCCCTACACTCAAGAGTCTTCCAAAAAGAAAAACTCATCCCAAAGCCATGTGCTAAGTTCAAAACAGCAGCACGAGGCACCTACTCCAGCCCAGGGAATCAGAGAAGGCTCTGGGAGGAAGTGACATGGAAGACTTGGGGAACCCCTGGGGCTGTGAGCAGGTTCTCCCTCAATAAGGTCCACTGTTAGGTTTCACCCGGAGGATTCTTACACTTCACTCAAGCTCTTCTAACTCAAGATAAAACCTCAAACAGCAAGGTGTGTCTAAGACAAGAATCCTCTTTCTCTACAGGGGTTCTTGCCAGCAGAGGAGCAGCTGCAGTCATGGAGAAGGTCAGTGAGGCCTCCAAATGACTTCACAATTCCCTGTGAACTCCAGGGGGTGGGGAAGATTTGTGGTGCACGGACTCTAAACCCAATCGGGGCCAGATCAGAGCCTGGCATCTGGTAGGTTCTGTGCAGGTGTTTATTGAACTGAAATGAGAGCAGCACTGAACTCCAACTCAGCCCATTCCTGGGGCCATCAAGCTCCAAGGGGCCTAGGAGTGTTTGCACAGCTCACGTAGACCACTGTGACCACCTGCTCCTTCCATCTGGCAATGGCCCTACTCATCCAGTCCACGCATCTGTGGTCAACGCGATGGGTCAGAAGTGGGAGGAAGAGGCTGCAACATACAAAATGACAGCCAATGGGGCCTCTGACCCACCCAGGAAGTACCTTTTCCAAGGATTTTGAGTTGCAGAGATGAGGAAAACAGATAAGGAAAGAGAGAGCCTGAGACAGAAAGGAAGATCCAGAGAGAGAGAGATGGAGAGAGAATTTGAATGGTCTTTGTCCCTGGTTCTAGTACCTTCCTGAGGCTGTCCAGGTTTCCTGACAGAGACAGGAGCTAAGGAGTCCTTTTGTCCCTGCCTCCAATCCCATTGGCTCTAGTGAGGAAGAACACTGAGCACATCTACCGCCAGGTGCCTCCGTGGGTTATTTCCCCGACAACACAATGAAAAACAAGAGAAATCTTGGCAAACTTTAAAGAAAATATAGTTAATTGCCACTGACATTCTCGCTTTAGTTACACAAGCAAGCCCTGGCTTTAATCACATGCATTATTGTAATCAGCCTGCCAATCACATTTTGAAATATTTCATTTTTGACATAATTACAGTAGAATACCCACAACCCATCAATAACATGGATCAGGCAAGATTGATATTGTGTTTCCAAATGGGACCTGACAAAGCCATCACGGCTTTTGTTCGGAGGAAGAAAGGTAGGACGAGTAGCATCTCCCTCTCCCTTTACGACTGGGTTTAGCGAAACTGTCTCGCACGTCACTCACAACAGGCTGGAAAACCCCACTCGTCGGAACTGTAATTGGGAATTTTCAATTATTCAAGCCTCATCTATGTTATTCTTATTGAGTAACAAATGCAAAATGAATGCTCTAACCTGGGGCCTTTGTGCGTAGACATTATTGTGAAACGGAGGCCTATTATGAATTGCTCTTTTATGTTAATTTACCTCGTTTTCCTTATGAGTTCCTTGCTGTATATCAGGTTATTCATGTATAAAGCTCTCCAAAGTGGAACACGTGCCTGTGAGATTGTAAAATTTGGATTTCTGACTTTTCCAGGTGGGTTGGCTGTGACCACCCCCAGTCCCTCACCCACACCTCTGCGTGTTCATGTCAAGATGGAACTTCGCTGTTAACCCTAACAGTGAAAATTAGATGCCCCAGACAAATCCTCAGACAAATTGTTCAAAGAGTGACTTGTTTTTTCCACACAGAGTTCTGTTCTTCCAGGAGAAGCCCTTTTATCCAGCTACTTGAAAGGCTGAAGTTGACAGGGAAAGGAGGAGCTCAGATCTGAGGACAATGAGTCCTTGCACAGAGCTTTTTTCTAGAAGCATCCTTATTAAGGACTTAACATTGGGTGTGTTTCATCAACAGAACGGGCCATAAAATAGCTCAAAAGCCAATCCCTGGGGATCTAGTACAGAGGTTCAGATGGGTCAGCAGTGTGACTCCCAGGTGACCACATCTCCAATAGTTTTGCAGAGCACTGAATGCCCACCCCAGGAAGCACACTGTCAGCAAGTCCAGGGCACTTGCTGATACCTTGATCTCAGACTTCTGGCTTCCAGAACGAGGAGGCTGGCATTTCTGTGGTTTAACTCGCAGGTGTGCAGTACTTTGTTAGGGCAGCCCTACCAGACGGTTATACCATAAGGCAGGTCACTGAATTGACCAGAACCTTCATTCCCTGCTTCCCCTCCATTCCTGGTTAGTCAAGGCTCACCTGCTTTGAAGCTGGAGGATGTCATCTTGTACCTACAGGCACCTGAGTGTGCCTTCTGTGGCCTCCCTCCTCAAGCTGTGACCATTTTAATAGTAACCTGGGGTCTAGGTGTCTCATGTAATGGTATATGTATATAGTGTCTTATGTAATATGACCTAGGAAAAAGAAAGAAGAAAGGGGGAGGTGTTTTAAAAGAGCTTGCGTGATTAGGTTAGACCCACCCTGATACCCTCCTTCTGTCATGTAAGGTGACATAATCATGGGAAGGATAGCTCACCATATTGGTGGGTTTCATCCACACTCCAGAGGGAGGATACAGGGCAAGGATCATTAGTGGTCATTCTTAGACTTCTGTCTACCTTCTAGGAGAATATCCACATGTGTATAAATGCTCAGAAAAGGCTCTGCAGGGATACATATCAAATCAACAGCAGTTTTTTCTCATGCGGAAGGAGAATGTTCTTTCTGGTTTATGCCAGGACTATATGCTTAAATATACATGCTGATTAATTAAAGGGTCAAAGTTAATAGATACGAATGAGACATATAGGTTCCAAATGCTAAGAAAAAGGAAAAGCAATGGAACAAAGAAAATTCAATCTTTTCAATAAAAGTCTGGAAAGGGAGGGGGAGCAGGGTAACTCAAAAACAAAATCATGTCTGTGGAAAAAGAAATGTAAATGCATTAAATTCTTACATTAAAAATCAGAAGCTCAGAGTGAGTTGTTTTGATGCAAATACCTATCACATATAGGAGGCACAACTAAAAAATGACACACAAAGACTGAAAATAAAGACATAAGACAAGCAGTAAATAAAAAATGAAGGCCATTGTGGTAATGTTAATATAAGACTGCATTGAATACAAGCAAAAAGTAATTTTTCATATTAATAAAAAGTACAATTTATAAGGAAATGTAATAGTTATGACATTTTTGCACCTGACAGCATTATTTTAAAATCTTCATTTAAAAGATGGATGCAGAGCAGGAAATTTACTCCTATAAAATCATACTGTAAGTCTTTAACAT
Source organism: Canis lupus baileyi (assembly GCF_048164855.1). NCBI lineage: Eukaryota > Metazoa > Chordata > Mammalia > Carnivora > Canidae > Canis > Canis lupus. The sequence continues at coordinate 66,907,536 of NC_132846.1, read as the reverse complement.
GCTTTTCTCAAAATTGATGGGATCAAATGAAAGAAAGAAATGTAGAAGATTTAAATAACACAATTAACAAGCTTGATATAATAGAAACATAGAATTTTGAACTAGCAGGCAGAGGGTCCATATTCTTTTCAAGGAACACTCATATAGTAGGCTATAAAAGAAGTCTTTTCTATTTTATTTTTTTTAATATTTTATTTATTTATTCGTAAGAGACACACAGAGAGAGGCAGAGACACAGGCAGAGGGAGAAGCAGGCCTGGAGCCTGATAACGGGACTCAATCCCAGGACCCAGGATCACAACCTGAGCCAAAGGCAGATGCTCAACTGCTGAGCCACCCAGGTGCCCTAGAAAATCTTTTTGGAAAAACGGTGAAAACAAACACATTTCTGACAATTCAATACTGTTAGAAATTAACAGCAACCGTGAAGATAACTAAATCTAATCGATTTGCTTCAAAATGTTAAAATGCCATTCTTGATAACTCCCAAGTAAAAGAGAAAAGCAAACCAAAATTAAAAACTGTTCAGAAATGAGCAATAATGAAAGCACCACATATAAAAACCCATGGATTGCAGCCAAATTAATACTCAGAGGAAAACCTATAGCCTTGAATCTTCCATCTGAAAATCTTTCCATCAGAAAGATTGAAAATAAATGAGCTAAACATTTAACTCAGGAAACTGAAGAGGTGGGAGAAACAACAAGAAAATAAGCCTAAATAAAACTAAAAATGGTAGAAGGAAGAAATTAACAAACACAAAGGCAGAAATTAATTAAATAGAAAACTAGAAAATAGTAAAAACAAACACTTGCACTTTGAGAGGCGGATGAAATAGACATATTTTCAGCAAGTATGTTTGTTTTTAAAGATTCTATTTATTTATTCATGATAGACATAGAGACAGAGAGAGGCAGAGACACAGGCAAAGGGAGAAACAGGCTCCATGCAGGGAGCCAGATGTGGGACTGGATTCGGGGACTCCAGGATCATGCCCTGGGTGGAAGGCGGGCCCTCAATGGCTGAGCCACCTGGGGAATCCCCCGGATTTATCTCTTAAAATCAATCAAGCAAGCAAACAAAGAAACAAACCAACCAACCAACAAACAAACCACCATGCTGGATGGGTTAAGAACAAATTATCCCAAACCTTTAAGAAATAGAGTGTTTCAGGATACATCCTCTGCAATACTCAGTTACTGAGAGTGGGGAAGGATGGAAAGTTTCCTAGTTTGACCTTTCAGGTTGGTGTGGCCTCAATCCTAAGGCCAAGAATAGTGCACACATAAACACTATAGGTCAGTATCATTTATAAATATAGAAGCAAATCCTAAATAAAACATGATCGGTGGCCTGTTAAGAGAATAATGCAATTCGATCCAGTACAGTTGAATGCCAGAAATGGAAATATGGTTCAATACGAGGAAGTCCACCTCACGCATTAAAGGAGAAAATCATATGGCCACCTCAAAAGTTACTGAAAACTAATCAGATGAAACCAAGCATCTAATCCTAGTCTTAAAAATAAAACAAACTGCTTGTTCACTAGAAATGGATGGAGATTTATGTAAGTAGATAAAGAGTATTGTGGCAGAGATTGTTCTAGTCACCATCATCCATTCTGTTTCCCCCCTTGTACCCAACCCCCAGTTTTAGCTGGTAACACGGCCACTGAGCCAGAGACTACATTTCCCAGCATTCCTTGCAGTTGGGGGTGAACAGGTGATTAAGTTCAAGCCAATGGGACTCAAGTAGAAATGATACCTGCAAAAAAAAAAATTAAAAAAGAAAAAAAGAAATGATACCTGCAAATGCTAGGTTATTGCTCTAAAGAGGGAACTGTTCTCTTCTGAGTTCTCTTTCCCCCTTCCAGCTGGCTGGAAAATAGAAATTCCTGGAGCTAGTGTGGAAGCTCCTTTAGGGGGACTGGTGGAACCAGCCCTGGGCTGCTTACCTTGGACTATTGCTGTGAACTCTTACGCAGGAGAGAAATTAATTTCTACCTTACTTAAGCCACAGTAGTCTAGAATCACTTTGTTGTGCCAGTTAGCCAATGCCCTAACCAGTACTTGAATACGGTAGTTACCATAAATCACCACAAACATGATTTCCAATCATGAATCGTAGAAGCATTCCCATTAAAATCAGGAACAAGAAAAGAGTATTTATCTGCTCTCTTTATTATTCAACATTTTGCTGGATGTCCTAGCCATGTCTCAGCAACTAGGTGAGAAAAAAATAATAACTATTAGAAAGGAAAATTAAAATTTCCATTACGTGTGGGCAACATTATCTGCCTTCTTACTAAAAAGTACTAGATATGGCAAGAGATTTCAATAATAAGTGGCTAAAATACAAGAGATTTTGAGACTCAGTTCCTTGTTTAGGAAATGAGGATAATAGGTCCTCGTGGGATTATCATGAAGACTAAATAATAAAATGATTGGAAAATGCCCAACCCTCCCTGACATATAGTAGGCATTCAATAAATATTCTTCCTTCCCTTCCTTCTTATTCAGCTATAATCAGAAATCTCACACATCTATCTATTTCAAGAGAAAGAGGATTTCTAAGGTTCTGAAAGTAAAATAAGTCTCTACAGCATTGCTGCGCTGAGGCAAAACCCTACAGGAATAAAATGGAATCAGAGGCTCTCTGATTGGAAGAAATCTAACAGATTGGTTTGTCTGACAACCCATCTAGGCCCTGAAGGCTCTCTACAACCTGTGCTGGAATGCTTTTGGTGCCAAAGAAAATATTATCCTCTAGAAGGACTTGTTCTTTCAATCCATCCACCAGCCCATCCACCCATTCGCTCATCCACCCGTTTATCCACCTACCCACCCACCCATCCATCCATTCATCCATCTACTAGCCACTCGTTCATCCATCCCCCCATCTATTACCCACCCACCCAACCATCTGTCGGTCCATCCATCCCCCCATCTATCCATCCACAGCGCCATTCCACAGACACTTATTGAGCATGTATTATGCACCACAGTGGTAGGCACTGGGGCTTTCAAATTGAACATATCTTGGTCGAGACACTCCTGTGTGTAAACATATAACAATAACACACTGTGACAAGTGCTATAATAGAGTCCCCTTTAAATTGCTGTAGGAGAATGGAAGTAATAACTGCTGGGAGTGTGAGAGAAAGTTCCCAGCAGGGATGACATTTTAGCCAGGAGCTGAAGAATATCTAAGAGAGAAGGGAGGAAGGACATTCCAGACAGAGGGAACAGGAAACTGAATACACAATATGTTCAGAAAACTGCGAACAGTAGGGCAGGGGGTGGGGATGCAGGGGGCAGGAGGAGGAGTGTCAGACAGAGGGTCTGGAAAGGTGACAAGGGGCAAAACTCTGAAAGACTTTGCAATCCCTGCTTCAGTTAAAGTTCTGGTGAGTAGAACCATCATTCTCCAGAAATCTCCTTAAGAAAATATGCAAAGAATCCCCATGATGTTCTTACATTAATCTGTGCTGCTGGCTTGGGCTTAGATGCAGCTTTGCAGAATATATTTTTTAAAGTTTCATTATGCCACTGTACATCAAAATAGGCCAATATAAATTATAATATGGTCATGCCAATAGGACTTGCAAACACAATATTTTAAGTTTATATTGCTTTCCAAGACCCATAAAAATTATTCCGAATGGCTGTTTGCTTTTTGAAGCCAAATGAAAAGGTATTTGCAATTTGATTATTAACAAATCAAATCACTGATATGATATTGGATTCGGTACATCTCAAACTGAGAGCGAAAAATCCTCAGTGGTCAATTATGTAGCATGGCTGGTTTATAGTTTCCTGTGTGTCATTAAGAATAAGCACCACAGCCAACTCCGATTTTATTTTGATTTATTTTAACTATTTCTCTGCTCTAAGAATTTCTCTCTCAGCCTCTACCAGGCATTGGAGCTTTTCTCCGACTGAGGCTAGTATGGGTACGATCAGGTGCATAGTTGACATGAGAGAAGAGCAATGGGGGATGGCTAGGGGGATGCATGGATGCATGAATGCATCAACACACTGGTGAATGAATGATACCATTTTAGTGCACACCAGGTTTTAAGGACTGAATTGCCTTTGTAGTAGAAAGAATGTCCATTTTCTTACTTCTAGCACTGAGTCTTTTTTTAAAATTATTTTTTATGTTGCCTTGTGTTTTGTACCCTGTGACCTTGACTAATGTAAAAGTCCCTTTTATTTAGATATGTTCAGTGCCTCTTGATATTATGGCTAGAGAGAAAATAGTATGTAGGCTCTCAAGTAAGATGGATCATTCTAGATTGGGGCCTCCTGTGCAGTGTCTCTGATCTTTCTGCAGGTTTGGGGAAAGCCTTAACCCCTTCTTCCAGCAAGTGGAACTCTCCTCACCCCTACTTCAAGCTGGGGACTCAATTTCAGGAAATCTTTAGATGACCCAGACTCTGCTAGTGCACAGAAATGCATAACCCAGGAAACGCAGGGTAAAGGACTCCTGAGAGCCAAGGTGTCTGGGAACACTACTTTCTGCCTAATGATCTGGAAACAGGATTTGGGATTGGGGGATCCACATCTCACCCTGCTTTATGCAGCAATTGAGGCAGCCCTACTTTGCCTAGGTCATTTCTTCTAGATAGATCCCATGGACAGCTTTCCCAGGCTTCCCACCACCTGGCTATCAACCTTGAGCCTCACCATGGGTTGGGCAGAACAGGAATTATTTCCTGAACTTTTCTAAAATAGAAGGAAACAAAGATTTAGGGAATTTCTGTATCTCATACAAGGTAGCAGGAATGAACATCTGTCTTGTGCCTGTCCAGGGGCCATTTCCCACCCGCAGCATGACAATATTCCCCTTAAAGATCCTTTTAGATAGTGTCATTCCGCCATGCACGAGCCATGGTTTGGCTTGGGCTGATGCCTAATCCTGCTCCTAGAGGTAGAGAATGCTCCTTCTGCACCCTTAATGTGAAAGAAGATCATGTACTAGGCTAATGGAATGCATTTCCAGGAATGTCATGTACCTACTGAGACAGGATGGGTGTGTTCCTGGAACAGGGGTGATACAAGTCTGGAAGTTTGGGGCAATATCAGCAGAGAGAGGTGGTTTAGGAAGAAACTAGCATGGAAGAGAACAAGACATGAAAAAGAAAAATAAGATCCGGCAATATTATTTGAGCCTCTGGATCTAGCCACACCTGAAACGAGACCTCCCTAGACTTTTGCATTACATATGTATTCTTGTCATCTATTGCTGTTGTAACAAACCATCCCAAAGCTTAGTGGCTTAAGACAGTAAGTCATTATTATTATCATGGTTCTGTGGATTGATGGGCTCAGCTAGGTGGTTCCGACGCAAGGTCTTCCGTGTTGTATTCAGATGTTAAGCAAACTTAAAGTGTAAAATGGCATCTTCACCAACATGTCTCTTGGCTGGGTTAGCATAGGTGGACTCCCTGGGGGCTGGCCGGGCATCTCTCTCCATGCAGCCTCTCCACATGGCTGGTTTGGACTTCCTCAGAGCCTGGAGGTCTCATCAGAGTCAAACCTCATACCATGTCTGGCTTTCCTTGGGGTGAGTGGTTCCAAGAGAAGGTGGAAGCTACAAAGTTTGTCTCAGGAACCAGGCAGCGTCATTTCTCCCACTCCCACCGGTTACAAGAAAGCTTCTGGGTCAACCTAGAAACTCGAGAGGAGGAGCCTGCACAAGGGATGCATACCGAGTCTTGATTCACTCAGACTGCAGTTTTAGAGCTGCCACGATACACCAGCCAATGTTTTCTCTTTGATGCCCTCAGAGTTAGATTTCCATTACTTGCAATCAAAAACAAGTTTGAGCAGAGCCTGGGTTAGAATACAGGTCTGCTCTGCCCTCTCCCGGGTTGAAATCCTACCTGTCAAGACCAAATGAATTAGGCTTTTTGGTGCACCCTCCCTATTCCAATTCCTCCTCCCCAGTCATAGGAATTACATCCTTCGTGAGTCCATTGCACTGATAGAAGTCAGTTGGAAGAACTGGTCAGAGCCCGAGACCTCACTGAGGCTCAACCGAGGCCCAGAGAGACAAGGAGAAACTGACCAAAGTCACCCCACAGTTAAGGGGGCGCATTAGGGAAGCATTCCGGCTGGGGGGATGGATATAACGTTCGCATCTTATTCTCTCTACTGGACCATAAACCTCTTAGAAGCTGGGGCTGCACCCACTCCATCTCCGGACCCCCATGGGTCTGTGAACAGGTTTTGGACACAGGAGACTTTCAGGGCTTAAACAAGCATTGTTGGGACGCCCGGGTGGCTCAGCGGTTTAGCACCTGCCTTCGGCCCAGAGTGTCACCCTGGAGACCTGGGCTCGAGTCCCACGTCGGGCTCCCTGCACGGAGCCTGCTTCTCCCTCTGCCTGTGTCTCTGCCTCTCTCTCTCTCTCTCTCTCTCTCTCTGTGTGTGTGTGTGTGTGTGTGTGTCTCATGAATAAATAAATCTTAAAAAATAAAAAATAAACAAGCATTGTTGAAAATTTGCAGAGGTAAACTTTATATCTGGAATGTCCCCAGCCTGCTTGGCTGTCAGCAGCTCTCTCTGGCCCTGGGAGCTGCCCCTGAGCAGCTCATAGATAAAGAGGAGAAGACAGACAAAGGCAGCCCCCGGGCAGGGTGCCCCAGGCCTGGGTTCCAGCAGAGGCTCTGCCCATGGCCAGGTGAACCTCCACTTCCTCACCTGTAAAGTGGGATGTAGTAACCACAGCCCCTCCCAGTCGTGGGGCTGGTGGATGTAATAACGTATGCAAAAGGGCTTTGAAAGCCCTAACAAGCCACACAAAAGCAGGGGGTTGGCATCATTAGTAGACTGGGACGCAGGGACTCTAATGTGCCCAGCGGGGCGGGGAAGGGGAGGCGAGGAGCCCGCACATCCTCAGAAGAGCTGCCACCCTCCCCCTCACCTGCCCCGACGCCCTCCCCAGACCCAGAGGGTGAGCACTCCCACCCAAAGCTGCCGAGCCCCTCCCCCACCTCAGATTCCCCACCCACTATTAGCCCCGAGTGGGAGAAGAGACATGACTAATTGTGTCCACAGTTGCCTCCTGGCATGGACAATTAGCCACCTGCATCTAATTCTGAGGGACCCAGAGGCTAATTGCATCTGCCAGACCCCGTGGGCTGTGTGTGTGTGTGTGTGTGTGTGTGTGTGTGTGTCCTCCAGCTACCAGTGGGCACCAGAGCAGACGCTGCTGAAATACATGGGGATCATTGCATTTAATATCCACCTTGGGGGATCCCTGGCTTAGTGGTTTAGCTCCTGCCTCCGGCCCAGGGCGTGCTCTGGAGTCCCGGGATCGAGTCCCACATCAGGCTCCCTGCATGGAGCTTGGTTCTCTCTCTCTCTCTTTCTGTCTCTCATGAATAAATAAATAAAATCTTAAAAAAAATAATAAAATGATTAACATCCACCTTGCTGGCCCCGAGCACAAAGGGACCAGACCTGGACACTGCCTTTCCTTCCTTCCTCTTTGTCCCTAAGAGGGACAAAGGACGCTTTCCCTGGCAAGTTAGCAAAAGCACAGTTGTGCAGTCGTAGAGCACGCTCTGAGTGGCTCCGGAGGTGAGAGAGGGGCTGCCCCAGGGCCGCCCCGTGATCAGAACCACCCTGCCCGGGGCTCTGGCCACGTCCCCCCGAGAGACCCCTCCACTCCCGTCCCTCGTCCCTCGGTCACAGCGCTGCGCCGCTCTGCCCTTGCACCCACACGGCGACCACGGGCCTCCCTCTGCGGGGGCAGCATCTCGGAGGCCAGGGTCCAGGTGTTAGCTGCCCACCCCGGCTCACACGTGGAAGGAATCAGTGAAGGACTGAATGATTGAAAGACGAATGCCGCCTCAGGACAGGCTCGTCGTGGTTCCAGCCCGTAGCATTAGGACCTGATGGCACACCTTGTTACCTCACGGCCACCCTCGCCTCTCAGCAAGCACGTCCTGCTGTGGGCTTGGTTTCCATACTCCACCCCGACACCCTCTCACTGTCTCATGTGCACCTGACTCATGCTGAGTTCCTGACCTTGGCCTCCATCCCTGGCATCTGCTCACACCTGCAGCAACCACTGCCTCTGGCTCCTGGGGACTCTGGACCCCGTCCGAAGACTTCTGGCCCCTCTGCTCTTTCTACCTTGGACCTCCTTGGGAAGTGGGTCTGCCCTAGAAAGTCCCTAGAGTCTTAGTCTTAACAAGCGACTCACCTGGTCCCAATAGGGCAAGAGTAGGGGGTCTGAAGACCATGTCCTCTGAGCCACATTAGCCTCTCCCAGGCCGGGCCTCCATCTGGCCCCAAGCTTCAGTCCCCTGGACTTTGACTCCCTCACGTGCTTCCGTTGTCTGCAGAGGGCTCTCCCCTAGCAACAGTGAGAAGTTAGAAAGTCCCAGATCGCAGTGGCTTCCTGCAGTAAGGTTTATTTGTGCACCTGATGCAGCCCAACATGGGTTCATGGGGAACTCGGCTCAGTGCAGTCACTGAGCCACCCAGGCCTCTCGAGCTGAGACCCCCCACTACCGCATCTGCAGCTGGCAGGCAGATGAGGGGTGGATTGCCACGGCCAGGTCTAGAAGTGGCACACACGGCTTCCCCCACCTTCCTTCGGCCAGGATTCGCATGGTCACCCAACCGCACGGGAGCCTGGGATGTGCAGTTCACTTACATGCCCCAGAGGAAACCAGATTCGACTGGGGAACAACTAGCCAGTCTCTGCTGTCTCCACCTAGGACCTTGTACCTAAAGCAATGAAAACGTACAGTTTCGTTGCTTCTGTTAGCCATTCATTTCCTGGGCGTGCTCCTGATAAAGGCAAAACACTGTGACCTGACACCCAAAGCCGTCCCTGGTCACCTGCCCTTCCATACTCTGTGGCTCCAGCCCCTGCATGCTAGTGAGGACCCCTGGCGACCCCCAGACTGCTCCACACTTCTGTGGTTCGCTTGTCCCTCTGCTCCCATGGCCTCTCTTCCTCCCCCAAACTCCATTCATCCTTCAAGACCCACCTCAAATGCTTCTCCCTGGAGAGCTCTCCCTAGCAACCCCCACCCCCTGACTCCCAAGAGAGCCAACAGCATGTTCACCATCACCCTGCTTTGCACCCGCCCCCACACACTCTGCTCTCCGTGGCCCACCTGGCAATCCACCTGTACTGGGTTGAACTGTGCTTCCCTAGAAAAGACACGTGCAAGGAAGTCCTAATCTCTGGGACTTGTGATGTGACTGTATCTGGGAATAGGATTTTTGCAGATGCAATTACATTGAGGATCCTAAGATGAGATCATCCTGGATCTAGGACTGGTGTCCTTATAAGAGAACGGAGAGGAAAATTTGACATCGGGGTACTGGAAGACACGGGGAGAAGGCCATATGAAGACGGAGGCAGAGCTGGGATTGATGCAGCCATGAGCCAAGACACACCAGGGATTGCGGGCCGCCCCCAGAAGCTGGGAGAGAGGCATGTGACGGATTCTCACTCAGAGCCTTTAGAGAAACCAACCTGCTGGCATCCTTGATTTCAAACTTCTGGCCTCCAGAACTGTGAGAAGATACGTTTCTGTTGGTTTAGCTACCGAATGTGCAGTAATTGGTACAACAGCCTGGGACCCAAGAGTGGCCGCTGAAATCAAGCTGCTGCTGGCCCACTGGGAGCCACAACTTGGCATGCTGGGCAGGTGATTTGATTATGTGTAAGACCAAACAGAGTGCCTAGCCTGTGAGAACACAGGCTTCTCTAAAGAACATTCAAATTTATTCTTAAAGAAAAAAAATGAAAAGAAACACTATGTCAGGAAAACAAAGCATGTCCATCTGTGCTGGGGATTTGGCTTGCAGTGAGGGTGGTCCTGGGACCGTCCCAACTTATCCCTATCCTGAAATAATCACTAATGGTCCCCCTTCACTCTCAGAAGGACTCCTAAACTACATAGTCACCCTTCCCATGGACCTTGAGTCCTCTGTTCCTTTCATACCAGTCATTCGGAACAGACCTGCCCTACCCCACCTCTAATCATGCTCCCACATTGATAGATTTGATTATTGTTGCACAGAATGCACTCTCTCCTTACCCCCAACCACCGAGGAAGGAGTATTTTCCTCTGTCCAACAGATGTAGGGCTTGACCATTATGACTTGCTCTGGCCTCATGGCACTTCCCTGCTGCTGAATTTGGCCGCAGCTCTGTGACTTGCTGTGGCTGATGGGATGTTAGCCAATGTGACTGAAATGAGGGTTGAAAGCACTTGCAGACAATTGGGATTTGTCTCTTGCACCTATACCATCATGCGACTGCTTTTCTCAGCTCGTTGCTACCCCTTCAGCGGGGACCCTGAAAAGAACACCCTTGGAGCAGATCTGAGCCCAGTCGTCAGGAGAAGCCAAGCCCAGTCTAGATCAGCAGAACCCCAGCCTGTCTGCAGAAACATGAGTGAGAAACAAATGCATATTCTTGTATATCTCTGTGGTTTTTGTCACTGTTTGTTACACAGCAAAAGCTGATGCATACACCCTCCAAACACCACTGGATCCCAGTATGTTTGTGCTCACTCTCGATGCCCCGGTTCCAACTCCAATCTCCTCACCCAAACCCCAGTTAGCACCTCGAGCCTCCCCACACAGCTGGAGCCTCTGCTAACCTCCCCTTCCTGCCTTTGGGGAGGTCTCTCCATGTGAGGCTCCACCTCTAGGGACATGTGAAAAATTATAGCACTCCCCTTGTTGTTTTATAATTAACCAATTACATGTCTGCAAATCTCCTAAACCAGCGCTGCCCAGTAGAAACAGAATGTGAGGAACGCCTGGGTGGCTCAGCGATTGAGCTTCTGCCTTTGGCTCAGGTCATGATCCCAGGGTTCTGGGATTGAGTCCTGCATTGGGCTCCCTGCAAGAAGCCTGCTTCTCCCTCTGCCTGTGTCTCTACCTCCCTCTATGTGTCTCTCATGAATAAATAAATAAAATCTTAAAAAAAAAAAAAACAGAATGTGGGTCATATTTGTTATCTAAAAAGTTTCCAGTAGCTGCTTCGAAAAAGTAAAAAAGAAGCTAGCTGCATTGAAAAAGTAAAAAAGAAAAAAAAAAAAGAAAAAAAAAGAAAAAGTAAAAAAGAAGCAGATGAAATGAATTCTAATACTAAATTTTACCTAACTTGATATGCCAAAAATATCATTATTTCAACATGTAACCAATATTATTTAAAGTACATTTCTATATATTTAATATATAATAAATATAATAAGTGTTCTGTAAAACATGTGTTATTTTTTCTTTTTTTATTTATTTTTACTTTTTTATTGGAGTTCAATTTGACAACACATAGTATAACACCCAGTGCTCATCCCGTCAAGTGCCCCCCTCAGTGCCTATCACCCAGTCACCCCAACCCCCTGCCCACCTCCCCTTCCACTACCCCTTGTTCGTTTCCCAGAGTTAGGTGACTCTCAGGTTCTATCACCCTCACTGATATTTCCCACTCATTTTCTCTCCTTTCCCCTTTATTCCCGTTCACTATTTTTTGTATTTCCCAAATGAATGAGACCATATAATGTTTGTCCTTCTCCGAGTTACTTATTTCACCCAGCATAATACCCTCCAGTTCCAACCATGTTGAAGGAAATGGCGGGTATTTGTCGTTTCTAATGGCTGAGGAATATTCCATTGTATACATAGACCACATCTTCTTTATCCATTCATCTTTCGATGGACACCGAGGCTCTTTCCACAGTTTGGCTATTGTGGACGTTGCTGCTAGAAACATCGGGGTGCAGTTGTCCTGCCGTTTCACTGCATCTGTATCTTTGGGGTAAATCCCCAGCAGTGCAATTGCTGGGTCGTAGGGCAGTTCTATTTTTAACTTTTTTATTTTATTTTATTTTATTTTATTTTATTTTATTTTATTTTATTTTATTTTATTTTATTTTATTTATTTTTAACTCTTTCAGTTTTCCAGAATGGCTGTGCCAGTTCACATAACATGTGTTATTTTTTAAATATTTTGCATTCCTTTTCATACTAAGGGTTTGAGGGTTGGTGTGTATCTAACACAGCAGCACATCTCACTTTGAATTAGCCACATTTCGAGTGCTCAATGGCCACATGTGGCTTACGTCTACCATATTGGACAGCACAGATCTAGAACATAGGAGACAGAAAGCAATGCTGCCAATGCATACCACGGCACCTGGCACATACAAGGGACTCAATAAATAATTATTAAATAAATGAATGAACAAATGATAAACACACAGACATTGTTTCAAAGGTGGTGAAAATTTTATCTATATAATCCATGGTATAAACACCTATGGCTTATATAGATTGAATTTTCATTGTAAAGAGCATTGTAAAGAGATATTTTGAAGGTCCAAGTTGTCTAGTGCTGTACCTGAGTCCACATAGAAATCTTGTTCAAAGACTAAACTGCACAACTAAGATGTAACCTCAGGCAGTATTTCCCAAACTTGTTTGACCATGAATATTACTTAAATTGTACTGTTTTGTCAGGGTGCCAATAGAAGCTCATGCAATATCATTTAAATTAAAGTAGACAGCACAAAAATGGTCTCACAGTTGAATTAATTGTGGTAAGAAATGATCAAAATGTGATCCATATGCTTAATATAAAGTAAACATTGAATAATTGCACCAATAAATGCTAAAATTATGAGATAAAATGCGTAACAAAGACCAGCAATTGTCAAATAGAAAACACGCAGCTTGGCAGCGGGGAGGCAAATGTACAACCTGCTACCGAACATCACGCTTCCCGCAGGCCGTCTGTCACGGGACTTCCCAGTGTGGTCAGGTGATGGAGGGCCCTTTCTCAAAGGTAGGTAGATGATCACTGAGAAAGAAGAGCCACCACAAGTCCAAGTTTTACTGTGTGGCGGGCACTGTTCTATCCTCTGATGCAGATCCTACCACTGGTGCCATTTTACAGATAAAGGAACTGATTGACAAAATGAGGTCCGGTAGGGACGCCTGGGTGGCTCAGTTAGTTAAGCATCTGCCTTCGGCTCAGGTCATGATCCTAGAGTCCCAGGATCGAGCGTCATGTCAGGCTCTCTGCTCAGTGGGGAGTCTGCTTCTCCCTCTGCCTCTGCAGCTCCCCGCTGCTCATGCACTCTCTATCAAATAAATAAATAAAACCATTAAAAAGAAGGAAGAAGAAGAAGGAGGAGGAGGAGGAGGAGGAGGAGGAGGAGGAGGAGAAGAAGGAGAAGAAAGAAGAAGAAAGGGGTCAAGTAAATTCCCAGGTCAGGTTGTGCCTGAGGAATCCAGGTCCAGAGCCCGCACTTCGAGCCATTCAGCATCCAGCCTCTCTGGTTTCATCATTAGAACAGCTCTATTGATAAGCTTAGCCTTTTTCTAACATTTTGCTTTAAAATAAATGGAAGATGAAAAATGTCAGCAGCTGCAATTATGCCCTTCCTTTGGAACCTTCTTATGCCACGGAACAGAGTTTGGGAAATGGTGTTCGGGAAACATATGCAAACTCCATTTAATGCTGCCAGAAGGTGTATTAAACCACTTACTGACTGCTTTAATCACTGCACTTTCTCTCCACCTCCATTTCCAGAAGGCAGCTGACAGTTCGAACAGAATACAATGGATGGAGCAGGGGCGACCCTATTGCAGGGGACACTACAGAAATTAAGCCCCAGACTGCCGTCTCAGCTCCCGACACCTGGAGTCCAGAGGGAAGGATGGCAGGCCGTGGGGTTCTTCTTGTCTCGAGGTGGGACCCAGCCTGTGTGTCAGGAGGACCGATTTTTCTTGGCCCCGTGCCCTAGGATGCATTTGTCATGGGGACATTTGCATAAGTGGCATTGAGCAGTGTAATGAATGATGTCCCCAATAGTCATCTTACAAAAATACAATGATGTTCCTTGGATGGCTCTTCTTATACCATCGTGTAATCTTTGCTGAGGGCAAAATATTAAAGTGTTGTTCCACAGAGGCAGTTCTAAAGGAGAATTGAAGTCACTCGAGTGCCTTGATTGCAGACAAAGGCATTTTAGTTAAGCTGCTTTCAGATCTGTCCCCTCCTCCTTATCCAGGCGCCCATGGCCCCAGGCCAGGTCCCCATCTCTCCCTAACCTGTCACAGAAGTTTCTTCAAGGTCTCCCAGCTTCTAACCCCACCACCTCCAGCCTCTCCTCCCAGTTGTCGCCGTGGTGACCGTCCTGACCCTCAGACCTGAACGCATCCCCCTGTGCTCCAAACGCAGCCACTGTGCAGCCTCCTTGACTGTTCCAGTCCTAAACCCCAGTGTCCGGCACGGGATAGGTGCTCGATAAATGTTCATTGCTGCATGAAGGGATCATTCAGAAATAAAAAAAATAAAAACAAAGTGCAAAGTCTCAAGTCACTCCTGCCGGCTTGCTGATCCCAAACCGGATGCCCGTTGCCTTTTTCTGCGACCCCTCTTGCGGATCGAGCCCCATCCGTGACAACTGTACTCAGACACCACCTCCTCTATGACATTCTCCCCCTTGCCCCCAGTGGAAATGAACCCCTCCTTCTCAAGGTCTGTACCCGCCCAGGCTGCTGCTTATCATGGGCAGTGGCCAAAGAGACGTGGGTCCCGATGTCCGGCAAGCCGGCTTTGAGGGACCTGGGGAAGTCATCTAAGCAGCCCGAGAGCCTCGATTCCTATCTCTGTAGATTCCTATCTCTGTAGCACGGCGGTGCTGCAGACAGCCGCATCCCAAGGTAGGAACGGGGAGCCACGAGCTGGTTCTCTAAGTCACAAGATTATCTTAAGGCAGCCAGTTCCCCTCCCGCCTGCAAGCTGCTCCAGAGCTCGCTTTTCTGAGTCACCAAGGCATCCAGCCGAGCGCCTTCCGGGGCCCTCGGTCTGCAGGACTGAATAAATCCGGCAGATTTAAAGATGAGGGACACGACACGTGTGCTTGGTGGCTGGTGTCCTAAGGGCTTGCACCCAAATTTCCCAGGCAGTGTTCAGAAATAGCCAGAATAACTCCGAACACTTCCGATTTCTTTGATTTCATGGTTCTAAGCAGAGACGTAAGCTTTGGATATGAAATAGGAATCGGGGAGCTGAAGACCAGCGATGGAAGGTTCAGGATATCCAGGCCCGACGGCAGAGTGTGGGCAGGGCAGGGAACCCAGAGTGGGGAGATCTGTCTGACAAAGCTGAGTGAATCCAGAGCTCTGAGAGCGAGGTCTGAGCTTGGGCTTAACTGGAAACAGGCACAGGCTGGGCAGGGAAGATGATTAGCAATAAATGGAGAGCACCTCAGGGGACCCTCCCACAGACAGTCTGTCACCCAGGGTTTTCACCATTCCATTTCAAAGTTTAATTAGATAATCACTTTCCAATGCTTACATGCAATTAACCCCTTTGGAGCAGCCCTGGTAAGCAGTCAACTTTCACAGGCCACAGAAGCTGAAATGCCCATGACGGTCTTTAGCATTGCAGATTTGAGCAAAACATTTTTCAAAGAGAAAAATAACTGACAAATATTTGTGGGCTTTGAAAAGAGAAGTTCTTCCCTAAATGTCAGAAGAAAACCATTTCTCATCCAAGAGTTCAGCCTTCGCCGTCAACACCGCCCTCCTCACGGAACTCTGTTGACAGAAAGAATACTCTTTGGTCCAAGCCACGCTGGCTTACCTTCCCTGGGTAGGGAGACCAAAGCAGTGGCAACCTTTCCTTCCAGGAAAGTGCCCGGTTAGCTGCAAATGCGCACATCTTTTCCCTCACTTGTGGGCTGCAGCCTGGCCCCATTTCATTTAAATCAGTGGAAAAATACAGACCCCCTTTGGTCCTCTTTGATCACCAAACCTAAGCAGGCAGAGGAGCACAGAGAATTCAAAATGCCCCGGGACTTTCAAAAGCAAGTTATTTATTTGCACGGTCTTTCAAAGCATTCCTTCTATGTTACTGACCCTCACAGTAGGGTGGCCGGGAAAGAGGTCATTGTGCCCATGGAACACACAAAGACCCTGACACAGAGAGAGGACATAGGCAACGTCGCACAGATGGTAAGAGCCAGAGCAAGACTCAAACTGGGCCTCCACGGTCATTCCACTAAGACTTTTTATCAATCCGACAAGTACTCACCAAGCTCCCTCTAGGGAGTGGGGCCTGGGGATTCAGCATCTAGCAGGCCATGGGAACTACCCGCCCTCAAGGAAGTTCTGAATCTAATGGAGGAGAAAGATGAAAATATGAAATGTGGGGATGCCTGGGTGGCTTAGTGGTTGAGCATCCGCCTTTGGCTCAGGGAATGATCCTGGGTCCTGGGATGGAGTCCCGCATCGTGCTCCCCACAGGAAGCCTGCTTCTCCCTCTGCCTGTGTCTCTGCCTCTCTCTGTGTGTCTCTCATGAATAAATAAATAAAGTCTTTAAAAAAATACACATGTGACAGTCCATTGAGAGATGTCAGCCTTGGAAGCCCCAGATCCCAGACAATGGGCCCGATGTGACCCTGGGAAGCTGGTGGGAAGATACTCAACAGAGCCAGGCCCTGGTGAAAGACCAGTGAAGTGTCCAGTGAACAAAATTCAAGTTGGCCCTTGCCCTTAGGAGCATGCAAGTCATGATCCCGTCACTCAAGGGTGTGTTGGAAAATACTGGACTGGTTCCATGGAAAAACCAGACGTGACTTGTAGCATTTTCCCGTTCGTGGTATAAAGACCCCCACAACAGCTGATCTCAAGCTACTAACAAGAAGCCACAGCCCTCGAGAGCTGGGACAGGCTGGTGTAGGCCGGGACAAGCCAGCTCCTGCACACCGCTGAAGTGGTGTCAAGCTGAGACCGGAAGAGCTCATACCATTTGGTTATAAAAGATAGATTTGAGTTTGAGGGAGACCAGAGGCAGAACTGAGGACAGGTTTTTATAGAGCGGCACTGTCCAATACTGCAGTCACTGGCCATATGCAGCTATTTGATTTAAATTTAAATTAATTAAAATTGAATTAAACTAAAAATTCGGTTGCTCAGTGGCACTAGACACGTTGTAAGTGCTCAGTAGTCACATGTGGCTAGCGGCTCCCGTATCAGATAGCACAGACTACAGCACATTTCTAGCATCACAGAATGTTCTATCGGACAGGGCTGTCATGTAGGAGGGAGGGAGAGTGTGAATTCTTGGCAAGGCAAGAGAAATTGCAAAATGGGAGGGGAAAGGTCATCTAAGATAAACTTCCCCGACTTCTCAATTTTACCAAGGACCAGCCTGGAATGAAGAACGGACGGAAGGAAAGAAAGCCAAGCCAAGGGTGAGTCTGCTCTCTATATTTGAGGGATTTGTAGCCCTGGCACAGAGCAGGTGCTCAATGCACGCACCGAGCATTTGGGGCCATCTCCAGAACAGTGTTCCACAGAGCATGCTCTGGGAGATGCCTGTCCAGAAACATTGCTGATTTTTGGTGCACGGAGCCCAGAGCTGCGGCTACACTGTAGGAATGCACAGTTGCTGGGCAACCGAGGGTCTGGTTTTGGTTAAGACCCCAACTGGGAAGTAGCTTCCTCTCCTAGGTAGCCATCAGCATAAGGGAGGATGGTGAGGGCCATGGAGCACATAAGGTGCAGACACACACAGGTCAGCGGGTCAGCCGTTGGAGAAAACTATCCTACACTCAACAGCTAAGGTGGCACCAAGCATTGAGTGGGACTCAGCACCACCCAGGTCAGGGAGTGGAGTGGGATTCAAACCCAGGCCCCTTTTTTCTCTAACATCCATGCCCTGTCCCTGACCCCTGCATCATCCTAGAAACTGAGCTCCCCCCGCTTTCTCTATGTCATGGCCTCTGCTCACCCAGAACTGGCTCGCTTCCCCTCAGTCATCTAGAACTTTCTTCTGCTAGCCCTTGTCACTTTTACAGCCACTTCGGAAAAAGGGGAGGAAAAGGGCAATCAACCCTTTTCCCATTCTATTCCAAAGGGAAATTCATGCTCCTTCCAGAAAACCAGAAGGCAAAAGAGAAGTAGAAGAATAAAGGGGGGGGGGGATCCCTGGGTGGCTCAGCGGTTTAGAGCCGCCTTCAGCCCAGGGTGTGATCCTGGAGTCCTGGGATCGAGCCTTGCATCGGGCTCCCTGCATGGAGCCTGCTTCTCCCTCTGTCTGTGTCTCTGCTTCTCTTTCTCTCTCTCTCTGTCTCTCATGAATAAATATATATAATCTTTTAAAAAAAAGATTAAAAGAAGAATAAGGGGGGAAAAAGCAACCTAGCTGCACCGTACAGATACAGGCTGTGAACGTGGTTTCTCTGTGTGACTTTTCCTTTGCTGAACAGCATTGTGATCACGCTGTCGATGCAGCTTTGACTCGTGCTTCTGTCTCGACATTTGACCGCCCTGTCTCCCAGGTCACCGTACTCCTACAAACACGACTTTCCACACCAGCATCAATTTCGGGCGGCGGACCGACCACGGTTCACTTAAACATCCACTTCTGTTGGGTGCTCAGGCTATTTTCAATTTTTCTTTCATAAATGGCAGCTCAATTTACATCTCTGGGCATAAAGCTCTTTCCACATTTCAGATGATTTCTTTGGGCCAGATTCCCAGAAGTGGAATTACTGGATCAAAAGGTAGGAGCATTTTAAAGGTCCTTGATACAGATTGCCAAATTTCTTTCCAAAAGGGTTGTATCGATTTATGTTCCCCAAAGCTAAGTGTGCATTCCTTCTTCTCCCCCCTCTCACCTGCCTTGAGCTTCTTTGTACTCCTGTGCCCCCCTGGGGGATGAAGGTCCTGACTCATTGCTGGAATCGGGATTCCCTTCAGTCGCGGAGTGGTTGATGCCTTTCTCAAGGCTCAACAACCCTCCAAAAGTTTCCTGGTGACTGAAGCCGGATGCCTTGTTTAGAAAAGGTGTGCCTGGTTCAGAGGCTGCCAAATCTCCACGTAGGAGCAGGAATGTTCCTGGAAAGTGCAAACTCTGCTAGCCTGCCCCTGATTCTCACCCTGGCAGCTGGCTCCTGAGATAACCTTCCTGGGGGGGGGGGGTGCAGGGTGGTGCCACATTTCCACCCTCACCTAATGCCACTGCTCCAATGAGGGCAGTGGATTCCAAAGGAACTCCTATGGGTCCGTGTTTGTAAAGCAAAGACAAAACCCGAGAGCAAAAAAGCAAAGTCGCAGACGCACAGGCTGCAGGAGGCACCCCTGACCCGGAGGCACCCCTGACCCAGGCAGGCCGACCGCAGCTCGTCTGCAAGGCTCGGACCGCAGCTCATTCGCATGCGACGGAGGAAGGGGAAGTCGGCTTGCATTAGAGATGATTAAACTGGAGGCCCGTGATTTATTTGTGAAATTCCCCGGGGGGAGCAGGAAAAAGAGAGAGAGAGAGGACAGAGAAGGGGGTGGGGGGCAATAGGGGAACGGGACAAAGGAAATATGATCAGAAATAGAAAGTTGGAGGTGAAGACACAGGGATTGAGAAGGTGCGGGGAGGGGAGAGCGCGGGGCAGTCACGCAGGAAAAGAAAAAGTGAGGCCAGAGGGCAGAAACGGCAAGAAAACTGTAGGGGGAAAAAAGAGAAAAAAGGACAGGAGAGGCTGCGAGGCGGAAATTGGAAGAAAAGAGAATGGGGATGAGGATTCGCTGCTCTAAACTCAATGACACGGAGGGAAAAAGAGAATCCGGGCGGTGGAGACGGAGGGAGGGTCGGGGGCGCATGGAGGGAGGAGCACCTGCCCTCTCCCCACGTCGCCTCCTCCCGCCCAGGGATGCAGCAGGGGCGGGAGGTGGGGGGAGCTCGGGGAGGGCGCGGGGACCCCGAAGCGCAGGGTGCAGGCTGTCAGGAGAGGGTCGCGCAGAGCGGGGGCCCACGGGGAGATCCGGTCCCGAGGCACGCTGCGACCTCCAAGGGGAGCCGACGACCGCAGGCGGCGGGCCGGGCCGAAAGCGGGCGGCGGGCCGGGCCTACTCGTGCATCCAAGGGGATGTCAGGTGCACGGCGAGCGAGAGCCCCGAGGCCGTGGAAGGGAATCACCAAAGTTGCACGTAGCACCGGCCCCGAGCCCCCGCCGGGTGGGGAGCTCGTGCTACCTGCAGGCGCCCGCGCATCCCCGCATCTCTGCATCCCCGCATCCCCGCATCCCTGCATCCCTGCATCCCGGCCTCCCCTCCCGGGACGCGCGACGGGGCGGGCGGGCCGCGGCGATCCCAGATGTCGACGCTAGAGAGCGCGCAAGGGTCGCCGCGCCGAGCCGCGTCCGCACGAGCAGCGGCGGGCGGGACCCGCGCGCACCGGGGTGCAGGCTGCAGGCTGCAGGGCTGCAGGGAGCCGGTGCGGCCGGCGGAGGGGTGCGCCCGGCCGCGCGGGGCGGGGGCGCTGGTCCCTTGCAAACCGATGTCGGGAAGTCATGCACTTTCTTTATCAGGGGGAGAAGTTGCCTCTGCATGGAGTCTTGGCAGGGCTGAGACAAGCACGTGTGGCACCAAAGGGGAGGCGGGGGCGTTGGTGGGCGGGGCTCCAAAGCGTACCCCGAAACCCCACCCCTCGGCTCCAGACTGTACCCCGAAACTGCTTGGGAGGAGAAACTCAGACCCCACCAGCACTCACCACTGCACGGAAGACACACGGACAAACACCCTTTCAGGATGGGGGCAGGGTGGGTGGGATGAACTTTAAAAGCCTTTTAAAGCAAAAAAAAAAAAAAAAAAAAAGGAAGCGAGGTTTGCACGAGGCTGAGGTACTTGAAATGATTTTTGTGTTGCAAATTGCTATGCTTTTACTGAGGCGCTGATGAAAATAAATGAAGCTCCTCTCTCTCTCTTTTTGCTAATAAATGAAATGAAAAAAGCACCATTATTATGCCACCTGCTTCTAATTCCTAATTGTGGTAACTTAATTCTCAGGCCGTTGTTAGCTGCTTAATATCACGGGCGCACCAGCGCATACACACGCAGCAAGCCCTCCCCACCCCCACCCCAAAGCGGTTTGGGTCTCTTTTGGGGGCGGATGAGTGAGAAGGTGTGCGGGCTTCGGGTGTTTATTGAGTTTGGTGACAGTTCCTATCATGAAACGTGCGTTTTGGGAAGGAGAAATCTTTATTCTCTCCAGCATCCCAAGGAGAGCAGAAGGCATAAAAGGACTTCTGAGATGCTCAAAATCTAAATAGTGCATGAAAAGCGATCGTTGAGGCCGTCCATATTTCCTCTATACCGAAATAGAATGGTGTATATTTGCTACAAAAAGAGAAAGCCTCCATTTTTATAAGCTGGTTCCTCAGTGCCTTCTATGAACCTCCAAATCACACAGTTCCCGGCACCCAGTACTATAGCTTCGGCCCCCAAATGAAAGCCTTTCTATCCCTAGAGTAGGAGGCTGGGGCATCTGATTTAAAATTCCCTCCTGGCAAGTAGAAATTACCAGACCCAACCACAATTTTCCCAAAGTCAAAAGCTGTATATGGCATATTGTCTAATTTTTCCCTAAAAAACTAAGCTTTTTTTTTTTTTTTTTTTTTTTTTTTGCTTGTTTGTATCTAATGGCCACTCTTTTTGTTGGGAAGTTCTGGAATATGGGACATATTGGGGAGATATCACAGGAGTCCCAAGAAGGTCAGAGTTAGGAGAGGAAAAAAATGTACCTGTAGTACAATCGGGAAAGGATGGGATCTTTCCTTTTGCCCCAACACATTTATCTTCCCGAGGAGTATGCAAACAGCTAAATAAATGCAAGAGAATAATAACAGTTTAATCAAGGACAATTTGCCGGTGTCGTTACATCAGTCAGGAAGGCCGAAGTGGCTTTTGTGAAACCAAGTGAAATCAACTTCATGCTTATTGCCATGGCCTCGTGGTCTTTGACTTCCTCGCCCGAGCCGAGGTTTTTCTCTTACTGTAAATGAAGAGCACGGTGGAACATGCAGGCTAAATTGTACGCAAGCCAGTTTGGGGCCTGGCAGGGAAAGCAGCCAGAGCCGGATCCCAGTTCAGAGTACCCTCCGAGTGTTGCAGCGACACATGGCGATGTCCTGGTGACTGTGAAATCCCGCTCTAGCAGATGAGAACCCCGTCCAGCTCGTAGCAGAATGGCAAGCACGGCCCCGTCTGAAAGATGAACAGAGTTCACCGGGGAGAGGATGCGCAATGGCCAGCCCCGAGTCGAGAAAAGCCAGGAGAAAGCACTCTGAATGAAACTTAGCAAGCTCTCAATGGAGCTGGAGCAGCAGGTGCTGCTAAATAACCAAAATAAGGTTGCAAGCAACAGATCCCATGTTTGCTGGGTTCTTCCCTACGCTGCCTGACAGGAGAAAGCCAGTGTATAAAAAATAATAAGCCCACATCTGCAGGCAGAGCTAGGCCGGTGGCAAGGAGATGCATCGAATGAACCCCCAATTCGGGAAAATATGCAAAAGGTTTGCTCTCTCAATCCTCAGGAAGAACAGCAAGTGGAAAATATGTGTCTGGGCCATAGTGAGGTAGGGCGGATGAAACATTGAATGTTAATGCGGATCATGATCAACCTAGAGTGTCTTATTTACATCTTAAGCTATTTGTTGCTGATTCTCTATGCAACTGTTTTGTACTGGAATTCTCAAAGCTGAACCAGAAGCATTTAAATGACCCCTTGCGTTTGTTTTGTGTCTTCTAGAAGGCTCACACACACACACACACACACACACACACACACAGCCGGTCCCAAGTCTATGCACACAGGCAGAGTGTTACCCCCCCCCCCTTGTCTGTACAAATCTCTGGCATCTCTATATTCCCAAACACAGGAGAATCTATGTATTTATTTCTCTCTTGAACTCAACTACGAAACACAAGTCAACACTCTTAAATGTCATCTTTTAATACCTCATATAAAAGGCAAACTTTTCCTAACATGCTTTCCACCGATCCTATTTAATGAACTCCCCCAAATGCTGTGTGTACCCAGTTTCATCCGCAGAGCTAAGGCATGACATAAAAAAAATATATATTTTTTTGGTATTAAAAAAATGAAAGGAAAAAAGCAGGGGAAATATTTTGAAAGTCAATTAAAATTTTGTGTACGTTTTCATTTTTTAATGATAAATTAAGTTACTAATTTTGTCCGTGCTCTTTGTAGACACTGCAGGTTTAATTGCTAATTGTTAACTGCGAATGAATACATTTGCATATTAATTAGCTCCCAATTTACATTTTTAATTTGCTTCCTTCAAAAGGTGCAAGATAAAAGGTCGTGTTATTTTAAATAATTTATGCTTTATTGCATGAAATACGCTAATATGAAATGTGCCTACTAATTTTAACCCCTTTTCTAAGAAGGAAAATGAATACCATTAAAAGAAGGGAGGCAGAGAGCTGGGTGGTGTTTTGAAAAACATTAAGCCATGTTGTTCCTCGGCAGCAGAACCTGCTTTTTCCTGCAGCCTCGTTGGGCTGAAAAATGAATATATTTGTTCCTTTACCATCAGTTTTTAAAAGTGATAATATATTTAAAGAACAAAACAGCTGCAGTGGATGCAGGCGGTGGGGCGGGGTGGGAAGGGGGCTGCTCTGTGCTTTATCCAGGGAAGGACTCACAAAATGGGTCTTGTTTTCTAGTAAATACTGCCAGCGAGTGGAAGCCCTGGTAAAGTGGAGAAGCACCCAGCAGAAGCCGCTCTCTGGCCCCCTCCCCCTGAAAGTCCTGCCACTCACTTCTGTCTCGGCTTTGGAATCCAAGCTGCTCACGCTGGCTTCTTGAAAAACCTTGAGCTTGTTTTAACAGGAGAGAATTAGTTTTCTTCCAAGAGCTGACCAAAGAGGTTCTCAAATTGCAATTTTCACTCCTCACCTCTTGTCACTCAGCTGCCCTGAAAGAAAATAAAACCCGATGGTTAAAAGGTAGCGATATTAATACATCATGGCTTGGACCAGGAGAGTAATACTCCATTTGGAAGGGAGTGCACAGACTGCCATGATTTTTTACCATTATTGATAGAAATGTGTCCTTTATTTTATTCCTCTTCTCCCTTGTAGGATGTTATTTTGAGCCGTACCCGCAACTGTGGCGCTCGCTAAGATTCTGCAGGGCTTTCGCAACGATCTTTCTGGACTAGCATTCCTGAAACCTTTTTTAAAACAGGGTTTGGGAGCTAGAACATATGAGAGAAACATACACTTATGATTTGGAGAATTTGAAACCTGTCACCTTCGCTCTCCTGTTGCCACTGGGTCTTAGCCCATTCTGTTAGGTTTTTTTTTTTGCTGGTGGAACCCAAACCACGGTCTTGCGGTGGGAACCTCAGAGGTGAGGACCCCCCCCCCCCGCCCCGAGATGGCCCTCAGCAGGGTTAATTCTGGAGCTCTCTAGGTGGGCAGGATGCACCAAGAAAGGAGGAAGGAGGACAGTGTGTTCAGTGCAAGACTCAGAACGGATGTGGATGGCATTGGGGAGCCTCCCTGCACAGACCCCAACCCCTGACCCAAACCCTCCCTTGTCTTCCAGACCAAAGCACACCCTCTCGGCCCAGGGGGTGGGGGGACCGGCCTGGGATGGAAACTGTCTGGTATCAACCAGGCTCATTCCAAGGGTTAAGCAATGGAACCGAGTTGGTTGTTCACCAGAGGATGGATCTTTCCAGGCAATTATAGTTGCAGTGACGGGAGCACCCGCAGGTTCACTCTGGAAGACACACTGGCAGTTAGGTACCCCCCACCCTGGAGAAGCCAGGTGCATGGGCCCATCCCTCCAAGTTACTAGGATTTCCAGGCAATAGGACCTCTTTTTGCTCACATCCACATCAGCAGAAGGGACTCACGACAAGGTGCAGCCTTGACTGTCCATCTAGGAGCGGGTGACTGAAGGAGGGGCAGGCTGATAGCGTGTTGTTCGCATCAAGAGTAGACACCAGTGAGCTTTGAAAGGCGCCCAAACTGCCATACAATAATTAGCTTAGGGCCGTCTCTGCCCGCAAGTGGAAGGGGGAACACAGGGATGTGCGGGGCACTTGCCTTTTGTGCCACGCGGGTGGGTAAACCCTGATGTGCGGGTTTCGTCCGCAGTGAGTGTTGTGCCTTTGGATTCAGCTGTGCCCTGACGCTGCTGTGCATCCCAGGGCACAGACGCTGCGGGGGAGACGGCTTTCCCTGCGTCACCCCGGCCCACGAGCCTCGCTGCGTTTCTGCCTCCGAGGCGGACCCTTCCCATATTTCATAGGCTCCAGCCCTCCCGTAAATCAGGGGTTAATTGTGATTCTTTCCGAGCACAGGCAACCGGGAAGCTTCTGAAGCATCACTTGCAAGTAGGAGCTCAGAGGGAGGGGCAAACTTTATGAAATCCAACTTCACGGCTTTTTAGGCTTTTTAACCGAGCCGTTTGTTGTGCGTGTGTGTGTGTGTACGTGCGTGCGTGTGCCTAAAAAACACAGTAGGTAAAAACGTTGCAAAGTCCTGGCGCCCTTTCATTAAGAGAGCCACTTAGGACGGGTGCAAATCACCCACGTGGAGCTTTGCACAGCCCGCGTCTCTCTGACACGCAGCCCGGTTTGTTTAGTGTAATAGTCAAAACATTTTTTCTTCTCTCGGGTCATGTTGATCTGTAGTATAATTTGAATTCTCAAGCTGTTATCCATACATCATTCCCAATAGCATCCAAAGGAAAGGAAACAATTTCATATTCTATAATTAAGCACTAGGAGCATGCAACAGGCGGGAGGGGCCCCGGGGAGGGCCGGGGGTGCAGCGGGGCCGGTCTGAGGTCTGAGCTGCAACCCCACGGCGCCCGGGCCTGAGCCTCACAGAGGAGACCCTCTTCACATCCGTCTGCTCCACGTTCAGGCGTGTAGCCCCCGCTCCCACCGCTTCCCTCCTTGAACGGAATCTTTCTGGAAAATTTCAGCCTGTGTGACGGATGTATTCCAGTGGGGTTGGTCTACTCCCTAATTTAAAAAGCAACCACTCCTGGGTGCACAGAGCGGTCCTATGTACTCCGTGCTGGAGAAGGCTAGGCGGGTTCCTTTCTTTTAATTCCTCCCCCCCTCCCGCCCCCCGAACAGGAGAGGGTTTGAAGAATTGCTTCTCCCATGGATACCGGAGAGGGGAATTTTAAGTAGGAAGAATGTAATCACCCAAATTGGAATTCAGCCAGGACACTGCCAGGGCAATTACTCCTCCTCTCGCGCTAAATACCAGGGGAGTGTGAGTGACCCAAGTGGCACAGACCTGCGGTTCTGCACCCCCGTTCAAGCCACGAGGCCCGCCTCGCACAGACTGGCAACCGCCCCCGCTGCGTCCTTCAGCTCAGCCCTGTCTCTGACCCGTCCTGCACCAAGGTGCTGTGATTCAAAGGGCTTTAAGCGGAGATGGCAAACGAATTTTTTTAAATGACAACTCTCACTTAGACCTGCAAGGAGCGGCTCCCGTCTCCGGGGCCCCCACCCGTCGATAGATGAGATTATTGTCCCGCGCCTGTCCAGCTCTCGGGGACTCTGGCAAGGCTGCTTCTCTTCTTGCCACTTCCATAGCCCAAAACTGAGCACCCAAGAGGTTATGACCTGCTTGAGGTCACGAACTCAGCCTCCAGGCATGCCCTACCCCAGACTGCTCCCCCACCCCCCACCCCCCGTCTCTTTTTTGATGGGAAAACAACCCGGAATCCATGCACCACTCAACTCTGCAGAGCTCTCTTTGAGGACAAAAGTTTGTATTTCAGGCAGGCTTTCCGTATCACAGGTAGGACTGTAGTGAACGTCCTTGGGATGGTCACCTTTGCACATGTCTCTGATTATGCCCTTAAGATAAGTTCCTAGTTGGGTCTCCAGGGTGGCCCAGTCAGTTGAACACCTGACTCGGTTTCGGTCCGGGTCATGATCTCAGGGTCGTGAGATCGATTCTTGCATTGGGCATGGAGTCTGCTTAAGACCCTCTCTCCCTCAGTCCCTCCCCTCCCCACTTGCTCTCTCTCTCTCTAAAAATAAATAATAAATCTTAAATAATAATAATTTCCTGGCTGTGGAATTATTGGTTCGAAGGAAATGCACATCTTTAAAAATGATATAAATGATCAAATCGCCCTCCACAGAGACTCGCCTGCTCCTGCTGGTTGGTTGGATCGTTGTAAACTTTATCACCTGCACATTCAGATTCCGTGTCAGTGAAAGACAAAACACATACGTCTTCCCTGCCGTCTGTCCCCAGGCTCCCACCCTGTAACTCCTCACAGTGACCTGGCTTTTCCGGCTGTGTGGCATCTGTGGCTTTGCATCAACAGGCTGGTTCTTTGGGCTGGGGCGCCAGTGCGCTGGGGTCAGGGGTGGTGCTTTATTTGAGTCCCTAACCCCAGGGCCTGGCCTGGCCTCCCGCGGGGGACTGGCTCCACCAAGACCTGTGCTGGTGTGAGTGAGGTCCTGGTTCCTTCCCAGAGCAGAGGACGGGAAAGGACACAGTGTTCGGAGCCAAGCCCACCGGGTTCCCACTGCCCCCCATCCCAAGCCACTGTGTGCACATGAGCAAATTCACTTAGTCTCCCAGGAACATGGGACCACAGTGTCTGCCTGCCTTGCAGAGGAGCTTCGAGCTTTAAGGGCAACTAGATGGTAACACCTGACTCTGGTTTTGAGTCTTCTGGTTCCCATTCATGGTCATCTAGTGTCAGTTCATCAACAAAGTTGTCACTAACCGGCAGCCAAGTGAGAAAAATGAGACTCCGACGGTGAGATTTTCTTAAAGCAAAATCTATTCAATTCAAAGGCCTTATCTTACTCAGACATGATATGATTGCTACTTTTTTGCTGCTAAAACCTCCTTTTGTTTATGAAGTGATGGTGACTGGATGTGGGAAGTTGTTTTATTGTGTCTGTATTTTTAATCAGACACACACATACACACGAAACACAATAGGGAATGACTCTCTCCGAGTCCCATTGACGCCAATGATTGTTTTTGGCTCAAAACATAAAGGGCTCAGAACAACCGGTGAGGCTGGAGCTCCAATTGGACTTCTGATCCAATATCCCAACCCTACGTCTGCCCTGGGAGTAGAGTAGGAGTGGGAAGGCAAAACGGCAAGTGTCCCCCAGCGAAATGCCCACCCTTGGTTTTGAGTATTGGAAAGAACAAAATGAGTCTCTCTTTTTTTCAGGACAAAAATGTGAGAAGTCTGCCTGGGGGCCCATATGGAACAGTGACTTGGGGGGGAGCTCGCCACCCCCAAGGGCACCTCTAGACTTGCTCTCTGTTTGGCTCCCCTTCTGGCTTCATCATCCCCATCCTTCTTCACTCCACATGGTTTCTCCAGCTTATTTGTCATCCATCTCATGAAGCGTTCTAGTCCCCTGTGGCTCATGACCGTTTCTAAAAATCAAACCTATCCATAAAGAATGGAGACATGCCAGGGTCCGGGAGATGCACATGGGGACTGAAGGCTCTGGAAGCCAACAAAGCCATCTTACATCACCTTATGGCCTGGGTGTTAGTACAAAATCTTGCTGTATCTTGGTGACTGCCATTCCGTCTTGTCCAAGGGATTGCAGATCCCAGCCCCCGCAACCCTTGGCCTCATGTCTCCCGCTGTGATGCATGAGACTTAGGCCAGATACATGCAGAAACCACCCTTGGAGGAGGCAAATTACTAAGATCTGTTCAGAGAAGCATGTGGGATGCAGTACCACCCCAAACAAGGTCTCATTCTTTGGCCAGGACTTGAGGAGCAGCCCCAAAGGCCATGGATTTGAAGACTTTCAGCACCTAAAGGCCCCAGGGTTCTCTGGCTGTGAAAAGGGGCTTTATGAGTGCAGAGGTTATGGAGCAGGTGCAGTTGATGGGAAGGAGGAGGACACTAGTGGGTCTTGTCATGGCTTTAGTGGTGGCTCCCTGAAAGACCCCTAGAGTCCGTGACTGTGACCATATGTCAAAAAAGGTCTTTCCAAAAAAGAAAAAAAAAAAAAAGAAAAAGAAAAAGGAAAAGGGTCTTTGGGGATGGAATGAAGTGAAGGGTCTCAGGATGAGATTGTCCTGGATTATGGGGGGTGTTGAGGGGCTAAACCTGACAAGTCCTTATAAGAGACACACAGACACAGAGGAGAAACAAGGCCATGTGAAGACCAAAGCAGAGATGGGCACAAGGCAAGGCCAGGAGCCTCCAGAAGCTGGAAGAGGCTAGGATGGAGTGACCCCTCGAGCCTTCTAAGAGAGCAAGCGCCTTGAGGTCCGTCGCAGGATTGTAAGAGAAGACGTTTCTGTCTGCCAACGATGGGAGCCCCAGGAAACCGATACAGGTCTCTCTGGGCAGAGGCAGACCTCTGTCAATTTAGGAGGTCAGAGCAGTCCCCGATGGTGCCGGGAGGGAGAGGCAGAGGTGGGCGCACACAGGGAGCGACGCGGTGCCCGCGGCCCCTGGGGAGGCTCCAGGGAAACGTGCCCCAAACCCAAGGGGTAGCAGCCTGCTTCGGGAGCCTTGGCGGGGCTCTGAAACCACTGCAGAGAAGCAGAAAAGGAGGATGAAGTACATAGGAGGGACAGGGCACATGCACACGGATGCCTGAGCAGAAACCACAGCGTGGCTCGTGACAGCGGAGACCTGGAAAACGTGCCAAGTGTCCTGTATTATGGAAACGTCTATTCTGCTTCGGAAAAGCCTAGAAGAAAAAGCTCCTACGTGTTTATCAGAGGTTGGGGGAATTATGGGTGATTTGGGCTTTTATTAATTTTTTCCCTCTCTTTCCACCTTTTCTAGTTTCTTCCACCATGGAATCCATGATCGCATAATATTTTTAAGGCTTTGTGGTTTTTTTTTTTTATAAGATCCTTAATGGGAATTGAAAGATAGTCTTTTAAAGTGAAGCCCTTCATACAAAATTGTCAGCAAAGTTATCTGTCTGCCTAAAAGAGCTTCCAATCCCCCTGGTGGGAATGGGAATTAGTTCAGTCCTTTTAGAGAACAATCGGGCAGCGTCTATTAAAATTTAAACTGCACATACCCTTTGATCCAGCAGTTTCACTCCCAGGCATCTATCTTAGAGAAATTCTCAAATACCCATGCAAATAGCTTGTAGAAGGTGTTCGTTGAAGCGTCACTTGTAACAGCCAAAAAAAAAAAAAAAAAAAGTGGAAGGGAGCTGATTGCTCCAAACAGGGGAAGGGTTGAATGAATGGTGTGTATCACCGGTGTGGAATACTATTTAACCGCTAAAAAGTGTGAGGCAGGTTTGTACACACTGATATCAAAAGATTTCTGAGCTATAGTTAAGGGAGAAAAAAACAATTTGTGCAATATGAAGTTGCTTATAGAAAAACTACCAACCAACTTTTGTGTGTGTGTGTGTGTGTATAAAAAATATATATGTATGTATACATATGCATATAAAACATATATATATATAAATATATATATATTTGCCCAACAAAAGAGATGACAGGCTGTGTCAAACCCCCCTCTGCCTCTTCCTTATAAGGACATTGGTGATTACATTTAATGCCCACTGGATCATCCAGGGCCTTAATCCCATGGGCATCCTGAGTCAGATGTCACACTGTGCATAGCCAGGCAGAAGGAGGTGGCTTTGGGAGGGGAGTGACAGGGGCAGGGGCCTTGCCTTTTGCTTTCTCTAAGTGTGCACTGTTCGAATATTATACGTTAAGAATACAGCCACGATTAGTGCATTAAGATAAATCAGCTGGAGGCATAAAGACGCTGGAAAGCTTTCGTGCACTGAAGCGGAGCACAGGACTGTGGGCAGGCACCCTGCCCTTCCCTCCCGTGTCATCACGTGAGCACACATCACCTCCTCTCTCTGCTCCGTGGTCTCATCTGTCCCACCACCTGTGTCCCATCGCAGTGTCCTACGCCCCTTGGAGCTCAAAGGGTCTCCTCTCCAATTCTCTGTTTGCAATGACAAAAGAAAAAATTCATTTCCCTTCCTTTGGGTGGGTGGGTGGGGACCCACCATGTTGCTCTGCACCACGTTGCTCTGCAGGGGAGAAAACAAAATGAGGAAAAAAAAAACCCTCTCATCACATGACTCCTAGAGCCCACCCAATACCCAGAGCCCCCAAAGTGCCTCTTCTGCAGAAAGAAGGCTACTTGCCCCCGACCCAGTAGACTTTTAAAATAGTTGATGTGCGAAAAGATTTTCTGAGACTTTGAGAGGGATTTTTAGTACCCTGCTCTATAATAACCAGGAGGTGTTTAATAAACATGATATGCAGCAGTTGCTAAGAGAATCTGATTTATGTACAAAAGCAATGCAGAGCAACTGCTCATCGGGGTTGTGTCCTTTTCTTTGACTGTGAATCCTGATATTCTTAGGGAAGCAGTTGGGCTGAACTTTATTTATAATCAGCTTACAGCATGGATAGCTGTACTGTAAGTGCTTCTCAAATTACATAGCAAATCTTGTTGTCTCCTTAGGCAAATAAGAGGCCCACATCATAAGCTTTAATTGTAATACAGGTCACTGTCAAGGGTAAAATATTTTCCAAACCCTTCTGATTAGTGAAATCGTATCTGACTGAGGCAGGGGCTGGGGCCACAGCCATAGCACCTGAGGACAGCTCAGAAAGCATCCAATAAATAAATTGACATTAGGGAAATCTCATTACGAAAAAAAAATTTGATTTTTCTACATTTGCGTTGGAAGAGTTCACCAAGATGCACGGATCGTTCGTTCCAAGGAGCTTCCCTCCAAAATGAGTCCTAAATACGTTCCAGAAAATACGAGACAAGAGAGGAAGGCTTACTTCAGTAGCTGAGAGAGAGAGGTCAGAGCAGATGGGAAAGATTAATTTCCCAGAAACTCAAGCAGGACACGCACAAGACTTCGAGGCTCTCTCCCTTTGCTACGGCTGCCCGGCAGAGGGAAGCCACAGCACAAACCCTTAGCTGTGGGTCTACAACCCCTCTCCATGGGAACCTCCACAGAAGGATCCCAGAGAGGCCGAAACACCTTTCTAGAACGTTCTCACAGTCCATGATTAACACGTGATGGATCGGAATCAAAAAGCAATCCTGCTTTCTTAGCGCCCTCTTAAAGTCTCCGTGACCTGGCTTTCTCATTCTGTGAACTCAGACGGAAGGGAGCTCGGATCAACCGTTCTTAGCTGAGGCTCATGTGGGAACAAGGGACAAGCTGGATCACTCTGGGCATCAGGCACATCCTCAAATTCTCAACAAAATTTAAAACACGCATATATCCCTTTCTCTTTTGTTCATACTCAAAAGTCCAATTCTCAGCTCCTCCACAGAACCTTCTCTGCTTCTTTGTCCCTTTCTAGAAAGGACAAGCAGATCCCTTTCCCTGTACTCAATTCGATCCAGCCTCAATGCAACCCCTGTGGGTATGCCCTCAGTTAGTACTCAGGTGTCGGTGCATATGAGACAGACGGAGGGGTTCTCCGGGCGCCCTAAACCCACTCATTCCTTCAAGTCACTCAATAAATAGGGATCAAGCACCTGATACGTACCAGGCGTGGTTCTAGGCGCTGGAGGTACAAAAGTGGCCAAGACAGAAGGGGTGTGTGCAATTTATAGTTTGACGAGGCGAAGGAAACCAAACCCAAATAGAAAGCCAAGGACCAATGGGGATGATCGCTGTTGAAGGAAGCAGCATTAACAGAGACCGCCCAAGGTCCGCGAAGGTCTCTCGGCGACCCGGAGGTCAGGGCCCGCGTGCCGAGGTGGGGTTGGAGTGCTCTGTGGAGACTCAGCAAGGCTGGGAAATACAAGACCAGTGCTCTCCCCCCTGAGCTACGGAGCCAAGGCTGCAAAACCTGTGCCCCATGCTGTGGGGACTTGGCGGTCTGCAGAGAGTGCTGGGTGCTGTGCAGTCGCCCTGCATCCTTTCTAAACCCTGGGACTCAGGTGAGCAGAGCAGATGTACTGTCCCCTTTCCCAGAAGAAGAAGCGGAGGCTGATGGGTAGGAGGCCTGCTGGGAATCCCTCAAGCAGTGAGCAGCGGCTCCTCCTCACTGTTCTGCACCCCCCCACCCAGACGCTGGAGCCTTGAGATGTGTTCCCATCCCCGGGATGACCGTGACAGGGGTTATACCAGGGCAGGATAGCCTACAGGTGTGCCCTTGCGCAGTGACCAGCCTGCACCACTGCACAGGGCAGCCCTCGGCAGGAGGGTCTCTTTGGGCATCTGAACCGCACTGTCCTTATCTTCTGTTGCTTTCACTCTGGGACTCCATCTGCCTTTCCCCACCTCCTTCCCACCCTGTCTTCCACTTTACTCCATATACGTCAGGCTCCTCCGTGCAAGTGGGCCTCGGAAAATGCTGTTTCTCTTGCTTCTCCTGACTTCTACTCAGGTTCTTAGTTTTCTTGATCCTAATCCATGACACCTGTCACTGAGAAGCATCCCTGACTCTCCCCTCCAAGTCACTAAAACCCTTCTCGAGTCTTCCTGTAGCCTCTCTGACTTTCCCTGCCTTCCCGTCTCAGTCAGCCGCCAGAGTAATCTTTAAGGGGTGCAAATCCCACCATATCACTCCCCAGCCTAAAACCTATTCCAAAGCTTTCCATGGCTACCAGGACACAGATCAAATCCTCCCAGTGGCTTCCAAGAACTTGCTTCGTGTGGCCTCAGCTTGCCCCACATCCTCACTTGATGTCATGCTCTCCCCTCATCTTTGTCTAGTTTCTTGAATTCACAACTTCATCCTGCCCCAGGGCCTTTGCACATACGGCTTCCTCTGCCGGGAATGCAGAAGGAAACTTCCTGACGTAATTGAAATATGGTTTTCCTGTTTTGCTCTCTCAAAATAAAAGCTGACACTTCGCAAGTGATGTATGCTTCAGACAGTGCTCTAAAATTTTTGTGCATTCACCTATTTAGTCCCCACACAGACACCATGAGGGAGGTGGTACTTATTAGTCCTCTTGCTTTGAAGACCCAGGCTGCAAGGCCCTGAGAGGTTAAACACTTTGCCCAGAGATACACAACTAATTAGAGCTAGAACTGAAATTCAGGTCAGTGTGATCTCAGAACCCCCAGTCTGTCTACTTTCTTGACCCCATGGGGAAGCTTTCTATTTACAATAGTGTGCGTGCCGCCTTGCCTTATTTTTGTAGATCTAACACAGAAAGAAAGCACGCAGAGCATACCAAGTACCCAACAAATATTGAATATGCAGATCCACGAGGCAGGAGTAGCTGGGGAAGAGACAGAGCCGTGCCTGGTGCGTTCCCTCCCAGCACCCACAGAGCTGGGCGGTGATCACTGTAGTGGTTTCCTTGGCTGCCGTAACAAATCACGGCAAAATCCGCGAGTTTGAACACCACCACTTACTCTCTTCCACTCTGGAGCTCGGAAGCCCAAACCTGGTATCAGTGGCAGGAACCAGGGGGTCAGCGGGCCTGTGCTCCCCCTCCCCCAGAGGCTCTAGGACAAAATCCATTTCCTGGGCTTCTAGAGCTTTCTAGAGCTGCGTTCCTTGCATTCCTTGGCTCACAGCCGCATCCTTCACCGCCAAGGCCAGCAACTGTAGCATCGGGCTTTAGAGGCTGTTCTGTCTTCTGTGCACTCTCCTCTGCCTCCCGTGGTAGGAACACTCAGGAGCACATTTAGGATCCACCGGACAGTCCGGGATGGTTTCTCCAGCTCGAGATCTTTAACCTAATCACATAGAGGATGCCCCCATTGCTGTGTACGGTGACGTACTCACAGATTCTGGGGGTTGGGGCCTGGCTCTCTTTGGGGACCATTAGTTAGCCGGTCACAATACTAATAGCTATGAACCAAAAGCTAATTGTCATCTTATCCCCTGCCACTCTCCGAGCTTCACACGGGGCTCCCATCAGACCTCACCACAGGGGCTACCACACAGATACTCAGCACCGCTCATTTCTCCAGTGAGAAGACCAGGGCTTAGTAAGAGGCTGAATCAGGATTCGAACCCAGGCCACTGGGGGTCCAAAGCCTTGCAACTAACCCCATGCCACTTCTAAGCTCAGCAGGCATCTCGGGAGGGCAGAGAACAGACCCAAGCACCAAGGTAAGGGGGCCCCATAGCCTCACAGAAAACCTCACAACAAGCTCCAGACTGACGCACCCCGGCCGCCTCGGCATGGGTGGTAAGCCCTCTGCCCTGGAGCCTGGGCACCTGCAGGCCAGGCAGGTGGGAGACCCGGCCAACCCCGCCGCGTGTCAGCCTCACTCAGTGCCCGCAGCTTTATGGCCTCGCGCCCGGCAGGCCTCCGTCATCGCCAGCCACTCCGACTCGGGAGCACTGCACCTCGTTAATGTATTATTTATTTTATTACCTTATTGTGGAAGTCGGTGTTTATAATTCGCTACTTTGTATAATGGCCTTCTAATGCACACAGTGCTAAATAATTTAACGATGTCTTGCCACAGCCCCCCAAGAGCCCAATTCCTTCATCCTGCTAACTAGGTCAACGGTTTAAGTCCAGCCCCATCATGTTCCTTTTCTGTGGAGCATCCGGGTGGAGTGAGTGTCACCGAGAGATGCAGGCCAGGACCAGGGGTGACTAGCATCCTGGCATCTGGAACATAGGGGTGCCGCCCGTCACCTCTGCCTCGAGGGCAGGGAACATGTCTGGTGGGCTGAATAAAGGTCCCCAAAGACACATCCTGAGCCCTGGGACCTGTGGATATGTCCCTTACACGGCAAAAGGGATTTTGCAGATGTGATTGAGTTGAGGACATTGAGATGGGGAGGGTGTCTTGGATTATCTGAGCAGGCCCAGTGTCATCACAAGGGTCCTTGTAGCAAGAGGCAGGGGCCTTGCCGAGAGTCCAAGGGGAGAGGCAATGTGAGAGATCTGGAACTATTACACATCTGGCTTGAAGATGACAGAAGGGGCCCCAAGCCAAGGAGTTCAGGTGGCCTCTAGAAGCTGGGAAAGGCAGGAAACAGTTCTTCCTAGAGCCTCCAAAAAGAAACTGCCCTGCTGACACCTTCACTTTCACCCCATATCCAGTTCCTGACTTCCAAAACTATAAAAGAATAAATGTGTGTTGTTTAAAGCCAGCAAATTTGTGACTTGTTCTAGCAACCGTAGGAAACTAATACACCACATCCCACCTAACACAGAGCTTGGCACACGGCGGGAAAGTCTGCTGAAGCAACGAGATGAGCTCCGCCGGCATAGATGATGCGGGCGGAGGGTTGATGGAAGGCTACCCAATGACCCGTGAGTATGGACGCAGCATCCAGACACATTGACACCAGCCTGGCGAAATCCGGGCCAGATTCCTAAGCCTTGGCCAAATGGGGTTGGCAGGCAAATGGAGCCCACAGAAACCCCAGACCTCCACTACAGCTAATGGGCTCCATGTCCGCTCCTGCCAAGCTTTTGGCTGGTGAAATGTACGATCACTTGCTCGTAGTCAGATGTGCTTTGTAGACACCAGGGTCCCCACCCCAGCCAGAACTCTGGAGGCAGGCAGCACAGGTTTTGCAACCCCCATAACAGAGGTGAGAAGATGTACCCCGGGGGCTTCCGCGAGCCAGGGGTGGGCCTGGCACACCTGGAGTCCCACGACCCCTCGTGACACCGAGCTGCTGGGGTGTGCTGAGCTCCAGATGCATCTTTTCTCCTCTTATGGGGGCACTGATCCACCCTGTCAGGCAGCACAGGGAAAGGATCCAAGTAGGTCCCTAATTTGATAACCAGCTCCTGTATCACTGATGGCTCTTCCATATGAGCTATAGGTTAGGGAGGCAAATTCCTTTTCCTTCCCCATCTATCATTTGGTCTCTGGTCAGCCCGTCAGTCACCAGCCATGATCGAACACCTCCCTTGAGCATCCATGCACTCCACCCACAGGAAAAACAAACATATGAAGCATCAAGTTCCCGGCCCTGGGGACCCGGTGTCTGCAGGGTAGGCTGGCCAAGGGCCAGGAAAGTCGGAATCCCGGAGCAGAGGCCATGAGAACTTCAGCTAACTTTCTCCTGTTAGTCTCTAGGTGCACCGCTTGCTGGGGCGGGGGGCGAGGCGGGGGGGGGGAGGGGAGCCGACAGGAGGGGGAAACATTAAAGTTGATGTGACCCACAAAGAATGAGCCAGGGCCCTCCCCGCCCCCTGTGATGACACAGTAGGTCGAGGACAAGCCTCCTATTTACTTATGGAATTTCCCCGGGAGACCCACGCTCTCAAACAGAAAACACACACATGCATCTCTGAGTGCATGATGAGGAGCCTGTGTTCCAGAGACAAGGCAGGCCCACCCCACCCCCAGCAGAGTGCTGCTGGTGTGGCCTGTGGTCGTGGGTTTGTTAAGGTTCGATGGTGGGTTTACGCCCACCCCTTCCTTCATCTGTTCACGCCACACCTGTGCATTGAGAGCCTAGCGGGGCTGGGCGCAGCTGACACCCGCACCCCCGACCACCAAGGAGCTCCCACTCTGCGTGGGGAAACGGCCATCAGCAGACCGCCGCTGGGTGGGCGCTCAATGCCACGGTCCAGGGAAGCTCCAGGGAGGGACAGGGGCGTCAGGAGGACCCAGCCAGCCTGAGAGGCATCTGGGGAATGTGACACCTGCTCTCAGTCCTGCACAACTAGGAGCTCATCAGGCCACGCAGGTAGAAAGGTGGCTGCCATTCATCAGGAACCCAGAATTAAGAGGATATCGAGTGTACTCCTGGAAACACAGGATTCCAGTCTTTCCTGGAAGGCTTCCTCCTGGCTGAATAAATGGGCAACTTGCAACTTTAGACACCCGGGGAGGCCATTAAGATGCTACGTGGTTTGAGGAAGCGGAGAGCCCTGGCTCTCTGAACCACAGCTAGTGTTCATTGGGCCCATGCTTGTGACAAGCCTTGACTGGACTTTGGGGACACGGCAACGGCCCAGGAACCATTGACCCACAAAGGGAGGGGTGAGTGGTGGCAAAGGCGACCCCCAGGTATCACTAAGTATTCACCACGGACACATGCTGTTTGTCGGCCCAGTGTCCCTCCTCCTGGGAACTGATCTGTGCCTGAGCCTTTTACAAGATGTCACAAGAAGAAAAGCTCATGGGCGAGCAGCAGGGTGATGGTGGCAGGAATTAGCCTAACAGACCCCAACGGATGGTGACTCTCAAATGAGTGAGTTGGGGCTTCTTGGTCATATGCTGTGTTTCCTCAAGAGATTTGCCCACCGCACCCCCACCCTGTCAAAGACACACAGATTTCTCCTTTTAATAATAAGGGAATATAATAATTACCACCAGCACTATTGCTGAAACTAGGAAACCTTGTGCCAGGTGCTATGCTACAGCACTTTATTGCATTGAATTCTTTTTTATTTTTTAAGATAGATTATTTATTTATTTATTTATTTATTTATTTATTTATTTATGAGAGACACAGAGAGAGGCAGAGACACAGGAGGAGGGAGAAGCAGGCTCCCTGTGGGGAGCCCGATGCGGGACTCGATCCCAGGACCTGGGGTCACACCCTAGGCCAAAGGCAGATGCTCAACCACTGAACCACCCAGGCGTCCCTTTCACACTGAATTCTTAACTCGGCCCTGGGGGTCAACTAGCATTTTCTTTATTTTACAGAAAAAGTGGTTGAGTTTCAGAGTAACTGTCTTCCCCAAAGCCAACAGCTAGTTGACGGCCTCAGGACTCAAAACCGGGTCTGCCGGGAGTGTTGCGTGAGGATGAGTCAAGACATGACCCAAAGACCTCAGGCAGCCCACTCACCTGGACTGCCTGTTAAAAATGCAGATTCCTGGCTCAGCCTCTGACATAAGGAATCAGAATCTGGGGTTGCAGAAAGGAAGAGAATCTAGATTTGCATAAAACACTCCCTGCCCTAGGATGCCTGGGTGGCTCCTGGCTGGATGCCTGAGCGTCTGTCTGCCTTCGGCTCAGGGGGTGACCCCGGGGTCCTGGGATGGAGTCCCTCATCGGGCTCCCTGTGGAGCCTGCTTCTCCCTCTGCCTGTGTCTCTGCCTCTCTCTCTCTCTCTCATGAATGAATAAATAAAATCTTAAAAACAAACAACACTCCCACCCCTCCCACACCAGCATCCTGCGGCACCCCTTTCTATCTATACCGGGCAAGTCACCTCCTTCACTATAAATTCATGCTGCCCCTCACACAGGAAGACACGGCCTCCACCCCCACTCCCACCCGAAGGGCCATTTATGGCGTGTTTGGTGGTTCTTTCTTCCAGAAGGGGGGCAGGCTGTGCATAGAGCAGTCCCTATTTGTAACCAGCAGGATGCTCTAGGCTCTGCTGCTGTCCTAAGCAACCTTGAGATCTCGCTTGCTCGATACATGATGCTAAGCGTCCCCTGGCAGGGCACCCTGCCTCACACAGCACTGGGGGACGCAGGGTGATGTGGCTCTGCCGTCTTGCGTGTGGCCTCTCAGTCACGGCCGCAAGAATACAAAGTACGGGAGGGTCTCCCGGCTAGCAGTTAAATGCTGCAGGTAGGAAGAGATGTGGGTCACTCCCTCTCACAGCCTATTGGCCAGAACGGGTCCCCCCGCCTCTCCAGTGGCAGGGGGCAGGAAGTGGGGTCCTCCCATGTGCCCAGAAGGAAAAGAGGACCGGAGGTGGCCAGGGGGAGAGCAGGTCCTCTGGGGCAGCTGCTCAAATTGTCCGTCTCCTGAATGGCCCTGCGTTCAGAGACGCGTGATCACAGACCACCCTCTGTCCTCGGAAAGGTGACCCTCAGGGAAGGCGCACCAAGGGCTCTGATTGCTCCCGCGGCCCAGAGAGGGCAACTCTCAAGGGAGGAAGAAACAGAACGAGAGGCAGGGCAATGTCTGGGGAGGAGGCCCGAGGCCGGGCGTCGGGAGACCGGGGCTTTCATCCTGCTCTTGCCTTTGACTCTGTGCAACCTCGGGCAAGTGGCCTGAGCCTCCTGGGCCCCCTCCTCCACGCATGGCAGGCTGGAGGCGTGGGAGGCCTGGCAGCTCTGACATCCTACGGTTCTAGAATGGGCCATGCCCTCTGACCTCAGGTCCACCCCCACTCTGGGACGCGGAGGAGGTTTTCCAGCCAAGAAACCCCAATTGGCAGAGCAGCTCAGCCAGCACAGGTGGAGGCTACCGGGTGCCTCTCCGAGCCCCATCCGAGCCCCCAGACAGGGTGGCCCAGCGACAGGAAAGCCACTTGTCCCCGAAGGTCCCCGAAGGTGCCATGTCCACTTTCCTTGGGTGACCTTGGCAATACCTCGAGAAGGCTCGAACGTGGGGACTCCCCGAGGACCACCTCCAGGGGATTCCAGGTGGGCAGGGGCCTGATAGAGCCCTGGGGGTCTGAGGATGGCCCGTACCCCTCGCTGCTCCTCCCTGGCTCCTGACCAGACCTGATCAGCCCGGGGCCAGCTCCTGCGGGGACCTCCGCCTCCCCCTGCTGCACAGTCCGCTCGCCACCTCGGGGTGTACACCCTTGGCCACAGGCCAGTGAGAAGCTTCTAGAAGGCCAGTGAGAAGCAAGTTCATCCGGCAGGAGTTACACCCCTCACACGTCTCCTTCCTTCCCTTCAGTCCCTCAACGGGGACGATGCACGTGTGCAGAAAACTGTGACTTCATTTGTCTTCTGTGACTGCTTTCATCTTGCTCCCAACCCCGAGCCCTGTGACAGCAGAAACCCTGATTTTGCCAGCGAGGCTATGCCGTCACTTCCAGGGGAAAGCTTAGTGTCTTTTGGGACTTCTCACCCACTTTTTCTTTCTTTCTTTCTTTCTTTCTTTCTTTCTTTCTTTCTTTCTTTCTTTCTTTCTTTCTTTCTTTCTTTCTTTCTTTTTTCTTTCTTTCTTTCTTTCTTTCTTTCTTTCTTTCTTTCTTTCTCTTTCTTTTCTTAAGATTATTTATTTATTCATGAGAGACACAGAGACAGAGAGACAGGCAGAGACACAGGCAGAGGAAGAAGCAGGCTCCATGTAGGGAGCCCGACGTGGGACTCGATCCCAGGACCCCAGGATCACACTCTGGGTCGAAGGCGGTGCTAAACCACTGAGCCACCCAAGCCGCCCTCGCCCACTTTCAAGGACCCTCCCTTCTCCCTTCCCACGATGAAGTCTGGGCCCAAGGGGTCCCCGCAGTGCTGGGGGCAGAGCAAGGCCTTGTGAGGCCCTAAGTGACCCCCAGGTGGGGCGATACTCACCCCTGGGCCCTCTGTGCCTCCTGAGGAGTAGCACTGCCATTGGGACTCTGGGCATCCTGCTTTGGCGTCTGCTGGTCCTTGAGTGATGTGCCGCGCTCACTG
Organism: Canis lupus baileyi; assembly: GCF_048164855.1. NCBI lineage: Eukaryota > Metazoa > Chordata > Mammalia > Carnivora > Canidae > Canis > Canis lupus. The sequence continues at coordinate 66,866,453 of NC_132846.1, read as the reverse complement.
GTCCTGGTCCCCAGGGCCCACTCCAGTGGCCCCCTCGCCCCACCAGGTCACCTCAGGACTCCAGCCCGGCTGGGCCTCCCGGAGTCTGCAGACTCTCCGTTGCTCTCTGGGCACCTTGCCAGAGAGGGTGGGCCTGGTGGGCCGCCCTGGGCCCGCTAACCGGACCTCTTCCCTTGGCCACCTCTCTCCACCACTCTGCACCCACCTCTTGCTCCCGTGGGGGTCTCCATGTCGAGCCTAGGAAACATGGAAGGAGCGCCCTGCTCAGGGACCAGACCCTGGGACATGGCCCCCCCCCCCCCCGGTGCTCATCCCGACCCCGAGCGTCCTCCCTTCCCATGCACCAGAATCTGCCCTCCTTCCCACCTTACGGATCACCCTCCCATGGGTCCTCCCAGCTTCGGCTCCTGAGATCTAAAACCCGGCTCTGGAGGCGTTCTGAGAAAATAGCTTTTCTCTTCAGAGAGCCTGGCTTGCAAGAACATTACCTCACAATGAGTTTTTATTTTTAAAGGCCAGTCGAAACTCAAAGTAGAGCAACACTTCTTTGTTCCAGGCAGTATCAGCCCTCGCTTCCCCGGAGCGAAAGCCTCATGGCCTCAGCTTCAAGTTCAAGGGTCCTGCGAGGGAGCGAGGAGGTGGGAGGAGAATCTGAGTTTCCAAGAAGACAAAACACGAGTGATATTTCAAAATAGTATTGCTCCTTCCTTCCTTCCTTCCTTCCCTCCCTCTTTCCTTTCTTCTTTTCTTTAGTTGGACACTGGTTTACTTCCACCTACATCCTGGTCACGCAGCATTCTGGGCGTGTGGTGATGAGTAAGACAGGTCCTTGTCTTCAGGAGCTAGCAGTTCATGGGGCGCCTGGGGGGGCTCAGGTCACGATCTCAGGGTCCTGGGATCCAGCCCCGCATCAGGCTCCCTGCTCAGCGAGGAGCCTGCTTCTCCCTCTCCCCCTACCCCTCCCCACCGCTCATACGCTCTCTCTCAAAAATAAATACATAAAATCTTCAAAAAAAGAAAAAAAAGAGCTAGCCATTCAGAGGGAGTAGGGTGACTAGCCATCCTGGTTGCCTGGGGCTGAGGGGTTTCCAGGGATCTGAGGCTTTTTGTGCTCAAACCAGAACAGTCCCAGTGTTGGTTACCCTGAGAGAGACTGATGATGCCATATAAGAAGCCATGAGCTTCATGCCACTACAGAAGGAGTCACTCAACGAGCTGGGGGAAATCAGGTTATGCTTCATGGAAGAGGCAGCAGGCACCAGTAACAGTATCAGCCAATGTCTGTGTGTGCCCTGTAAGCGTGACCCCATCCAATACTCACAACTCACCCCTGCAGCCAGCACCATATTGTTGTTGTTGGGGCGAAGCAGGCTTCCAGAGGAAGGGACTGGCCCAATGGGGAGAAGGGGACCCCGTCCAGAACAGGGTGGGAGTGGGGCACGATGAGCAGGAAACCAGAAAATCCCGTGGACTGGAGGAAGAGGGGATCCCACAGTCCCTGCCATCTGAGCTCGAGGCCTGGGAGAGGAGTTAGAGCACCCACCGGCGAACTGTGGAAGTCCAAGGGCCTGGAACTCACAGCTGGGGGGCAGTGCTCCCTGTGCCTCCCCTACACGGGAGGTGGGCTCAGAGTGTTGGTGAAGCAGCCCACCGGTGCTAGAGCAGATTCCAGCCCAGATCCACCTGGAGACCTGAACCCAAAGTCTGTGTTCAGGGACGCAGAGAGCCACGGGGACCAAGGAGAGCATATGGGTTCCCTGTTGCTGCTGTTAACACGCTGCCACAGTTCAGTGGCTCGAAACAGCACACTTTCTCTCCACTGCTCGGGAGGTCAGAAGTCTAAGGTGGCTTGGCAGGGCTGGTTCCCTTGGAAGGGTCTAGGGAGGGATCAGTTTACTGGCCTTTTCTAGCTCCTGCAAGTGGCCCGCATTTCTTGGCTCACGGTTGCATCCTCACCTCGCTTGGGCCTGTGCTTCTGATGTCACATCTTTCTAGTAAGCGCCCTTGTGATCACGTTGGGCCCACCCAGATCATCCAGGATGTGTCCTTGGCTCAAGATGCCTCACTTAATTCCACTTGCAAAGTCCCTCTTGCACATAAGGGAGCATACTCATGGGTTTTGGAAATCAAGACAGGGCCATCTATGGTTTGGGGGTAAGGGGAGGGCTCTCCTGTCTGCAGTGAGGAGACAGCAAGGAATCATGGCTGGGGGCATCCAAGAGGGCTCAGAGACCGTGGTGTCTCGGGGAGCAAACATCCAGAGAATTGTATGAGTGTTTAGTCGGGCTGCTGGAACAGAGACCCCAAAGAACAGATCCTCATCAAGAACTGTAATTCTCGAGGTGCCTGGGTGGCTCAGCGGTTGAGCACCTGCCTTCAGCTCAGGTCGTGATCTCAGGGTCCTGGGATCGAGTCCCGCATTGGCCTCCCTGCAGGGAGCCTGCTTCTCCCTCTGCCTGTGTCTCTGCCTCTCTCTCTCTGTGTCTCTCATGAATAAATAAATAAAATCCTAAATTTAAAAAAAAAGAACTGATTCTCTCTCAGGTGAACAATTAGGGCAAAAATAGTGACACCTATTTTTGTGAGGCTGAATGACACCCTCACAGTGTTGTGGGCCAGGCCCACTTGACCCTGGCCCTGTGTCCAATGTCCTTGACTGCAAGGCCCAGGTGACTTCCTGTCACGCCCACATCCCAGGCAGCTGGAAGGGCCAGCGGGAGAAGGAAGGTGTGCATCTACTCTTCAAAGGTATGACAGAGAAGTTCAGCCCTTTGATTCTGTCACAGTGGCCAAAACACAGTCACATGGTTATGACTAGCTGCAAAGAAGGCAGAGAAATTGCAGTTGTCTACGTGGCCAGGTGCATAGGTAAGTGTTCTGTGACCCTAGAGAACAGCGTCAGGTGTTGGGGTACTGCAGCCAAGTCTGCCCCAAGCACCTACGCAGCTCACAGAGTGCGTGGAGGGCGCCAAGGATGCAGCGGTGCTAAGGGCATCTTTGACCTTAGGGAGCCCGCGGACACTCAGAGACGGACAAGCAAACCAACAACTACAGTTCACCCTAGTGGATGCCTGCACGCTGTGCCATGAAAACCCCAGGGCCGAGAATCTGAGTCCGTAATGAATAATGAGTCCGTAATCCGTAATGAAATCCCACAGACCGGGGTGGTCAGCAGGGAGCCGGAGGGGAGCGGACTTAGGCCAACAGACATTTATTTTCTCACCACTGTGGGGGCTGGAAGTCCTAGCTCAGGAGCCACATGGTGAGGTTTTGGTGAAAGGCCTTCTCCTGGCTCGTAGACGGCTTCTCACTGTGTGTTCACATGGCAGGGGGGGACACGGGGGGCACTCTGGCATCGCTTCTTATAAGGACACCGATCCCAGGGGGAGGGTCCCACTCTCATGGAGGGGTCCCTTTTCATCTAAACCTGCTTATCTCCCAAAGGCCTCATCTCCACCTACAGCCCACTGGGCTTGAGCATATTAATGTGATTGGGGGAGGTGGCGGGGAGGCGACACATTCTGTAGCTGCCCCTGCCTTTGTCCTGTTCTCCAGGACAAAGAGGAGGAAATGGTGTCCTAGGGAAGGGGCCACCTTGGCAGAGTCTCCAGTGATCACTGTCCCCCACTTTTCCTCTCCCGAGGTCTGTGACCCGGCGTCCTCACAGTCTCCCCACCATGGTCTCCCTCTCTACCTGGAAGCACCCTGGTCCATGGCCACCCTCATGGACTTTGTCCTGAGCAGAGAGAAGCTCTGCTCTATGAGTGTGAGTTTGAGTGTGTGTGTGTGTGCACATGCACACATAGTGGCTTTTTTGTCACCCTAACCTTGGAACCCACCCGACCTCCAAACAAGCAAGCCACAGCCCCCTCATGGGTCTGAAGGCGCTGGTTTTGAAGCACGGCAGCAGCCTCCCCAAAGCCATTCCCTGAGCAAGGCTTGCCTTCTTTAACCACCACCCACTTGGAGGTCCCCAAACTGGGGAGATGCATCTTTCACTACTCTGAAAACCGGATTCTTCTGCTCAAATTAACCAAGTGCATAGCACCCACACACGCGCACACACACGCACGCACACACACACACACGCATTCGAGCCCAAATAGACAGTTTTTCAGAAATGAGGATGCAGATGAGAGACTCAAGGACAGGCCTTACTTGCCCTCTGTCAGTTTACAAGAGAATTTATTCCACATATTCATCGATGAATATTTAGCAAGGCAACAATAACATCCAATGACACCCATGAGATACACAACTCGGAGAGCTCTCTCCCAGGAACGTACACAATGCTTGATGTCAATGTTTTCACTGGACTGAATGTTTGAAATGCAAGCATTAGCTTACAATAATCCTCCCCTTCCCTCTCTGCCTCGCTCTCTCTTTTTATTTGTGTACCCAGCCATTTCTTCCATTTTTTGATGCAAACCACCAAGCAAATTCTTTACAATAACAACAGGTCTGGTGGGTTATGAGGACAGCTACCAAAGATTTAAGAAGCGTTTGTGGCACAAATGAATTTTCAGACATTCCATCCTTTCCTTTTGCTCAAAAAAACACATGCACACGTGCACGTGCACACACACACACACACACCCCACGTTAAGCAAGGGCTGTTCTAAGGTTGGCTAACGTTGGATGAGATCAAGAAAGCTGCAAACTTTTGATAAGCCCCTATGGCTGCTATTCAATAACAGCCCCCAAAGATACTTCGTTCCTAATCCCTGGGATGTGTGAATGTTATATGGCAAAGGGACTTCTCACATTTGATTAAGTTAAGGATCTTGAGATAAGAATGGGACCCCGGGTTATCCAGGTGGGCCCTCCATGTAATCATTAGAGGCCTTGTAGTAGGGATTTAGAGCAAGAATATGGGAGGGAGAGGCCATGTGAGGATGGAGGGTGGAGGAAGGGGACCACGAGCCAAGGATTACAGGCGGCCACCAGGTCCCTGGAGCCTCCAAAGGAGCCAGCCCTGTCATCGCCTGGACTCTATAGCCCAGTGAAACTAATTGCAGACTTAAGGCCTCCAGAGGTATAAAAGAAAAAAAAATGGTGTTATTTCTCATCACTGAGATTGTCATAATTTGTTACAGTGGCAGCAGGAAACTGATACAGTCCCAGTAGCTCCCAGGGAAGGTCTCTATCTCTTCCACACACGTGCTCCGGCATCACCTGAGAGGCTCACCCGTGGCTCTGTGTGCCAGCGGGGCTCTGCTGTCAGTGTGGGGCCACTAGAAACTACCCAGGTACTTGGCGGGGGGGGTTTGTGTTTGTGTGGTTTTTTTTCCCTAAAAGCTCTCTATTTTTCTAATCATAAAGTTAATAACGGTCATAGGAGGAAATGTAGGAGCTAAAGAAATTTGCAAGGGCATAAAACAAAAAGAACATAGCAGTCACCATAATCCCCCTCTACAGAAGTAACTTTCTTGGTAGTAATAACACAATTTGTACTTATGAGTTTAATCTCTTGACTATTTGCTAAGTATCGCCTCTTCTTCCACTCCTACCCTGACAGCAAGCTCCATCAAGGCAGGAACCCCCTCATTTTACATACTGTGCCTCTAGTGAATAGCTCAGGGTCTGATAGATAGAAGGGGGTCAACTGATGCCAGGCATTGTCATAGAATGAATGACCTCTACTAACATTTTGGTACATTGTTTTTCAGGGTATTTTTGTATGTATATTACAAACTTTTCCATGTCTCATTTCATGCTATATCTACACGTTTTTGGCCTACTTTCTTCACTTAACCTTTTATCCTAGACCTATTCCGAAGTCATTAAATAGTCCTCAAAAGTTTATTTTAATGGCAGCCCTATTTTAATAAGGATTTTTTTTTGTTAGCTTACTTTCTTTTTTCCCCATTATAAATAATACAGCAATGAACATCTTGGTACATAAATCTTTATCCATGTCTCTGTTAATTTTCTCTAAGCAAATTCCTAAGAGGGGCATTACAGGAACCTAGCACATCACCACTTGTAAGACCTTGGTTTGCTAGCAGTCAATGCATTTCAACACTTTAAAACCAACTCTGTTACCGGGGGTGGGGGTGGGGGGGGACCCTCCAGGACCTAGAACAGCAGTGCATGCACTTGCATGGCAAAAAGGATCTACTTGGGTTTAGGTTTTTGTTTTTGTTTTTGTTTTTGTTTTAAGATTTGTTTATTTCTTGGGATGCCTGGGTGGCTCTGCCCAGTGGTTGAGCCTCTGCCTTCAGCTCAGGTCATGATCCCAGGGTCCTGGGATCGAGTCCTGCATCAGGTTCCCCTCTGGGAGCCTGCTTCTCCCTCTGCCTGTGTCTCTGCCTCTCTGTGCGTCTCTCATGAATAAATAAATAAAATCTTCAAAAAATATGTATTTATATCTTTATTTCAGAGAGAGAGAGAGAGCAGGCTTGCATAAGCAGAGGGAGGGACAGAGAAAGGGAGAGAGAATCTGAAGCAGACTCTGCACTCAGTGAGATTGTAACCTGAGCCAAAACCAAGAGTCGGACACTTAACCAATGGAGCCACCCAGGTTCTCTGATCCACTCAGTTATATTTAAGTAGAGAATTTTGTCTGGGTAACAGGAGACTCGGGTTCTCATGTGAGCTTTGCCAGTTTCTAGCCATGCCACTTTTCACTGGGAGAAAAGGAAGAATAGGTAATGACTTTGAATGCTCTTCTACCAAGAAACTTCTAGCAACCATTACAAAAGGGAAAGAGCCAATGAAAATGAGGGGCAATTCATGCCAGATGATCGAATGTTGGTTCTAAAAGTCAGACTTATCAGGTTTGCAAACTCAACCATGATGAGAAGCGCGTTGCCGCTCTCCTGTCAGCCTAGGCGTGGCATTCGTAGTATCTTTATGTTTGTTGAAAAATGATCCAAGTAGTTCAAAGAACGTGAAAAACCTTCCTGTAGGTTAAGAGACTAAAAAAATAAATAAATAAATAAAAAGTGGTTGGCCTGACCTAACAGATGCAATAAATTCCATTTACGCAGAGTCAGAAGGAACAAAGGGTGATTCGTGGAAAATGCCGTTGGCAGGATGTTAAGCTCTATTATTGATATCACTGTATTCCAGTGCTTTGAAAAGTGTAATCCATATCTGATGTATGGAACAACTCTATTAGCCAGTGGCATTCCAGTCTAGTTTGTCCTTCTAGACGAGACCCCTCAATCTTTCTAAACAGCTCCTGCTCCATGGTTCTCCTGGAAATCTGATCATTCATTCTTCTATTCCGTTGGTCAGTCACTCAACAAACATTAGCTGGGAAGCTGGGCCAGACCCTCTGTGGGACTCCAAGGAGATGAGATTCAACAGTGCATGATCTCCCTGGCATAAGGGGAAGGCCACAAAAATCGCAGTTCTGCCTCAAAGCGGCCGTATGACCTGCAAAAATGTACCTCTCCTTTTAGCCTCCCATAAAGGGCGCCATTCATACATGATCTGGGCCCCTTGTGACCCCTGTGGCTCAGAACCAGATACGGAGGAGACAGTAAATGCCAGTCCTTCCACCCCGGCCTTGAAACGCTCACAGCCTGATAAGCAGGACAGGAGTAGAGGTTACTTCAGCCTAACAGAGGTTTTTACAAAGTTCTCCGTAAGCCCAGGACTGCCAGGCGCTCTGGTTTTCCTAGATGCGCAAAGGGGAGTGTTCGAAGTGTGTCGGGGCAAGGTGGCGGGTTTGCAAGCCCTGAGTGCCACCCTGTCGAGCCAATGTTTGGAATCGGTCTGCGAGGATCCAGGCTGATGGATGTTTATTTAGACACACATGCCAGCAGCCTGTAATATGTGCCCAGAAGAGGGAAGGGGGCCAGCAGGATTGATAGATTTTATGTGCAAGGAAGAATTTAGGCTGTGAAATGTGAAGTGAAAGATGCCTCATTTTCGGGTTCGGCTATGGGAAGAGATGGAATGTATTTCTCCCAAAAGCTGGCGCGTTGGGCCAAGTTGGGCTGCGGAAAGGATTTCTGCATTTGGAAGACAGTCTCCTCTGGTGGGCTTGGGTTTTGGGGCAGGCAGCCTGGGTTTGTGTCCCAACTCTGCCGCTTACTAAGTGCGTGAGGCCAGGCGAGCTCCATTTCCTAGAAAGTTCCATCCGACGCCAGATGGGGGTGAATCTGGGGTGTACATCAGAGGGCTGGTGTGAGCATTGGCTGGGGCGACACTGGGAGAGTGCCCAGCCCGGCAAGTGCCTAATAAACGTTAGTTATTATTAGCAGCAAGCAGGAGGCTGGTTGATCTGCTTCGAACTAAATGTTCCTTGGAATCCAAAAAGTCTTCGTCTTTGACTCTTTCCACTGCCTTTATGGAGGGTTCAGGGGGAACTTTTCAAAAGAGGAGAGAAAGAGCAGGCCTGAACTTCCACCCTGGTGTGAGCAAGCCGGTTTTTAACAACTGGCACTACTGATTGGCCAATAGTGAGCTCACTATTGCCCCCGGTCAGAGGGTCTAAGGATTCAGAGTCAACAAAGATTCTCTAAGCGCCTCCTCTGTTCCAGGCACCGCACTCCAGGCACCACCCTCCTCCACTTAACCTCAGTTCACTCACTCCCTTGGCGGTGGCATGAGGTGGGGTCTCAGGAGGCACAGAGAAGCCAATTCGTGCAAGGATACACAGCTTGGAAGTGGTAGAGTGAGGATTTGAACCTGGATCTGAGTGACCAGTGGCCCTTCATTACTCTGTGCTGGAAGAAAGCGTGTCCCCTCAGAGGTGAAGGTGCCCTGGGAGACCTACAAAGGGAGTGCAAACTCCCTCCTTGCTCAGACCTCCTGGCTATCAGCAGAAAGATGTCTGTCTCGTGGCAGGAGACCGACTGCACCCCAGGGCTGACTTTCAGAAAGAGTTCCCTTCTTATTCTTTTAATCATATGGACCAACACAGGCAGGCCAGCACCTTCATATCATCATGCACACGAAGACGTCCTAAGGGTGTAGGAAAAGGAGAAGTTGTAGGAGAGGGGAATAGGTGCTGCTTGCTGAGCAGAGCCCAGGGGCATCAGGGACAAGGCAAAGCCATCCCATCCATCCCTGCATCTCCCAGCACCCTGCAGTGATGGGGGGCCGCACGTGCCTGCCCCAGGGAGCCAGGGCTTGCTCAAGAGAGGACGCGTAGCCCCTGCCCTCACCCACTCAAGCTCCTGGAGAGAGGAGACACCATCTCTGGGACGCCCAGGTGGCTCAGTGGTTGAGCATTTGCCTTTGGCTCAGGTCGTGATCCCAGGGTCCTGGGATCGAGTCCCACACTGGGTTCCTCCAAGGGAGCCTGCTTCTCCCTCTGCCCATGTCTCTGCCTCTCTCTCTGTGTCATAAATAAATAAATAAAATCTTAAAAAAGGAAAAAAGAGAGAGACACCATCCCTGAGCCACCTTTGGCTTCAGGTCTGGCTCGGAGGAGCAGTTCAAACCCTGGGCATCTGGAAAGTTGGGCAAAGACCCCGGCCTTTCATGCAAGGACAGCTCGATCTCCTGACATGCCAGTAGGACCGGAATGCAGCCTGTGGTCCACGGCATCCTAACTCCTTGTATGTTCAGAAGTGCCCGTGCAGCCTCTGGGGGCCTCCCTCGGGCTCAAGGGTCATCTCCCCCCATGTTCCACCCACTCGGGCCCCACGATCTGTCCCAGGCTGTAACATCTGCCTGAACGCCCTCTGTTCCCCGTGGCCTCTCAGCCATTGTCCCACTAAAGGGCTCTTCCTCTCCTCTGGGGAGTCAGCTCAAACCCAGAGCAGTGGAATAGAGGCTCGTTGAATATATTCCATAATTAATTATGAATTCTTCATTCTGCCCACATGCCCTTGTGCTCCCCATGTCACCTCATTTGGGGAGCTAAATAACCGGACTTTAAAGTTGGAAAGGGCTCTCTCTCTCTGTGGGCCTGTTATTCCTCCTAGGACACCCTACAAGGTAGTTGTGGTTATGCTCCCGTCATTATTCTTTTCCCCTTTTGCTTCCAAAGATGACACTCAGGCCCACAGACGTGAAGTATCTGCCGAAGGCTGCACGGCTAGGTGGTGGCAAGGATGGACTTGATCGGATCTCTGGGCTCTGCGGGTGCCAAGGACAAGCAAGCCCCCCAGCTCCTGGGAGCCTGTCCTGCCCTCAGACGTGAGCCCCCCGGAGGAGGCCAAATGAGGCCTGGCAGCCTGTCACCTGGGCCAGGTGGGGTGTGGCCAAGGCCGCGAGGCCCTCCTGCTGGGCAGCCCGTCCTGCCTGCCCACGGGTGGCCTCAGCCAGCTGCCCTCTGCCGTCTGCCGATTCCAAGCTTTTCGGCAAACTGGCACCTAATCCCCCACCATCTGTGAGCAACGCGAGTCTTGGCTACCTCTTGATGCTTCTTCAAATCAACTTGCAAGTTTTCAAAGTGACGTGAGTTCTTGGTGCTTGCAAAAATGTCAGCTTCCGTCACATCTTATTAAAACTGAAAATATGAAAAGGTTTTGGATAAACTGAGACGAGCCGAGTTTTCCTCTTTTCTTAAGTGAGATTGCTTTCTTTTCTTTCTTTCTTTCCTTTTTTTCTTTCTTTTCTACTTTTTTTTTTTTTTTGAAAAGGAAGAGTCTGGTTGTTTTCCTCTGATCATGAGAGTGATAATCACCGTCTTTGTGCCTGTTGCCTGCCGAGGAGGCCCACCCCAGCAGCCCAGACTGCAGCAGACCCTGGCCATACCACGCGAGGCGGTGTTTTGGGTCACTTTCCAACAAGGGCCTATCCTTGTGCGGCCCCTCAATGAAGTAACGATGCTGGAGAAAGTATTCAGAGGAGCCAAAACCCCGGTACTGGGGACAATGTCCTGTATGATCCTCTTATTTCATTCCAGAAGTAGATTTTCCTTTTACCTCCGCAGAAATGAGATGGGGCACGGAGATGCCCACCAGCCTCATGGCTAGAAAGAAAATCCAGGCCTGTTAATCCAGGCAGGCCAGCTCGAGGTCCTGCACTCAGCCTCTTTGGGACACGGCCTCCAGGCTCCCACCCAACTCCCCACCAGGCGACATGGGAGCCAGGACCACGCTGTGGAAACTGCACGTTGGGGAAGGGTGGCTGGACTCCACCCTAGAATCGGTGAGGAGCTGAGTGAGGATTTGCAGTGGGGCTGGCAGGGTCAGAAACACATTGTAAAGCTTCTCGAGGCTACATTGTAGATCCACTCATCTACTCATTAGGTGGCTGCTCCCTTGTAGCTTGGTGCCAGGTTCTGGGGAAACCACGAGATGGGTAAAACCCCAACCCAAGCCCAGGAGAACAAACCTGTGCTTCATTACAGGACCACCAGGAAGGAACAGGTGGCCTCCTGCTGCTTCAGGATCAGCCCCTAATTTCCAAGTCCCCACCCCATACCCCTCCACCCAAGGGTCAGGCCCTCTGGTCACCCGCGCCTGCAGGGATCTTAGAGTCCGCTGCCTGGCAACAGACCTTACTTCCCAGCTTAGGTCATGAGACTCTCAGAAGCTATTTGGAGCATCACCTCTGTGCGTGATGGCCTTTCCCGAGAACCTGAACCCCTGTGGTCAACCCTCCCCTCACCAGAAGGGAGGTGGGCTCCATGAGTGCAGGATCCGTCCTCACTTGTCACCAGGTCTCCTGCTTCTTCCACAGCCCCGGCACACAGCAGGCCTTCCACCGAGGCAGGTGGGCAGCTTCTCACCCAGTTAACAGAAGATGAGGGCTCCTCAGGCAGACAGCGTGGCACAGAGATGCTGGCATCAGGTGAGAGTCAGCACTCTTCCAGACATCCTTGGGCAGGCATTGACCTCTGTTTCCCCATCTATAAAAGGGGGTCCCAGAAAGGCTCCCAGAGGTGGTGGACAGACTGCAGCACAGCTGGGATACATGTTATGACAATTAATGAGGGGGAAAAAATCTTCAATAGTTCTATACAAAGTTGGAGAGATCGAGTTGAAAATCTGGCACAATAGGGCATCGTTACAACGAACTACTTTGGGAAGGCAAAGAGAGTCACTATCAAAAGCCTTAAAAATGCCCTTGAGCGTGTAATCCCTGCTCCTTGGACTGATTCAAGAGATGAGGAGCTGGGATAGAGAATATGTCACCTGAAGCCTGATCCGTATCACCGAGCATGGACAGAAAAAAACCCAAACATTTGACTCTCAGGGAATGACCACCCCAGTTGGCATAGTTTCACCAGCTGGAATATTACACAGCTCTGAACAATGACAGTGATAAGGAGCACGTACCACCAGGAAAGAGGCTTATGGTGTGTTGTTAAAAGGAAAAGTTTAAGACATAAAATAGAATCACACTGTTTATAGTATCATGAAATATGTATGCTCACAGACAAGTATTAGAATATATAACAGAAAATGGAAATAATTATTAGAAGATTTAAATATTCAGACTTAAGGGATCTTTTTCACAATTTCCTTGACTATTGCTGTCATATTGTTTTTTCAATACAAATGAAAAGAAAAAGAAATGTCCAAATAATCTGTTGATCGTTTTTTTCCCCCTTTGTGTATAATATAGATGTGTCTACTTAAAAGATCTCTCTTTTAAAATCTCATTTAGCACCGCAACAAAGAGTGCCCGACTGTAAGTTCATTCCAAATGAGTTCCTAGAAATAAATTCATTCCCGGTCGCCGCATGTGTAATTTGCACACTTTAGGAGATTTAGTGATTATACAGGAATTCAGAGTTTTTAATAATTTCCTGAAGGGTTGTTTTTGAAGCAGACAATGTGTTTTTCCTATTTCCCAAACCATCTGAATGATGGAAAATATCCGAAATAGCTATGCCTGAGTCTTCCTTTCTCCTCTCTAATTTCCCATACATTTTTGTTGCTATCATAGCTGTCTCCGAGCTTCTACAAGCAGGAACTCTCCTTTTGAAGCCGAGTCCTCGCAGACAAGAAATTATAGTCATCTTATCCCTAATGCACTGCTAGATAAGAAAAGGACTTATTATCCTTCAAGAATCTGTGCACAAAGGCTTTGTCCCAGCAGGCAGACTCAATCTCCATGGGGCAGGTAAGCAGAAAATCTGACCCGGAGATTTCAGAGCTATGGGAAATGGGTATTTATGTCAGCACTAAGAACTGCTTTGATTCATAGTCCAGAGAGACCTGGCAATGATAGGGCAGGGAAGAACATTTCAGATGATCTCATTCGGCCATGTCATTTCACAGATGGGGAAACTGAGGCACACGGAGATGCCATGACTTGCCGAAGGCCACTTGCCACTTTGTGGCTGAACAGATACTGCAGCGGCTCCCAAACCTATGTCCTTTCTACCCTCTTTAAGAGGATCATATTTTTTTTGTAGATTTATTTATTTGAGAGAGAGACAGAGAGAGAGCAGGGAGGAGGGGCAGTGAGAGGGGAGAAGCAGACTCCCTGCTGAGAAGGGAGCCTGACTTGGATTCGATCCCAGTACCCTGAGATCATGACCTGAGCCGAAGGCAGTCGCTTAACCTACTGAGCCACCCAGGCACCCTGAGGATCATATTTTCTTAATTGAAGATGGGGCCAAGTCTTCTGAAAGAAGAGTCTCACTAGGTTGAATTTATTTCTAAAATAGAGACTTGACAACAAAGCCATGCTATACGAAGAACTCTGGGAAGCAAAGGATGACAGGGGTGTCTAATTGTTCCAGATTTTTTTTTAGAGAGAAAAACCGAATCTCCTCACCCAGCTCTACATATGATAACCCTTATGATAAAACCAATGACACCAAACAAAAACAAAATTGATGAGTCGCCACCCACCCTAAAAAAGAATCTCTCGAATGTGCCTATATCCTGCACTTTCAGAAGGAGATTTGAAAGAGTTCACAATGAAAGATGTCGCCACCACGTTACATGGTAGAAATAATAATTTAAAAGCAGCCCTAGGGACGCCTGGATGGCTCAGTGGTTGAGCATCTGCCTTAGGCCCAGGGCGTGATCCCAGGGGACCTGGGATCGAGTCCTGCATTGGGCTCCCCTCAGGGAACCTGCTTCTCTCTCTACCCGTGTCTCTGCCTGTCTTGCTCTCTGTGTCTCTCATGAATAAATAAATAAATAAAATCTTTAAAAATAAAATAAAAGCAGCTCAAGGTTGATATAAGCCACATCACTCTTCCTCCTTTCCTTCTTGTTCTGAAACAGAAGATTCTAGAAATAGGCCTTTGAGCTATACACAGCCCAGAGCTTTGTGAATGATCTCCAGATGGGGACAGAAGTCGTGACCCATGGCCTGCCTTTGCTTCTCGGTGAGCAGTTCCACCCAGACTATGGTTCATGAAGCACCACTGAGCCGAGGAGCAGTGCTTCTCTCCTGCTGACGCCGTCCGGGAGAGACCTAGCCAAGGACCCACTGCTCCTGAATATCCTTTTCCCTGGAAGAAGAAAGAGGATGCTTTCAGAGAAGGGGATGTCTCACCTCAAGCCCCCCGCCCTGCCACCCCACAACGAGCTGAGGTGCTGGAGAAGGTCCCCAGCTCTTCCCTAGCAAGGCAGAAGGATGACGCTGCTTCCTATCTTATGGGCCAAGAGGGGAGCTTGAGGGCTCATTGAAACTTTTGAGAGTATTTGAGCAAAAATCAACTCAAATCAAGCAGCATTGAATCTAGCAGCTAGAAAGGAGCTTCGAGGAGGTGGGCAAACTCTAAGACTTTATAGGCAGAAGGGAGGGGAGACAGGAAGTTCTACAAGGTGACAAGAGGATTGATTACTGTAGGGGTGGTGGGGTGTTTTCAGGCAGATCACCTCACTAGGGCTGATCAGACACTTGCTCAATACCTGGTTTAAGATTCCATTTCTGGGACAACTGAAACTGTAAAGTCTTGAGTTGGTGCCATACAGCTTAGCCTAAGTGACTCTTTTGTTTGTTTGTTTGTTTTGTTTTGTTTTGTTTTACTTTGCTTTGTTTTTACCAGGGCTCACATGCAAGAGAGAAGAAAATGTATTCAATCGGTGACTCTACTTCACTGTTGAAGATCCTGAAAAATCTGGGGTGTGGGAGCCCCAACTCTATAGGTTGCCTCTGCCCCAGCACCCAGCCCACACTTTTATACTCACACTCAATTCTCCCCGAGGAGAACCGTACCAAGGACCACGCACACCCAGCAATGGACTTTGCTGTCCGGTTATTGCAAAGAGACTACAGCACGCCATGATGGGGACTGTCACCTCCATTTTTAGGAGAGAGAGCACAGCTCAGAGAGGCCCGGGAGCCCTGCTGGGATCTCATGGCTGGATGCTTGTGGGGATACTCTTTCTTAAAAGTCTAGAAGTGAGATTTGTGTGTGACTTTCTGACACCCGTGACCTCTCCTGCTCCTGCTTCTTCATGAACCTTGACCTCTTGACCAGGAACCTGAACAGAGAAGTCAGTCTACTCAGGCACCAGGGAGGACTGACAGCCCTGGCACATGAGGTACATTGAGGCACACGAGGTACATTGAGGTGCGAGCAACAGGTGCTCAGAGACAGTGTCTTCACCGGGTTTGCCATGAGGTTCAGGGCAGAGAGTGGACCCAAATCACCTAACCCTACTTTCTGCTCTCCTGGCAGGTCTTACCAACTGGTAGCAGCCCATGCGTTGAATGCAAGGATGTGGACTGGATGCATCTCTCTTCACCTTAGTTTGGGTGCTCCCAACACAAACCCTAAGGGTAGGATTTGGGTGCAAGTAGTTTATTTGGAAGGTTGATCCCAGGAGGCATGTGAGGGAGTGGGTAAGGGAGGCCAGGACAGGAGGAGAGCCTGCAAAGGGGGCACCTGGGAGCCCTCAGAAAGCCTGTGTAGATCACACCTCAGAATGGTCCCCCCTGGAACCAAGGGAGTTAAACATTTACCCACTGACTATCCTTTCTCATTGGCTGAGGGTGGCTCTTAGAGCATGAGCTCCCTGGTCTTCCCTGCCCCATGGGCCAGAGAATAGGCTCGGAAGGAGAGAAGCACAGTGAGCCTTCTGCACAAGAGTGGATGTGGGGGTCCTCCATCTCCCCATGCCATCCTGACCCCACCCCACCCCAAGGAACTCTACTTGCTTCGATGAAGACTTCTGCCCCTGGCTTCCAGGGTTCCACTGGCAGAGGTGAAGAGAGGGCTCTAGGAAGCCTGCCTGCTCCTGGCAAGACCCCCACTCTTCCCACCCAACACCACTCACAGACTCATGGTCACCTTTTGCCTTGAGGTCTTGGGGACAGACACCGCAGTGCTCCTCCCTCAGGTTACATCAGCCACCCCAAGGCATCCAGGATTCCCACTTACCTCTCATCCCCATGTGGTGCAGGGCACTAAGCCCCGAGTTCCATCCCTGCTCCCCATTCCCCCTTCCAGGCTCTGTCCACTGGCTCCTGTCCCTAGTTTGTCCTCATGGTGAACAGTATGACCATTCATGGTACGGCCATCTGACATACAATATATTTTACCTGTTGTTCTCCAACTGTCAAGAGCATAAGCCCCAGGAGGGCAGGTACTGTTGTCTGTTTGTTCACAGCCAGACCCCCAGACCTGGGATGCTGCTGGCCATGGACTAGCAGCAGTAAGTATTTAATTCCTGTGGAATGACTGAAGTGGTCAGCTCAGGGATGGAAGCTACTTTCTCAAAGGCCGAGAAGGGGCCAGAAATACAGAAATGCCGCAAAGGTCATAAAATTTGTGACACACATCAAATGTGTGCTAAAGTGATACTTTTTAAAAGATTTTTTTATTTATTTGAGAGAGAGCAGGGGAGGGGCTGA
Source organism: Canis lupus baileyi (assembly GCF_048164855.1). Taxonomy (NCBI): domain Eukaryota; kingdom Metazoa; phylum Chordata; class Mammalia; order Carnivora; family Canidae; genus Canis; species Canis lupus. The sequence continues at coordinate 66,849,773 of NC_132846.1, read as the reverse complement.
GGGAGAGAGAGAGAATCTTAAGCAGACTCCATGCTGAGTGTGGAGCCTGATACAGGGCTCGGTCTCACAACCCTGAGATTGTGACCTGAGCCAAAACCATCAGACGCTTAACCGACTGAGCCACCCAGACCCCTAGAGTAATGCTTTTAACACAAAAGTATTGCAGCACAACTCACTGGGTGAGTTTTGAGACAAGGACCACATTTGTTTCAATGAATTCTTACCGATGGGCCTGCACCCCAGACATGAGACCTCCCGGGGACCCACAGATGAAATTCACACAAGGCTGTCTTCCTGTTTCCATCCTTCAGAGCATCCATGTGCCCGAGTCCATAACCTCATTTGGGGTACCCACCCAGTGTCCAAATTCTAGCCCATTCCCACTTCTTCCCTCGCTCTATAAGCCCTGCTGTCCAGAATGCCCTGCTGAGGCTCCTCACCCAGCCACCACCCACAGCCTGCCCGCTGGCACCTATGTCTGTGACCCCAGTTGGCCGCCCATCTCATGTGGTAGAGAAGCCAGTGTTCCCCACCCCCTTCCTTAGCATCAACCCTGGTCCATCTGGCTCCTGCTTGATCTTCCCCGTAGGACCTATTACCACCTACCCCACCCTAAACTGTGTTTTCTCAGGTGTTTACATCTGCCCCCTGTCAATCAGCTGTAGGCTGCACCAGGGCAGGGGTTCTTGCCCATTTTCTCCCTGCTGATTCCCAAGCACTCAGCACTATGCCTAGCGCATAGCGGGAACTCAATAAACTGCCTTCTCCCATGAGGCAGGAAACAACTTACCAGGCAGACAGATGATCCACCCACCTGGGACATTTCTCAGCGGGCCCCAGGGTCTGGCACCCAGGCCCCTGCCCCCTGCTTGGCTGCTGGGAGCTCTCTTCTTAGGCTGATGGAAGCAGCCAATGTCTCCACAGGCATGGACCGCCCTCAAAACCAGCCCCACCAGACAGATCCCGTTAATTAGGGCACCCCAGCCAATGACCTATGGCACGAATGCATTAGGTGGATGTCTGGGGGTGATGTGCTCTGGCTTTTTAAACAGACCCCTCATTAGTGCTCTGCAGGTCTTCTGCTAAAACAGTGCCAGGTGCATCTCAGGGGAAGGCAGGGGCTCACCAGAGAGGAAAAAGACTAGTGCTCCAAGCGATCTGGGCTGAAACCTAACCTCTATCGTATCCTCCCTCCTAGGGAAACTTGACCGCAGCTAAGTCATCTGAACACACTTCAGTTTCTTTGCCCGAACGTGGGGAGGCCGTTTCCCAATTCCAGGGAATGTGCAATGGATGTAGCATGCAACACTCTGCAAAGGCACCTACCTGAGTGATCTGGAAGGGTGTGGCCACCTGGGACCACTTCATCGATGATGACGACAACACCGAAGACAATGTTGAAGTTTTGATGGACAACAGTTTACTCTGTGTCCTCTGCTGGTGTTTTCACAGAAACTCGTCTCATTTAAACCTCACCATACTAGAAGAAACAGGAATTATTACCCCATTTCACATAGGAAGAGCTGAGTCCTCAGAAAGCTCTTGGGCAAGTCCAACTGGGGAATTGGGGAGCAGTCTTCAGGGGGGACCCTGATTGAGAGCCCACCGCCTTCTGCTGTCTGAGGTGTTGTCACAGGCTTCAAGAAGGTAAAGACCCTCTCTTGGGGCAGGCCAAGGCTTGGTTCTTTCATGGCATAGGATGACCCCTGAGCTACATGGCCTTGTTGGCTTGCTCCCAGGCACTCAAGAGACCTTCCCAACCTTGCACACCCCCTAGGCACCACGCCCAAGTGGCGTTGGAGCACTTTGTGAGGTCCATTAGCTGAAAGGTGGGTGGCCTGAGGGCCAGGGGGGAAGAAGCTAAGTTAACACAGTGGGGACCTTGAACTGGATCAACAAGAGCAGCTCTGGTGTGATTGCTGTGCCCCTGAAGAAAGGATCCAGCTCTGCAGTCTTAGAATGCTCTTGACACTTTGATTACAGGTCTTAACAGGCTCAAATATTTCCCACATTGGTTTCCTGGAAAACTGATCCACTAGATGCTCTTTGGGGTGGGGTTGGAGGGTCCTTGGCTAGACTCACACATACAGTAACAGGTGCAGGTGACCTCCTACAGGAGGTCAAGTGTTGCCCAAGGTCAGTTGGCTATGGGACACTCTCACCTGCTTCCTCCCTTTTAGAAATGCTGGCTTACAGCGCTTTCCTACCTCAAAGTAGGTAGGAAACCCTATTGGCCTTGGAAAGTCCGTTGGGATTTTAAGTCTACACTAAGGAAAACAGACTTGTTTGTGGAAGTCCCCCAAATATCAGGTGTCAAGCAAGTTGCCTTTACATGCAGTATCCATTCATCTTCATAACAGTTGTGTAAAAGGGAGAATTGGCTGCTTCTCTCCACTGAGCATCTTCCAGAATCATCTGAAAAGAACACTCTAATTTTCTTTTTCTGGCAAACATACCTCTCCAACTCTTCTTTTTATTTTATTTTATTTTATTTTATTTTATTTTATTTTATTTTATTTTATTATTATTTTATTTTATTATTTTATTTTATTTTTAAAGATTTATTTATTTATTTATTTACTTATTTATTCATGAGAGACACACACACACAGAGAGAGGCAGAGACATAGGCAGAGGGAGAGGCAGACTCTTCACAGGACCCCAATGCAGGACCCAACTCTGGATCCCAGAATCACGACCTGAGCTGAACTCAGCTGCCCAACTGCCGAGTCACCCAGGCATCCCACCAACTCATCTTTTTAAAGAACAGCTTTATTGACACAGAACATACAATTCACCTGTTTAAACTGTATGATTCCACAGTTTTAATGTATTTCCAGATGTCCACAACCATCACCCCTGCCAATTTTGAACACTTTCATTAGTTCAGAAATAAGCCCTGTACCCTTTAGCTATCACCTCTCATTCTTTCATCCCCCCGGCCCTAATCAACTACTCATCTATTCTCTGTCTCTATAGATTGGCCTGTGCTGCACATTTTATACCAATGGAACCACACAACATGTGGGCTCGCATGACTGGCTTCTCTCACTCAGCACACTGTTTTCAAGGCTTGCCCACCTGGTAGCAGGGGTCAGTGCCGCATTCCTTTTATGGCTCAGCAGTATTCCGTTGTATGGACAGATCACATCTTGTTTATCCGTCCATCCACTGATGGACATTTGGATTGTGTCCACCTTTTAGCTACTATGAATAGTGCTGCTATGAACATTTGTGTACAGGTTTTCATTCTTTCTGGGTGCATACCTAGAACTGGAATTGCTGAATCCTATGGTGACTCCATGTTTTACCATTTGAGAAACTGCTGGACTGTTTTCCCAAGTGACTGCACTATTTCACATTCCCACCCGCAGTGTAGGAGGGTTCTGCTCTTTCTCATCATTGCCAACACTTGTCATTGCCTAGTCATCTCTAGCTCACAACCCACATGGGGCTCCACGGGAGTGGAGGTGTGGTTGCCTCTCCCCTCCCTGTATCCATACACCGTCTAGGTACTGTGTGCTGTGGGCCACAGTGGAATTCACACTGATGAGCCATCCGATGAACAACTGAGTTACTATTTATTGTTTTTGGTGGGGGGAGGTTTTAAGGGGTAAGCACTAAGGGAATTACCATTGTGTGCAAGAGAGAGCCCATTCTGGGTCTGCACCCCAGCTTCCCCTACGGGCTGAGTGCTCCCAGATCTGAGCCACAGCCCCCTCACCTGGGAAATGGAACATCCCCAGGGGCCTTGTGCTGGGGAGAGCCCAACAGATGATGCTTGTAGCATCAATAGTTGGAAATGGCTTCAAGCAAATCCCCACCCAATGTTTGCATCTTTCCAGCCATGCTCCTGCATGCTTCCCATTTCTGGGTTCTGGGACCCAACATGGAGAGTTTTGCCTCTTTCTGAGCTGAACCCACAATGCTTCCACCTGCCTTCTCCAGATGAGTGGCCTCAGTTATAACCACCACTGTATTATTAAATGCTCATTATCTGCCAGACTGTCCCCGGGAATTTCACATACTCCATCCCTAATCCTTCCAGCACCCCTAACAGTGTGGATTTGGCATCTCCAGGTTAGGGATGAAGATGTGGAGCTCAGGACATTGAGGGTGTGCACAGAATCCAGAAGCCAGGAGGTGGCAAAACCAGAAAAGGAAACCGAGTCTGGCTGCACCCAACGTGCTTCCTCTTCCCATCCTTCCTGGCTTCTTTTCCACCTCTCGCTCTTCACAGGTGGCCAAAGGATGGTCCAAAGACCAACAAAGTCTGTCCTAGGCGCCTTTCTTTCCTGGTTCCCAGCCCACCACCATCATGGCCACCTCTCCAGCCCCCCAGCCCAGCTGCTACAATATCCCTGGTATCATGACAACGAGAGGCTGTCAGTTTTCAGCTGCAATAGAGTCCTTTTCGGCTCCACACTAAGTGTCCATTAAGGATGCCCTCTCCCCTAAAGCATGGCGTTCCCAGGTTAAATTCTTTATAAGCAGATGTTTATTTTTAGAGAGCCACTGTATGGGCTATTACTGAATGCTTAAGCAGTTTTTTAAGACAGGGTCACCAAAGGCTCCCACTGTAGAAAAACCTCCACATAATGCTGCCCGCTGAACAACACAGCCAAGGGAAGAAAGACAGAGGCAGAGAGAAAAGGAGGCTTTTATTTAAAGAAGGAGGAATTTGAGAAGGGGGGTGTCCTCTGAAAGCATTTCCGTTGCAAGATGCAGACTTACACGTTTCCATTCAAGGTGAAAATGAAGTCAATAAAGTTTATTTTTCCAGATAGTTTGAGTGAGTGTGACAACAGCCATCAGGATGCAGAGGCCGGGCTGGGACGCACAGTGCCACGCTGGCCAGGGCTTAATGCGAGTGTGCAGAGGTCCTTCAGATGCCTCGTCTCTATCTCATGCACCTGCTGGGGGAAGGCGTCAGCAATCAGGGGACGTGTGGAAGCTGGAAGGGGGAACTGTGGGTTTTCCTCCTGCTCTGGACGTGGGAGTTTTTGTGGGATGCTGCTAAGGGCGACAGTAGGCCTTGTCCCCACACCATGGTACTGAGGCCTGGTCTGAGAACAGCAACAACAGCTTCAGAAGGATAGTGAGAGAGCTAAGAGATCCCAGTGTGGCCACTTTCTAAGGAGAATCCATGCCGTGGCAGCACCATCACCCCGCAGGACGACAGTGGAAGAGGGTATGATTACTCCCCATTTGTAGCAGAAGCTACCGTGGAGAGGCTAAGCAACTCGCCGGTGGTAGAGACTGCTGTGTGTCCATCAGCACTCATCTCCTTGCCCCAGGGTCATGCAGGTAGACTAGATGCTCCAGTTTCCGGTTAGGTGCGGCCCCAGGACTGAGCTCTGGCCAAGGGAATGTGGGCAAAAGGAAGGGGTGCCACTTCTAAGCCTGGCCCAGAGACCCTCCCCTGCACCCTTGTAAACTTGCACTGGCTGAGTGAGGAGAGCATTCCAAGGCGGGGGGGACACAGGCTGGAAGGACCCATTGACCACAGGGCGGGCTGCCAGGCCAGTCAGCAGTGTGAGGGGACTGAATTGCTCGTAACTCTGGATTCATCTATAGTGGAAGCTCTGGTGGTGGAGGCACATACAATCCCCCCACCTCAGGACCCTGAGAAAACCCAGAGAACTATAGTTGTTCCCTGTACCCCCTCCCCATATCTCACGCCGTGATGAGCGATCAGTCCACATGCAGCCACTTTCCACTCCACGCCAGGCTCTGCTGACTGCTGGGGTCACAGATGCATGGCACGGTCCCTGTCCTTGTTTCAGCCCTTAGCAGTTCTCCATTATAGTCTTTCCCTTGATGTGTTTTGGAGCCCATTTGTAGGCCAAGAAGCACAGCGCTGAGCAGAGGGGACACAGAAAGGGAAAAGGTGGCCTGACTCTCAAGGGGTTCCTAGAGCAGTGGGCACATAGATGGGGGTATTGGTACACTGGAGACACTGAGGATGAGGTCCCTAGTTGGCCCTGGGAAGCTAGAGAAAGTCGGTCACAGAAGGTGGTGGTTGAGCTGAGGCTTGATGGGTGAGCGAGAGAGAGCCCAGGGGTCCAGCAGTCTGAGGGGAGTCTGGAAAGAGGGTCCAGCATGAGCAGACACAGCACCATGAGAAAGAAAGGCATGATGGAGGGAATCTGAGATCTTTGATGTGACCAGAGCTGAAGTGCAAGACAGGAGTCTCCTGCTCACCAGGATCTCCCCAGTTCAGGCTCTCATCGCCATGGCAGTGGCCTCCTGTCTCCAGCCGGACTTCTCCAGGCTGTCCTCCACACTGCAACAGATGTGTGCCCTCTAAAATCTGTGGGACCATGTCACCATCCTGCTCAAACTACACCATAGCTACCCTGGATATTGGCGAACTCCTAACAGTGGTCTACAGAGCCCTTCTGATTCTGCCCCTTGCTGGCTTTCCTAGTCACATGTGCTACGCTCTGCCCTGAACTTAATATTTCAGCAACTCTGAGCCACCCCTTGCTGTGCCTCCATGCCATTGTTCACACTGTTCCCTCTGCCTGGAATGGCCTCCCCACCCCCACCTGACTTACACCTCACCAGCCCTACCCACTTCCTACAGGATATCCATACCTGCCCCACCACACCCTCACAACAAGCTGTGTTCCTCTGTGTCCCCTGCACATCTTCTACCATCACCCTTGACTATGGCCAATGGGTTTATCCACTCCCTGGTTGTCTCTCGGTGTACGGTGTACAGTGCCTGGCATGCAGGTGAGGCTTGGTTCAGGTTTGCTGAACTAATCAGATGGAGAATGGCCAGGCTACCTAACAAAAGCCCAATCATACCAATGACCTTTGGTCATCTGGATTCGGAGGTGGTCAACCTAGCTGGAAATAAAACTGGAGCTGGCTTTGCTTGGTTTAAAATTAGTAGTTGTTTCTCTCTTAGACTTTTACACCTCTCTGACTTAGGTCAGGTTCCCCAGAAGCAGCCCCCCCTAGTGAGAATTCCTGTGAAATCATTGATTGTTCCTGTTTCCAGAGGAGCAGTAAAAGTGGGGTGGGGAGGGAAGGGGGCCCACACAAGGTGGTGGTGTCCAGCAAAATGCCACAGATGGCAACTGTGATGCAAACCCTCAAGCATCCTGGCACATGTCAGGTTGTCCCAATGAGACACAAGGGCATTGTGGTATTCATATTTTGATACCCAAACACCGTTGGCCCTTTAGGTACATGAGCTAAGTGGACTTCACTCCTGAGGGCAGTCCTCCAGCAAAAAGGGTGCACCACTGGCTCTTCAAGTGGGTGTGACCATGTCCATGATTGCAGAGGGTCCAGGTGGAACACCAGCAGCTGCTGCTACATTTCCACACTCAATCTTCCCACTTGTGTGTGGTGGGGGGAGTTCCCAGGTCTCTTCTATCTCTGGCTTCGCAACCTCGAGATAATATTCCAGTCCCCAAGGGTGCCTGGGTGGCTCGGTCAGTTAAGCATCTGCCTTCTACTTGGGTTATGATCTCGGGGTCCTGGGATCGGGCCCCATGTTGGGCTCCCAGCTTAACAGGGAGTCTGCCTCTGTCCCCCTCTGTCTCCTCCCTGCTGCTTATTATCTGTTTCTGCCTCTCTCTCTTCCTCAAATAAATAAATAAACTCCTAAAAAAAATCCAGTCCCCAGCAGGCTGTCCCCAAGGGCTCAGAAAGACACTGCAGCCAGCCAGAAGCAACGACAGTCCTTTCCTGGGCACTAGAAGCCTGGGAAGGAGCACACAGCTCAGGTGATGCTCTACCAGGAGTCCTTACAATGGAGCACCATCGGCATGGCACCATGAGCAGCTGAGGACCTCTTCCCTCTGTTCTGATTCTCCTGTCACAGTCCTGTCATCTCTGGCCATCAGAGATGCAGAGATGCAGTACCATGGGACAAATCCCAGCCTGCAACTCTCAACGCAGGCTCCCCTGGGCTTTCACCAAGGGTTGTGAGTGGAGCAACATGATGAGATTTTTCCTACCAGGAAATGCTCAAGAGTTGTGGCTGGATGTGCCCGTTCAGAGACACAAACCCGAGGAGGACAGATGGTAAGGCATCTGGAAACAAGAGGCTTTAGGGAGTCAGAAGGGCTGAATTTCAATTCTGGTTTTGCCTTTACCAGCTGTATGATCTTGGGGCAAGGGACAGAGTTCCCTGTCTTTTTTCCCCATTGCCAAACCACACAAAATTTTCCTCAAGCTGTTGTAAGAATTAAACTGGATTTCCTATGTAAAATTGCTCTGCACACAGTAGGTGCTTGAACAACATGTCTGTCTTCTGTTCCTTCATTTTACTGACATCTCCTCATGCTCATTGTCTTTATTATGAAGAGTGCTCAAGAAATACTGGTTGAAAGAATGAATATGTGAATGGATGGATGGATAGATGGATGGATGTATGGATGGATGGATGGATGGATGATGACTGGATGGATGGATGGATGCATGAAGGGCTGGGTTTTGGAGTTAGGCAGACCTAGGTTTTCATCCCGACTCTGCTATGTAATCTCCTTGAGGTTACTTTACCTCACCAAATATCCTCTGTAAAATGGGCATAATAATTCCTGTTTTCTAGAACTGTTAAGAAGAAAAAATGAGAAAGTGGATCTAACAGACCAGAGTGAGTAAATGTACATGGCAGACACTCATCATGGCCTCATGGACACTGTATTACCTCCACCTGATGACTTTGGGTTTGGCCATGCGACTTTCTCTGGCCAATGGCATATGGGCCAGCGGAAGTTAGCCAGCTCCAAACCTAAGCCTTAAGAGACCATGTTGTCTTGTGCTTCTGCCTTCGCCTAAGAAGCCCTCCCCCTGGGTAGCCATCGTCCCTTCTGCCGGGGGGCCCAGAATTAAACATGTGAGGAGCAGAGTCACCCCACCAAGCACATCCATGGTGAAGCAGAGCTGCCAAGCTAAGCCCAGCCAATCTGCAGATTTATAAGAAGTGTTATTTAAAACCACTGGGTGTAAGGGTTGTTTGTTATGCAGCACTTTGTAGCAAAAGCTAGCCAATACATGTCCTGCTCATCGGGGCTCTCCTTGGGTTCCCATCTGCTGACACACACTGGGAACTAGACCCCTACTCTCCCGAAAAGGATTGTAGCATGCCTCCCCCACCCACCAGCAAGCTGTACCTCACCTCCTCCATCTACAAGTCTCGCTCCGAACGTCCACATCCCATAGACACCAGCGGAGCACCCCACTCCTGAAGCAGCGCTTTAGCAGAAACGCTTTCATAGGCAAGAGAAGCAGCAGAGCCAAAGGTTCGCTTGTCACCTGTAAAAGAATTTTTTTGTTGGCAATAATGCCTTCGGCCCCGGCGCCCACATTCCTAGATCCGCCACTCAGCGTGAGTTAGGGACAGAGGTGTACGTTTCACCGAAGCTGCCCACTTCAATTTTCTCTTTGTCGAAAAGAAAAAAATTAAAAGTGCTTCATGTGTACATTGAAGTACATCATTACTTTCTGAGTGCTTTATCATCATTACCGAGTGTTCTCGTGCAATCACAGAAGACCTTGACTCCCGCGAATCGCGCTGCCTCCTGCTTGGGGGGCTGCTTCGACCGGCGGATTGCAGGCATTGTTCTGCCAACGTTAGGATGCCTCGTGTGAAGGAGCTGGAGAGGAAGCTCTCCAGGTAAATAGACACACTCTCTGTTTCCACTCAAGGCTCTGAGCCATCCCTAACCCCCAGTGATGCCGGGTAAATCGACTTTGCTCAAAAGGAAGCATTTTCTCCGGGCACCTCCATTTATCTCAGTAGATAGTGGGGAGACACAAAGAGAAGGGGGTTAATGCTGGGCAAATTGGAGATGGTTCCGGGGTCTGGTTGGGTGTGTGGAAACTGGATGGTGAATGTGAAGGTTATCTGAATTTAATTGAATTTCTCTAATCCCTAAGGCACTTATGCCTCACAAAGCTACCTAGCACCTCCTGGTTGAGACTAAATGGAAAATACCTAAGAGCCCTGCTTGTTGTTCTGGAATGTGGTCTCACCGGGCATCCCCCGCGGCGGGGTGTGCGTGGACTCAGGCCTGTCCACCCCAGAACTCGAGCCTCTCACTGAGCAAACCCAGGCCGAGGGCTCTCGTCCTTTCTTGTCCCCCAGGGAGCACGCCATCCATCCTCAGCACCCTCAGTGTGAGGGAGGAGGCCCGCTGCCCCAAAGGACGCGGAGGCCGGAGAGGATTGTCGGCTAAAGGTGTGCAGAGCCCGCACGGCCGGAGCCAGGCTGGGCCCTGACCCAGGACACAAGCCAGGAACCCCAAGAGGTGGATGTGTCTGCTCTTTGAACAAAACGGGGAACACACCCAGAAACCATTCGTTCATTCACCGAGTATTTGTTGAGAACCTACTGTGTGTCGGGAACTGCTTCCCCCAGGTGCTAAATTACGGTTATTCCAAGCTTGCCAAATTATAGGTCTGGAATTTTCAGCATGTGCGATTTTGTCTCAAATCCCAACAAGGTGAGAACATTCTAGAAACTCTTTAAATGCATGGAGTGGGGGAAAGCAGAGGTAGGTCTCCTATCCTGTGAGCCACCGGATGGAAGGGGCGAGGCTCGCTTGAGTCCAGATGCCCAGCACCCCTCATGCACCTGCCTGCAGAGGCCGTAGGAGGAGTGAAGAATCGTCTAGACACTTTCTACCAGGTTGGGCTCTGCTGGCCGCTACCACTGAACCTCCCAGAATGCTCCTAACAGTCCTTGGCTGTCCTCTCCCCTCCACACCCCTGCTGGCCAGAGGGGCCGGATGACACTTTACACCCCTGCTCAACCTCCAGTGGCTCCCAGGGCCCCTCAAGGCAAAGTCACAGCTCTCTAACAAGGCCCAGATGGTCACCCTCGGTGAGACACGTGTCTGCTTCTCCAGCCCCATGTCTCGCCACCAGGTGCCTATGACAATATCACGCACGCGCATACACACATAGATAGACACACACAGAGATAGAAACACACACCGTACACATCACATACACGTCACACACAGATATGCACACCCCACAGACACACACATAGGCAAACAGACACATATTCAGATACACATACAGGCCACAGATAGATACATGCAGACTGCACACTAGGCTCACATTCACACACACATCACACACACACAGATAGACACATATGGACCACACACACACACCACACAGATACGACACACGCACGAATAGACACACTCATACAAAGATAAATACCCATATGCCACATGCACACATGCCACACAGACACACAGACACATTTACACACACACACACACACACAATACAGGTAGATACACACACAGATACACACACCACACACATCTCACAAACAGCACATTCACACACCTGCACCCCTGCTGTTTCTTACCCACACACTTCACTGTTCATTCTCCTCTCCCGGGACACCTTGCCTGACCAACTCCCCCAGCTCTCCGCTCCATGTACCCAGGAAACTCCCCAGCGGGGAGGTCGCTGCCCTGAGCATCTTCTGACACACACCTGCTCTCATCTGACCCTTGACGTAGTCCTGTAGGTGGAGACCCTGGCTCTTCCCACTTCGCAGATAGAGAAACTGAGACCATGGGGTTATACAATGTGACCAAGGGCATAGTCACTGAGGGGTTGCTGGGAATCCACCCAGGCCTGTGCAGCTCCCCCAGTCCAGCCACAGGAAGGTCCCATTCGCTCCATTAAAAGATGTCGAACCAGTGGCTGCAGAAGTAAAGATGGTTGCCTGAGGTCACCCAGCAAAGAGCTGTGGAGCACCCCCCATCGTTTACAGTGGCCCCTTCTGGTGTCCACTCATCCCCTACACTGGGGGCTGCTGGAGGACAGGGGTGATTTCTTACCTGCTCCTTCATCCTAGCCGTAGGATGATTCTTCACTCCTACGGCCTCTGCGGGCAGGTGCATGAAGGGTGCTGAGCATCTGGATGCAACATCCACGGGACCTGGCCCAGAACAGGTGCACCCGAAAGTAGGAATTGAATAAACACCCAAGCCACTCAAATGTCACGAGACGGTCATGCTGTTATGGTTTGTGGGCTGCATGCCACAAGTTGGAGGGACAAGGAAAGAAAGAGTATGAGTCCCCTGCCCCTGGCAACCAATCCTCATCCTCCAGGAAAAGTGTAGGGCTTGAAGGCTCATGTCCATGTCCTGCCTCTGCCCTGGCGAGATGCAGACAGTCTGCCAAGAAATCTTGAGAAATGGGCAATAACAACCCACACAGTAACTCTGTCTCCCCTTGGCCTAGAGCCTTCCTTTGGCCCAGGATGACCCCTGGAGGCTTGTCAAGCCCAGAAAGACAAAACCAAGGACTTGTACTTGCACCCTCAATGCAAGGATGTTTTGCTTGTTGCGGGGGACTGTCCCGCTCCTGTTTGCATCAGAGAGAGCTCGTTCATGGCTGAGAGGGGCAGGACGGGAGGCGGGAGGTACCACGATCAGGAGGCTACTGCAGGGGGTGGTAAAGCCTACTGGGCATGGCGTGGGGGGCTCTTCCGGTGTAGGCCTGACATACCTGCTAACTGGTCGATCATAGAGCCTGCAGGAGAGAAGATCCAAAGCTGCCTCTCAGGTTTCTGTCCTATGGACAATGATACAACTTACAATGTTTATAGGACCAGGGAAGAGCAAGAGGATAAAATGATGGGTTCCAGCGGGCACCTGTTATGTCAGAGAGCTCTAGGGCATACCCATGGGGTGACTCTCAGGAGATGGTCATATGGGTGTAGAGTTTGTTTAGAGGGTAACCCATGGGCTGGAAATACAAATTTGGGGTAGTATAGTGAGGTTCCCCCAAAGAGCACGGGGCAGGGCTATGAGGAAATCATGGAGAGATCACTGTTATCAAAGCCAAACAAGGACAAATTCAAAAGGAGGAGGATTGATGGGGTCCTAGGGCCCAGGGAGGTCAGGGATAGAACTGGAGAGTGTTCACTGGACTCCCTGGCTGCGGGCTGGATGCTGAAAGCATGTGGTGTCCTGTGCAAGCACCACACAACTGTATTCTTGATCTGCCTGAGGAGCCTCAGAAGCAGTGAACCGGTTTTTGCTTTGAGCTCACTTGGATGACAATCCCGACTTCTCAGGGGAAACTGAGGCAGAGAGCATGCCACATCGGCATGGCTTTAGGGAACCGCCCTGACCTCAGGGAGAGCAGGCTCAGCGGTGGGCTTTGGGCAAGAGAGAGGGGAGGCAGGAAGGCAGACAGGCAAGGTGTGTTCAAGGTTTGAGGGAACAGAGGCAGTGCCCCGAGAAGGCGCCCAGCCCCTGCCAGTGCTGGGAAGCTGCTAAGGCAACATGGGAGATGGAGAGACACCCCACCAAGACTGTGTAGGGTGATACCAAACCAGACCTTCCCCAAACAGAGTCTTTGTGCTCTGATGAGCTATTTACAAAGCTGTCCTCAAGATTCAAGGAGAAAGAAACTTAGCTGTTTTTAAGAATGGGAAACCAAAGACAATTTTAAAAGAGGGTGGGGGGGGGGACATCAAATGTCGTCGACTTCATCAGAAGCATTTCTCACCCTGACAAAAGAGAAATAACAAAGAGTGTGTTCTTATTTTTCCAGAGGGACCGTCTCTATGCTGGTGAAGAAGGAAGTCATAAAAGATATGGAGCAAATGCAATAACTGGATATTTCAGTGCATGGGAGGCTTATTCTTTAGGGGCAGGAAACCCCACAGTGGGACACTTTAGACAGACTACTTAATTTTGAAAGAAAAACAAAATTATTTGCAATTTCAATGGCAGCGCCATCACAGGCCTCTAGCACCGCCTCGGCAAGGAAATCAGTTGCCATGGCAACCTCAGGTTGCATCATTAAGAATTTTTTAAATGTTGAGAGGTGGGAGGCAGGGTTTTAAACACTGGAGGAAGAGAAGGAAGGAGGGAGGGCAGCGAGGTTTGAGAAGGGAAAGAAGTGATCCAAGAGTGAGTGGAAGTCTCAGCAGAGGGAGGAAATTCAGTGGATGAGTGGACGGTTCACTGTCTGTCCCAGAATCCCCAGAGGAAGCAGCATCCTGCCCCCACTTGGGTTCCTCTTTGTTTCACATCCTAATTTGATCATTTTTTTTCCTCTGGTCCATTAAAAGGGAAAAAATTAGAAAGATGAAGAGGATTGCAAGCAGCAGCCTTGGTTTGCTTTGTTTTGTTTTTTAAGAGTCCTGGATGGATCCTTGTATTTCGAGTTCTTTTGCTAATGCTCTTCAATGGTTTGGTCCTGAACTTCCCCATCACGCAAGATATAAAAAGAAAACTTTGTACTTCACGTTCAACTTCTCAAAGCTCTGGCTCTAGCTCTTCACTCACATGGAAAACCATAATGGGTATTATCAGAGAGAATTACAGTTCTCTCCAAAGGAGCATTTTTACTCAAAGAATCGTGGAGGAAAGATTATGCCCTCACTCCCTGGCTACAATATTGTCTCTTCTTGAGAAATGAGAGCTTTGTTTTTCTTTTACCTGTGTCTTCGTGTGGGAGGGGGAGAGGGAAATGCAGGTGACCATCCAGGTCACTAGTGACCTAGGAAAGATCTGGAAACATTCCACTTTCCGCTTTGAAATACCCCCATGGTTAGCTATCTGGCGCTTCAGTTCCATTCTGTTTTGGAGTGATGTTCCTCCCTGTTTGGGTCCCCAGCAGTTCATTCTTCTTTATGACGTGGGTCCCCATGCAAATCTTTACCTGCACCTGCCACAGGCTCCCAGTGCTTCCAGAGAGGGCTCACCCTACATACTGAGGCTCTAGGGGGGAGGCTTTCTGCTCCTCCTACAGAAAGGCAGGCGTGCCAGTGCACACGGCTGTGTGTTGTGATGGCAAAAGGACCTCGAGACAGAATACGTCGTGGCAGCTTTTGCAAGGGAATGGCTCTGGGTCCCCCCATTCAGTTCTGCTTCCACCAAAGAAGATGGCACCACCTTTGATGGCCTTGGGGCTCTGTTAAATCCTTTTACACACTCCCCCAGCCCATGTCCTCAAGTGGAAAATGAAATCGTGACAATAGTTGCTGCTCACTTTGGGAAGTGGGTGGGGGGATCCAGTAGATGGGGTGCAGGGAAGCCACTATGTGGACAGTGATGGGTTAGAGGGTGGCAGGTGTCCTCCCACGGGGGACTGGCTCCAGGTTCCCTCTTTGCACAAGGTTACAGCAGTCACACAACAAGTCGCAAGGACCCACCCATGCCCGTGTGTTTATGTGTTGGTTTGGTGCTTTCACCACTCAGTGGCAGAACTGACAGTTGCACCAGACACCATACAGTTCTCAAAGCCTGAAATGTTGACCATATGGCTCTTTACAGAGAAGGTTGTGTCGGTTCTTGGCTAGACACTTGGCAGGATGGGGGGGGGGGGGCGATAACTGAGGTAGGAGGTCAAGCTGAGGTCCTGCTCACCCAAAGAGCTTACAGCCAAGTGGAGGGGACTGACTGTGTGTATGCTCTTATTCTACTACAGGGCAGGCTGTCTTGAGAAGGGTTCAGAGAAGGTACAAAGGGATCTCAAAGGTAAGAGGTCCTAGCTCCCAGGGGGACTCAGGCAACTGTCTGAAGGCTGCACTTTGTGAGGTGCACACATGGAGAGGTGAGAGAAGGGCATCCACAGGGTGGCAGCCGCCTGGACAGAGGCACCAGCGTGAAAACCAGAGTTGTGCAGCAAGGAGACAGGAAGCCCAAGATGCCCAAGGAAGAGCATCCAGAGACACGGATGGAATGAGACCTTTGAGCAGGGTGCTGGGGGCCTGGAATGGCAGTCTAAGGAGTTTGGAGTTTGCTCTCTAGACACAGAAAGTTTTTCAAAGTTTTTGAGCTAGGGAGTGAACGGGGAGGCTGTGCTTTGGGACCATTAAAAAGGCAGCTAGGTAGAGGATAGACTGGAGATTGATACTTCCAAGAGAAATTAAGCCTTAAGATTTATTCTCCGTAACCTAGACAAACGAAGTAATGTATAAGAAGGATTTTGCTAGCTATAAAATGTATGGGATTATTACGATTATTTATTATAACAATAATGCTAACCCAGGTAAGATTTAGACCTTTCTGCTCAGATTCATTTCCATGTTTCAATCACTTTAACAATGTACCCATCCTGGATTGTATTTTGACTTCCCCAGACTGTAATCGGAGCCCACGTAATATTGGGCGTGACGTGGTGAAGCAGTAATGTCTGAGCTTTTGTATCCAGGGCAGTTATCTTCAGTGTGACACAGAACATGTCGTGTCATCGTAACGTCACACAGCTTCCCACCAATGGGGCCTGGACACATCCTTCCAGTGGCCTTGGCCCAGCAGGGTGCTGACGCTGCAGCGCTGAGCTCATCATCAGAGGGATCAAGAGCCACAGCTACCTGCAGCCCCTGCCAGCAGGAGGAGGACACAAACTCATGGATGCTCATTGTGGGAGCCTCGCCACCCAAGGAGGGAACAACGGGCCATTAGGAATGAGTCTGCCAAAATTAGGAACCAACATCTCATGTAACTGGTAAAATAATGTGATTGGAACTTTGTCTTTAAAAGTACAAGTGAAAATTGAGGCACCCGGGTGGCTCAGTCAGTTCAGCGTCCAACTCGTGATTTTGGCTCAAGTCATGATCTCAGGGTCATGAGATCGAGCTCCACATCAGGCTCCCTGCTCAGTGCCCAGTGGAGAGACTGCTTCTCTCTCTCCCTCTGCTGTTCCCCCACTTGTGCTCTCTCTCTGCCAAATAAATAAAATCTTTTTTAAAAAATCTAAAGTGTTTATCAATTTTCCCGAGGGTTTTTTTTTTATCCATTGATATAAAATCATTTGAAACATCTATCACGTCATCAGCCATGATGCCAATTGAGCACTAACTCTTCGAAGACCACCGGGTCTTCTTCTTCTGCAGAGTCCAAGTAGCTCCCTAGTATCACTTGTGCTGACATCAAGAAGTCCTATTCTTTGGGCAAGATTTACAACTTCTTTGCAACTTGTTTGCCACTGTGTTCAACTCAAACCCAATAGACAAGACATTGACGTGGTGAGTGGAAGAGAAGTCAGTGTTGAGACAGGATGGTGACCCCCCCCTGCCCAGGGGTGGGGACCGAAAGCCTGGGGCTGTCCACAGAGCTGTCCCCCAGTCCTTCCCACAGCCCAGATCAGCTCCTGGCGCATTCACAGAGCTAGTTGCACTCAGAACCTCCTCTATATTCTTCAGACACCTGGCCTCACTGCCCAAGGGATGACTCACCCAGTCCTCTGCGGAGATAGCAGAGGGCACGGGGCAAAGCATCCACCTCCTCCCAGCCCCACACCTACAAGCTCAGATGTGCCCACAAGAGCTCTCACCTCTTTTTCTCCAACAGGAGTCCACAGGGAAGACTCCTGCTTGAGCTTATTCTCCCCACGTCTTCTGCGTTCAAGCCCTTTCCATTGGTGCCTTGGAGCAACATGTCATTTGCTTGCAGACCTTCCTTCTCGTTCTCCTTTGCCATGGCTTCCTGTGAGTGGAGCCAACTTCCCACTCCACTGGCTGTCGGCCTGACCACGTGACTGACTATAACTACAAGCGAGGACTGTGTGACGGTTCCCAGTAGGGGCTTTGAGGAGCATCGCTGATCCTGACGCTTTTGTGCCACCACCTTGGTGATGGAAAAGCAAGCTCAGGGGATCCCTGTGTCCTCAGCCTGGGCCCTGGGATGGCAGACAGTGGAGCACACCTGGATGGAAAACCTGGTCAAGCCCAGATGAGCCACGGTTGATCCACAGACCAGTAAGAGGGAAGGAAAAATTCATTTAGGGGGGCAGCCTGGGTGGCTCAGCGGGTTAGCGCCGCCTTCGGCCCAGGGCATGATCCTGGAGACCCGGGATCGAGTCCCAAGTCAGGCTCCCTGCATGGAGCCTGCTTCTCCCTCTGCCTATGTCTCTGCCTCTCTCTCTCTCTCTGTGTCTCTCATGAATAAATAAATAACATTTAAAAAAAAGATCATTTCGGAGCCACTGAGATACAGGGGTTGTTTGCTACGTATCATTGCTACAAACCCTAATACAGCCTCTTCTTCCTCCACAACCCATGAGCAGAGATGAACATCTATAATTTTTGTTGTAACAAAATTCTATGGTACACATGATGGGGGTGTAGTCAATCCTGCCAGAGAACAGGAAGGGAGATCGGGGTTAGCCTGGGTGCTGGGGGAGGGAGAGGAGTTGTTTCTTATTCTCTGCACCAAGAAACAGCCTCACCCGGTGGTGAGGGTGGATTCTGGAGCCTGTTTGCCCAGCTTTGGGTTCCCAGCTCTATTACCTTGGGTAAGTTACCAACCCTTCCGTTGATCTGTGGAACTAAAATGACAGGGTCTATGAAACGGAAATGCTGGTCATAATAGCATCTCCTTGGCAAGCTGATGGAAGAAGGAAGTGAGTTAAAATACGACATTTAGAGTCATGCCTGGCACAGAGCGTGAGCTCAATCAAGGTGATTGCTTTTTTTTCTGTGTCTCTTCTCCCCCCGGTTATGGGCTCCAGCCTGTATCACAGCCACCTCTGTTGCTACATAGTAGGTGCTTTCTGAACACCTCTTGGAGTACACGCAGCCGCCTGCCACTTCGCAGACTCCCATGAGCCCAACACAGCAAAGGAGCCTGAGCTTCTTGGAGCAGCTTCCAGGGACTCGAACACGCCAACTCCCCTGGCTTGGTCCTCTAGATTCATTCCTCCACATCCTCCCATCTCTGCCATGCCCAAGTGTCCTCATGCCCTCGTGTCCTTGTGTCCTCGGCTGGCAAACCTAGCCCAGACGTCAACCCTGCATCCCTCAGGCCCTCAGAAGTAATGAGGGCAGGAGCAGGGGCAGGGTAATGCGAAACCCATTTCCAGTCTGGATGTGAGGTGGGGCGGTGGGGGCGGGGTGCCTGGGAAATGCCACCTGGCTGGACAGCCACTCCCAGACATTCCTGAAGGGGGGCATGAGCCTTTGGTGAGTAGCTGACACGTCAATGCCTCAGCTGGTCATGAGAAAATCGAGTGGCGTTTCTCATACACCTGAGCTAAGGGCCCGAGTGCCATGCCAGTCACCCAATTGTAGCAAATATGTTGCCCTGGCCACACGTCCCTGGGATACATTTAGGCCCTCACCCTGAGCCAGCTCACTATCCTGCCTGTCCTGAATGTCAGGTTCCTGCTGTCCCGCATCCCCCTCCAAGCACTCCCGCTCTGCCCAAGGTGGAAAGGTGCAATCCAGTGCTCTGTATTTCCAGCTCAGGCCCCCACTTTCCAGGTCCCTGTGGGTTTGCCCTGGCCATCCCCAACTCTTCCAAGAGCACTGCACCGCCTCAGCTGCTGGAGAATGCACAGCCCCAAGCTGGGGGTGGCCTGGACAGTCAGCCCTCCTGCACCTGCCAGCACCCAGGTCCTTGGCACCTCTGCAGGTACCCCAAGGTGAGGCTCCACTCTTTCTCCCTGGTCTTTTCTGCCAGCTGGGGCCCATGTCAAGTGTAAGGAACCCCCCCACCGAGAGTCTGCCCAGGGACCAGATGTCTGCGTCCCTCCCACACAGGGTCACCCCCCTTTATTCCTCTCCCTCCTCCAGCCAGGGCCTCCCAACCCAAAAGGGTGTCATCCCTCAAGGGGGCTGTACATCCTCTCATGGGAGGAGGCCTCCGCTGGCAGAAAATGCCACTGCGGAAATATGGCCACCTGCCATGTGGCAAGAATATGCAAAAATTATAGTCAGAAATGGGCTTCTGATTCTGTGGGGTAGAAAGGTCAGGAAGGAGGGTGTCCAGAAGGGAAGAAGTGATCAAATATGAACAGCGTCATGCCACTGTTCCTCTTTCTCTTAGAGCATCGGTGAAAACCTTGGGGACCTCCAAATTGAGAACAAAATATGCAAGTATGATCCTAAACCAGGGGTTCTCTGCCTATGTGCTATGAACACTTTGGGCCAGGGAATGCTCCTTGGTGGGGGCCGCCCTGTGCCCTGCAGGGGGTTGCACAGCATCCTCGGCCCCACCCACTAGATGCCAGTAGCAAGTTGTGACCCCTAAACTTGATTCTAACATGTTGCAAAATGTCTTCTGGGGGATAAAATCAGCACCCCCGCCACCTGGAACCGCTGCTCTACAGCAGTAAGATGCACCCGTTGTCGAAGGAACATACAAATTCAGTTTGTGACACACTATCCAATCAAAATATCATGTGAGCCACAAATGCAAACCCTGGATGTAATTTTAAATTTTCTAGTCGTGACATTTTAAAAAGTTAAAAAAAAAAAAAGGTGAAACTAGTTTCAATCACATGTTTGATTAAACCCAATATATCCAATATAGCATTTCAACCTGGAATAATATTAAAAATGACTAATGCAATAGCTCACATTTTTTCGGTACTGGGTCTTGGAAATCCAGTGTGGATTCTACACCTACAGACATCTCCACGTGGACTCACCACATTTAAAGGGTTCAGTAGCCACACGAGCTGGTGGCCACTGTTCAGCCAGTGGAGCGGACCGCAGAGCTGCTACACGATCATAGCCTCAAGTTCCAGCTCACCGGCCAGGGGACCTAAGGGACTCTCTCTAGCCCCTGTGTCCTTATCTGCAAAATGGGACAAGGATGCCTCTTTGGGAGATGCACCTTCAGAGCAGTGGGTGGGCACTCACGGAGCGAGGTGACCGTCCCCGGGGGTTCCTAGTGGTCCTACCACCCGTTCTCTCTGCAACCCTGGAAACGGTGTCTCCCTGAAGGTCTCAGCCCCACAAATCCCCTGCTCAGGGCCACAGGGTTCTTCTCGGACATTCGTTCCCACCTTGTATTTGTTCATAAAAGTGCTTTTCCTAGAATGCAACCAAAAAGCGGGGAGTGGGGAGTAATCACACGTGTTTGGCGTCTCCGATATTAATAGCACCAAGTGTCACATGCTATGACAGTGATGAAAGTGGGTATGGACGTGGGGCCCCCTCTCCTCTGGGAGGCAACGCTCCCCCTTGCAAACAGAAAATAAACACAGCCCTGCTGGAGCACAAATGCCAATAACTGTGAAATTTTGATTAAATAATAGATATGTGTTCAGAAGCACTTCTTTATAGTATGTGATTAAGAAAGATAACTAGACATTCTTACAGCCCTAATGATAGTAATTACCACAACACATAAAGTGCAGAATATGACACCAGAAAGGCCATTATTAACCTTTTCCAGGGTTATGTTTTGGGGTGTATTTTTGACACCGTGGACACCGGCACTCAGAAACGAAATAAACCCAGAGCTGAGGCAATTACCCTCAGTTATTGCCCTGATCTATCATGGGATCAGGATGGGGTGCGAGGAAGGGAGAGAGAGGAGAGACAGTGCGCAGGGGGCATAAAAAGTCTTTTATACAAAACAGATGCTTGTTTAATATCGAACATCTGGCCAGTCTTATAAAGATTTGTATTAACATTTCTGCAACTGTCAGTAATTCAGAAAACTGACAGAGCTTCCCTGTTTAAATTTTTGCTATAAATAACAACCTTAGACCCAAGCTTTTTTTTTTTTTTTTTTTTTTTTCTGCTTGCATGCAGTTTTTGGTCACTGACATATGAGACCCACTGCTCAGCACTTTCTGTCTGGCCCTGAGGATGCAGGGAAGCAGCACCTGCTCTGAATTCTCATTTCCCTGCACCTCCTTGAGAGCTGCCCCCCGTCCCAGCCTCGGGGATGCCTGGTCCCACCCAGCTTTCCTCTCTTCCATACCAAATGCATCAGTTAGCTTTTGCCGCATAACAACCTGTCCAGAAACTGAGTGGTTTCTCTCAAAACAAATAGTGACCATTTGTTTTGCTCATGATTCCATGGTAGGCCATTTAGACTGATTCTACTGGGTGTTCTGCTCTTAGCTGGGCTCACGTGCACCTTTACAGTTAGCTTCCAAGTTGCTGACGGATGGCCTCCAATGGGACGGCTCATCTCTGCTTCAAATGCTAGTTTAATATCCTCCAGCAGGCCAGCCTGGGAGCGCTTACCTGGCAGAGGCAGCGATTCAGAAGAGCAAGGGAAGCATGCAAGGTCTCTAGAGGCTGAAGCTCAGAAATGGCATGCCATCATTTCTGCTGCTTCTTTGGTCAAAGCAAGTCACAGGCCAGATTCATGGGGTCAAGTAATGGACTTGCCTCAATGAAAGGAAGACAAAGTCTGATTGTAAGGGTACAGACTAGGGGACTGTTGGGGCCAGTTTTGCAAACAAGATCTCACCCCAGACACGGCTTCTCAGCCACCATCCAAAGACCCTCTGAGTCAGGCCGGGAGGGTATAACCTTCACCACTTCACAGTTAAGGAACTGTAAGAGGTGAAGCGATTTGCCCAAGATTGCATGGCTACTAAAAAATGCCATGAATCAAAAGCAGAGGCAATGAGATGCCTGGAGCAGGGAAACAGCAGGAAACCTCCCCAAGTAGGCAACAAGGAAACTCTGGAAGAATGGAGCTCTCCGCTAGCTGGAGCTGCTGCCCAGACAGGGTGGGATTCTGGCCCATAAAGCAGGCAGCCTCTTGCAGTACTAACTTGAAAAGCATCAGAAGGTGACCAGATTCCTTCAGTAATTTGTTTCTTCCATCATCTCATTCGGTGAAGGAATGAGGCTGCTTACAAAGCTATGAGCAAAGGTTAGAGGACACAGAGAAATAAGAGAGCTGAAGAGTAAATGCTTTGGGAGGAATGAGGCCCCACGAGCATCTGCCCGCTGTCCACAGGTTAGCACAGTGGTTTCACTCAGGGGCCATGCAGTCGCATTAGGAGATGGTACTAGGTCATTTCTGGTGGTCACAATCATGGAGAAGGGCTGGCTTTCAGCAGGTGGGCTTTGATAGCTAAACCGATGCAATCCCACCTGACAAAGAATAGTCCCATGTAGAACCTCAGGAGCGGCCCTGCCTACAAGGTTGCCTACAGAAACGAGACATGGGGCCAGCAAGCTTTGATGGGAACAAGAGCGCACAGTATTTGCATGACCGTGTGGTGTACGAAGGTATATGTGTATTTGGTCATTGACTCCCCACAATAACTTTGTGAAATGCAGCAGATCCCATAGTATCTGTTTTACCAACAAGGAAACAGGGACTCGGGGGTTTTCATTGACTTGCTCAGATGTGTCAGTTCAGGTCCTTTGAGAAGCAGATGCCAAGGACCATGAAGAGGAGGGCGTGCCTTCTGACTGAGATGTGGGTTTGATAGCGGAGACAGGAGACAGAGAAGGGAGGAGGCCAGGAGGAGCTGCTTCAGACCACAGAGCAGCCCTCCATGCCAGCCCCGGCCAACCCTGGGAGCCCCGAGCAAGGACTTCCTGTAAGAGGCATCCCAGGCAGTCAGGTGGCAATGGTCCAGCCCCACTTCTCCACTGAGCCAGGGAGAGCCAGGGGAGGACATGGCCTCCCGGTGAGCACTGCTGAGGACTAGAAGGTGTAGCAGCCCAGGGCTGCATGCCAATGATCTTGCCCACAACAGGTTCTTTAGGAGGGACTTCTGGGTGGGTCACTCCATAGCTACCACATCACCACTAAGAGGTAGTGGAGTCAGGACTCACCAGGTGTCTGACTGAAATGCACAGGAGGAAGAACCAAGAGACAGGTCTAGAGCAGGAGGGACTAGAGGTGGTACCTGAGGAAATCCTTGGGTGGACAGGACGAAAAGCCAGAGGGGACAGAGATCCTGAAATCAAATATCAACTGCTAGGACCTGGATCTTGCTTGGACCCATCTCAAAAAACAACCAAAGCTAGAATATTCTGGAAAGTTTGGGCAAGTGGTTGGGCTCCATGTTCATATGATCACCTGGTTTGAAGGTCAAATTAGACAAATTGGGCACATGCAAAAGCCACGGTGCCCTATTTAAGGAGGAGACAAGGACACAAACAAACCAAAAGAGGGTTTGGGGGCTGAGAGTGTCTGCCTTCCAGGGTGGCATTTTCTGGTATTGTCACTGCAAAGAGCCTCCCGCTGGTGTCTCCCAGCTGAGTGCCACATCACGTGGGCACCCTGGCGTTGGAGATGCTAAATGGGGCCCTGGTGTCACAGGGGCAGGAAGTCAGTGATGCAAAGCCTCTGAGTCACCTCCGAGCCAGAGACACAATTAGATCACAGGAGATTTAGGAGCTCTTGGGCATCACCTAACGCAAGACCTTCACTGTCATTTCACAAATGAGGAAAGGAAGGCCCAGGCAGAGACCTCTACCATACGTAGACCAGGGCTTCTCAACCTGGGCATCCCTGAGAATGGTGGCTCTGCAGGAGGAGCCAAGGTAGGGGCTGTCCTGTGCATCGTCAGATGTTAAGCAGCATCCCTGACCTCCGCCCACTTGAGGCCTGGAGCATCTCCTCAGTCATGACAACCACAAATATCTCCACACTTTGCCTGTCGTTCCCTGCAGGACAAAACTGCCCCTGTCTGAGAAGCACTGCTCTTGGTCAAACATCTGATCGGTAGCAGAGAGGGACCTCCAACCAGGTCTCCCGCCTTACAAGCCACAGCCTGTTATTTCCAACAGGCCACCAATCCCCCAGGGGACAGGGCCAGTGTCTGCCCTTTACATCTGGGATTTGAGAAGAAGAGTAGGGACAACTTTCGAACTTCACTGAGATGCCCTGGCCACAGCAGAGGGGCCGACAGAAATCTAACACGTAACCAGGGATGACCAGAAAGAGCTACCCTTTTTTTTTTTTTTAAGTAGACTGATTCTGTTCATCATAAGTCATAACCACAGATCCAAAGAAATTGGAAAACAGCAGAAAATGAGTCAGATGACTTGACTCCACCATCTTTCAATACATTTCTAAATCTCTGGTTTCCTAGAGCTACTCGGGATGCGTCCAGGTCATCAGGGTTTAAGCAAAGAGGTTGGAGAAATAACTCCAAGGAAGTGGGCTTCCTTCTTCTACAGGCACTGGGCTGTTAGAATATGCTCTCTGGCCTGCAGGCATGAGAACCTTGTTAGTAGGATACTGCAGGGCTCGACCTCGCTGGTGTACTGGGGCTCCCTAGAGCTGGGAGCAATTGGCAATGGCTCCCATTTGCATGTGGCTGGTGCCCTTGCAAAGCACTCCACCCAATTCTCTCCCTTTTGTCATCACAACAGAACATAAAGTTGTCTTGAGAGGTATTTATTTAAAGATTTTATTTATTCATGAGAGACACAGAGAGAGAAAGAAAGAGGCAGAGACACAGGCAGAGGGAGAAGCAGGCTCCATGCAGGGAGCCTGATGCAGGACTCGATCCCGGGACCTTGGGATCATGACCTGAGCCGAAGGCAGACGCTCAACCACGGAGCCACCCAGGCGTCCCCCATTCTTTAGGCAAAGGAATAAAGACATAGAAGCCAAACAAAGCAAGAACTCGCGTCTTCTGGCTGTTAGACCATGACTTCGGTGGGAGCCCCTCCTTGCCCTGCATTGTGTCCGAATCTCAGTTTACCAGTCATTAAAGTGGGAGGATGAGGATATAATGTTGCCTCGTGGAGTTGTTAGATCATCACCTATGAGATAATATGCATGAAGTGTCCTGCACGAGAAGCCCTTCAGGTTTCGTCTGATACCTTTATTCAGTAAGAATTCCCCATAAATGATGCAGGGAAGCACAGTTCGGTTCTAGAAAGCCCACAGAGTGAAGCTGATAAGGGGCAGGTTTTGGAGGCAGCTGAGTCCAGACCATCTTGGGGGAGCTTGGGGAATAGCTGTTGGTTCTCTGCTTTACAAAGCCAACACTTGGGATGCGTTTAAAATATATCTTGAGGGCAGCCCGGGTGGCTCAGTGGTTTGGCGCTGCCTTCGGCCCAGGGCATGATCCTGGAGACCTGGGATCGAGTTCCGCATAGGGCTCCCTGCATGGAGCCTGCTTCTCCCTCTGCCTGTGTCTCTGCCTCCCTCTCTCTGTGTCTCTCATGAATAAATAAATAAAATCTTTTTTAAAATAAAATAAAATAATAAAATAAAATAAAATAAAATAATAAAATATATCTTGATGTCCTAATGCTCACCAAGCACACTGCTTGCTTTCTCTCACACAAAATGGGGTTGAAATGGGACTGCCTTGTCAAAGATGGACCCCAGACCCCCGAGAGTGTGCTGTGCGTTCAGCAGAAGCCTACGTTGGATCACGTACGTGGTGAGCCCCCCATGCCCGTGCGTGGGAGGCTCCATCAAGCCCCGACTCTAGTGGTGTCCATCACAGCACACAGCCTGCACCTGGCAGCCTCCATGGGTGATTGAAGGGAGGACTATCCTGGGGGCTGATGCCTCTGATCCAAGGGCACCTTACACCTTACCACCCACCTACACTGCACCAACTCACCAAGACTCTGTCGTGAGCATATTCTCTTAGCTCTTTATCATGAAGATCCTATTCTGCTGAATGAGGTCCTGAGGTGCTAGAACAGGATACTGGCAGGAGCTGCATTGTCACCTGCTGTGCTGTTGCAGCTTGGGAGGAAAGAAGAGTCCCAAAAATGCAAGAAGTACACTGGAAAGAGCCCTGAACCTATCCAAATTCCTTGGTTCCTGTCTCAGCTTACTGGTTGTAAGATTGTAGGCAAGTCACTCCCAAGTCTGCCCCCAGTGGTTGTGCAGGTAGTTTACTGCACAAAGCAGTGATTAGAAGTTGAAATCTGGTCTGCACTCTGCTTGCCAAGCCATGCACGCTAGAACAGGGCTGTGTCAGCCCAGAGAGAGGAGAATGTTTTCCTAAGTTTCTTATGAAGACACTAGATGGGGTCAGCAGCAGCCTTGGTTCATTGTCTTCTGAAAACCTCAGTTTCTCCTTCCATGGACTAGGGGAACATCCAGGGGCCTGTCCTTATAGGAATTACAGAGCCCTCTGCTTCACACTTAATTATTTCTCTCCCTCCCCTCCCCTTCAAAGAAAGAAGCCTTGAGATTTATCATTCTGAGCTTCCAGAAGGGAAGATGCAGGCAGAGTGTGGGCAGAGCCTAGTGATAGTTGGGGCATAAATATTGGCAGAACTTGCTGGAGTACAGGACATGGGAGCTAAGGGGGAGTCCTAGTGTCAGGTTTCAGGCCCTGGGTGGGTGGAGTAACTGGGGAGCAGGAGGCTGGGTTTGGGAATGAGGGGTGGTGAAGTACAGAATGAGCATATCACGGGCAGATGCATTTATGGGCACCCAAGAGAAATGTTCAGCAGGTACTGCCTGCGTGGGTTTGAAATTCAGGAAAGGAGCCTGAACTAGAGGCCCGGATTAAAGGGCCCAGGATGCATCACAGGTGACTCTAGCAGGCCTGCCCTCGTGACTCTAACTGCTCTGGAAGAAGGAAGCTGCTTGACACCAGGGAGGACAGAAATCTTGGGCTCTAGTGCTTCAGAAGGTTGTGGTTCCAGGTGGGACTCCGTGCCCCAAACATACAGAGAAAGGGCTCTGGACCTCTCCGGAGGCAGAAAATGACCACAGAAACGGAGCTGGGTCAGGTCTCGCTCCCAGGCAGCCAGGCTGTTGGAGAACGAGATCACAGGGATTTGGGTCAGCTCAGAAAAACGTTTCCGTCTGGGACACCTTCTCTGACATGGGCCTATTTTTAGAAATTCTTTTTAATGAACAGCATGCAAAACGATGGATTCAGCAGAGTCTATTCCCCGCGGGCTCCCTCTGCAATACATTTTAAGTGGAGTCACTGGTGGAAAGCAGCCATGTCCTCTCACAGGGCCGTTCGGAACACCTGTGTGCTGTGCTTTCAGTGACCACTAGCTGATAATAATCATAATTATCAGAGCTCCTCGAATGCCCAGAGCACTTTACAGTTTGCAGGATGCATTTGCCCCGTTGGCTCTCTTGATCATTACAACAGCACTGCAATGTGGGATAATTGTGCCATTGTACCCACGAGGGAATGGAGGCCAAGGGAGACAGAACAGCCTATCCAAGGCCACCCAAGGCACATGGGACACTCACAGAAGTGAAAGGAAAGCTGGGCCAGACACACAGAGACAGGACAGGGTGGCTCTGGGAGTGCAGGTAGAAAGGACCGCATAGCAGCCCTGGGCAAACCAACACCAGCCTTTGTGAATACTTGTTTGTCCTGCTCATGGATCTCAGGAGATAATCTGATTGGTTGAGCCCCGGGCCACATGCCCATTCCCCACCTAGGGAGCCACGGCCCTTCAACTGACTCAGGATGCATATGAAGGAGAAAAGGCGATGCTGCAGGAGGCAGTGGGGTGCATGAGCAGAGGGAGGAGGAACCGGTCCAGGAAGCAAGAGGAGCATCCAGTACTCACTTCATTCTCTAAAAGCCGCATGTGAGTCAGATTTCTAATGAATTGAATTCTGTGCAGCCTCTCCTCTGACTCCCATTCTCTGTATAGCCCCATTTTCTCTTCATCTCTGAATGCCTCTGTGAGTAATGCCACCTAACGTTTCGGCTGCATGTGGCCATATGTGACTTTGGACCAGTCCCTGCCCTTCTCCGGGACCCAATGTCCTCATTTGTACTGCAAGGGCACAATGCAAGGGAGCCCGGGGTTCCCAGAGACCCAAGGGGGGCATCCAAGTTCAAAAGGCTAATAACACATAGACTTTGGGAATCCCGAAGTGTCCCTCACACCAGCTATCTTATCCATCTGAAATGACAACAAACCTAGGATTTGGTTCCCCAGTGGTATCATGGAAACTGGCTGGTCTGGATAAAGAATATTCTCCTACTGGCTTACCTGTTGCAGGTAGAAATTCACAAAGGCTCATATAACCCTTCAGCTTCCTACTGCCTGAGTGCTCTGTATTTTCCTTCTCTCCTCACTTGACACCTTCCCCTTCATCTTTCCAGCTCCGGCTCCAGGGCCACCCTCTTCTGGGCTCCCTCTGACTTGGTGTTTCATTGCAGTCTTCACTCCGTTGTATTAATCATTCATGCTTCTTACCAGACAGTGAGCATTTCACAGGCAGAGTGTGTATCTTATTGTGTTTGTATCCTCAGTGCCCAGCATGACACCCAGCTCGAGGTGGGGGCTGAGTGACGGCTCACGGGATAATGAATGAAAGATTGATTGGCTGGATGGTGGATGGATGAAAGGATGTGAGGATGGATGGATTGGTGTGAGGATGGATGGAAGGATAGGAGAATGGATGGATGATGGGATTGAATGGATGGATGATGGAAGGAAGAAAGGAAGAAGGGAAGGGAAGGAGAGAGGAAAGAAGGGAGGAAAGGAAAGAAAAGAAGGAATGTTTTCCAAAAGTCATATGGGCAGTTGTTGATAGACCTGGCTCTAAATCCCAGTCTTCCCATTCCAAAACAAGATATTTCCAACAAATTCTTTGTGATGCTACCTTTGCTTATTTTCTTTTTTTTTTTTTTAAATTTTTATTTATTTATTATAGTCACAGAGAGAGAGAGAGAGGCAGAGACACAGGCAGAGGGAGAAGCAGGCTCCATGCACCAGGAGCCCGACGTGGGATTCGATCCCGGGTCTCCAGGATCGCGCCCTGGGCCAAAGGCAGGCGCCAAACCGCTGCGCCACCCAGGGATCCCTACCTTTGCTTATTTTCAATGAACCGCTGCTCCACTGGGCCTGCACCTCCTAGGGCTACTACTTCATCAGGTTGACCACTCTGTGCCAGGCTTTGTGCTGACAGCAGGCAGCCT
This sequence comes from Canis lupus baileyi, assembly GCF_048164855.1. Lineage (NCBI taxonomy): Eukaryota > Metazoa > Chordata > Mammalia > Carnivora > Canidae > Canis > Canis lupus. The sequence goes on along the minus strand of NC_132846.1, from coordinate 66,820,211 downwards.
GGTACCCAAGCTCTACACATACCCCTGAACAGCTTCTGTTCACTGGCCAGCAGGGGACACAGCCATCCTCCGAGAGAGAAGGAGGGTGAGGACAGTGGACAGAGTCTGGAAGAGCTTTTGTGGGAAGCCACCAAATGCAACCATGATTTTGTGGATCACATGAACTGCAACAAACCCAAGAGAAATATGCTGATCACCCCTGCCCTTCTGGTTTTAGGTGGGTAACAATCCCAAGCTTTGGACGTTATCATACAATCAGCAGTAAGTCCTCAGGGACTTAACTTTCAAAACAGTTTTTATGTAGCACAGAGGGTTTGAAGCAGGGAGGAAAGATCTCACAAATGTCCCACCATTTTACTGAAAAGAAATCTGTTTGTTGTAACTTGTTCTTGGAGCAGTGATGGGATTAGGGGGAAGCGAGGAGTGTCTTGGATACATTCAATGAAAAATTTGTCTCTGTCAAAATAGATACAAATATGCCCAGGTGTTCATTTGTCTGTGTTTTTACATGTGTTTTTATAAGGACACCAGGAGGCAAGGACTCTTGTCTTCCTAACTTTAAGCAAAGATGTAAAAATCTGTGGAGATGAACGCTCGTATGACTTACGTTATGTCTTTATCGTGTTCTTCATGTTTTTTAAGACGATGGAATTTCTTCTGGGTGAACTGTGGCTCTTCCACCACCCATATAGTGTCCCCAGAACTCAGTTTCCGTTTCTGTAATACAAGAGGCTCAGAGTCAACATCTGAGCGTCTCCAAACCCTAAACGCACCACCAAGTCTTTGACATCAATGGGAAAGACAAGTCCTCCCAGGGGCATAATGTACACAAATCAAATCAAAATATAAATCATACCACCCTGTTATGGGTCTCATACACAGTTTCTTTTAATAAAATATGCAAATATTTTGCAGTAAATTGATTTCCCAGTTTCATTCTCTTATCTCCATATTTATTATTCATGATTCTTCCACTCTTTGCTTGAAACATAAGGGGGGGATAAGTCTAGAATGTTGCATTCACTTGCTTTCTCGTGGTTATTATTAGCACAATGTTATATTCCCAGGAATGAAAGATATACGTCAATATTACTTCCAGTCTCAACCCAAGCTAAGAACCTAAAACAAGAAGGTCTTCATTGATCTAAATCCATAGGCCTGACTTTCTGGGAAAACTTTAATAGGTGTATCACTTTGTGGAGGAAACAGGGTGGTTAAAGCCATGACTGCATGGATATTGTTTCATTTGCAAATAGCAAAGAATTTGGTGAAAAAGAAGAATCTAGGAAACTTTATTTCTTGACCAAAAGGCTTTAAAAAAAAAAGATAATTCGTTGTGTTTCAGATGCAAATCTGAACCAAAAGGACTGGTCCCAGAACAATGTCCCATTGAAAGCAGTGAAGTCCAAGCAAGAACGTCAACCATCAGTCACGTCTCTTGAAGAACACAACCTTTAGCAACCCTTAATACCTAATTACCTGTCCTCTCCTTGCTTCAATGCCCCTGGGGAGTTTCCCTCTCCTCCCTCAGCTGACTTTCCTCTCACCTGTGCCCTTCTAGCTTGACCATCTTGCTGTGGGTTACTACTGCACCCACCATACCCTGCCTTTCCAAGCTCTCAGCCCCCACAAATCCCAGGGTGGACCCATCATTGCTCTTGGAGGCTTCAGCCTTGGTAGGTTCAATTTTGTTCTGACTTCCCACTCTGTAGTGAGCGCAAGGGACTCGGGGGAAAGATACAACCACAAAGTGGCAGTAGCACATGAGGATCTTTATTCGGTGTAGCTTTGACAGATTTGCATGAAAGAGGAGGCTCTCACACCATGGCCCTGTCCAGAGACACAGAACAAGAGGAGGCCACCACCTGGAGGGGAGGATGGCAAAGGAACTCCTGGGGGAGTTGGAGAGAGTTCTTACACACCCTGGTGATGTTGCTCCCAGAGAGGAGTTGCTAGTTCAGAGGACATCAAAGGGCAGCATCACCTTGGGATCTTTCTTGATGGCTGCAGATGGCTTTCTCTTACCTTTGGCTAGCAGATGTTGGGCACAGTTTCTCAGGGTATGTAAAGTAAGCAAGGTCTACTTGGCTAGTGATCTGCTGGTTTGGGTTGGGTTTAAAACAATTCAATGTGTAAACATTTGGGTTTGGTGAAGGAAACAGATCTTCAGCTAACAGACCCTGGCCTATGGCCTTACTCACATCTTGTAGTTGGTGCTGGCTGTTGGCTGGGGTGTCTCAGCTCCTCCAGGAGGCTGGACTGGACTTCTTTGTATGTTAACAGACTGTTCTGAAATGTGCAAGTGCTTATGCCTCTATTTACATCATATTCATTTCTGTCTCATTGGCCAAAGCAGGTCACACAGCTGGACCAGTGTCCACATGGAAGGGGACTGCAGAAAAGCATGAATCCCTGGAGGAGCTGCAGGGGGCAGCTCATGCAGGATCATTACCGTAACAATCTGTCACAGCAACTAAGCCACATGGAAGGATTTTTGTATGGTGTCTGCTTTTCTGTATATTGAAGAAAAAAAATTTTTTTCAGGTTGGACTCCAATTAGGAAGTTACTCTTTCCCATAAACAGAGTTTCCCCTACAGTAGATTGTGACCAAAGGACTTGGATGTGGGCAGTCTACTTGAGAAGCAACTCAGGGAAGCATGAGTGAGGAGGTAAGAAAAAGGAGACAGGGAAGGGAGGAGATCCAGTAAAATCCTAGAGGGTCCCTCATAGCATGACCCTATCCAGAGGCAATGGCAGGATTGCCACTGTGGGAAACCAGGGCTTAATTCTGCTGGGGTCCCTTGGAGAAGCCATGTGGGCGGGCTTCAACTGACCATCAGAGTATGGGGAAGCTGGAGCAGTCACCCACTACTCTGGCTGAGTAGTGACAACTTCTAGGGTGATGGGGACAACCAGAAGGTGGAGAAAAAGAGACCCAGGTGCATGCAGTGGGAAGCTGTCAGTGGGCTGAAGACAGTCCACTCCAGCTGCCTGTGTGTCAGTGGGCTGAGGTCACATGGGTCCGAGCATCCATGGCATCTGATACAGAGAGACAGAGAAATCCCCCCATCACCAAAATGCAGGTACAGTGCAGCCAACACTCACAGACAGAACCTAGAGCCCAAGAGCGGTGGGGAGAGAAGACCGAGTTCCAGGAAATCCACGTCATGACCATCACCCGGGATTCTTCTGAGCAAAGTAGAATGAACCAGCCCCAGAATCACCAGGGAGAGCAAATCGGTACTGAAAGTAAACTTGGTGTATGACAGCATATATAGACACACAGATATTCTGCAAGTAGCAATCAGGGTCTAACTCCAGACGTGGTCTCCTTCCTGCTAGTCTCATTGCAGAACAAAAACTGCTTAAGATCCAGAAAGCTCTCACCTATTTCTTGGCAAGAACAGAAGTGGGAGTTAATAGAGTTCTAGGCAGTGACTGTGATTACTGTGAATCATTATGCTTCCGTCAAGTGTATACTTAACTATATGTACCCTAGTTCATGGATTCTAAAAAGCACATTTTTTTTCACATTTAATGTTTCCAAAATCAGGGTGCATTTTACAATGATAACTGGCAGGATTTTTTAAAATTTAAATTCAATGAATTATGGGCAGCCCTGGTGGCGCAGCGGTTTAGCACCGCCTGCAGCCCAGGGCGTGATCCTGGAGACCCTGGATCGAGTCCCACGTCAGGCTCTGCATGGTGCTTGCTTCTCCCTCTGCCTGTGTCTCTGCCTCTCTCTCTCTGTGTCTCTATGAATAAATAAAATCTTTAAAAATGGTCTAAATTTAAATTCAATGAATTAACATATAATTCACTATTGGTTTCAGAGGTAGAAGTCAGTGATTTATCAGTTGCATACAACATCCAGTGCTCATCACATCACGTACCCTCCTTAATGCCCATCATCCAGTTACCCCGTCCCCCCACCCTCCCCAAGCAACCCTCAGTTTCTTATGATTAAGAGTCTCTTATGGCTTGCCTCCCTCTCTGATTTCATCCTGTTTTATTTTTTCCTCTCTTCCTCCATGATCCTCTGTTTTGTTTCTTAAGTTCCACATATGAGTGAAATCATAGGATAATTGTCTTTCTCTGATTGACTTATTTCGCTCAGCATAATATCCCCTAACTCCATCCACGTCGTTGCGAATGGCAGCATTTCATTATTTTTGGTGGCTGAGCTAACTGGCGGCATTTGTTTCTTCCTTGGCGCAACATAAAGTAATGGTGCGCCCTATGTTTGATAATGCTTTGGATATGATGAACTGTGAAAGTTCTCATTTCAGACCGTGAGTTCAACCAGGTTGGAAAAATCGTTTCGTTGACTAAAGTCTCAAATTAAATAACTCCTTTAAACCAGTAACAGACTGATGTCTAAACCTCCTGCCTTTTCCAGAGCAAGATTCTGAGGCCCCAGGGAGACACAAAGACAAGTCCACAGCCCTCCTTATAGAACATTGTTTTTAAAGCATCTACTAGTGCCCGGGGAACACAGACTCTATTCTTCGAGACTTCAGCTTTTAAAGAACTTTCACATCCACCAGAAAGAACAAATGCTAAGAAGCCTAACAAGAATGCAGGAACAACGAAAGAACTCTGAGCAGGTGAATCTAGATGAAGATCTGGCTCAGCAGAACACAGCTGAAGGCCTAGAATAATCCAGATGAAACAAAGAGAGGTTCATTTCTCATGCGGAAGAAGAGGGGAAGGAGGCAATATCTCGACTGGCACAGTAGTTCCATGGTCCCCAGGGAGCCAGGCTCCTTCTGTTTTTCTTACCCAAACTCCAAACTCTCATCCTCGGAGTTACTTCATGGGCCAAGGTGGTGGCTGGAGCTTCAACCATCTCATCTACCACGCAAGCTGTAGAGAAGCAAACAGGAGGACAAACTGAACTCCCTCTCCACCTCCTTTTCCAGAACACTCCACAGAAGTTCCACCCAGCCCCTTCTGCGTGCATGGCTGCATTGGCCAGAACTTAGGCACCTGACTGCCCTTAGCTGCAAGGGAGGCAGGGAAGTGTAATCTTTTAGCTGGGTACCATGTCACCTCCAGGATGTAGAGGTGGTTATTAGTAAGGAATAAGAGTGGGTGTGGGATAGACGGCTAGCTATCCCCACCACAGGGGGATTCCTACAGCCTAACTGGAGATGTAGGGTAAGGAGCTACGGCCCCATGGCAGGGTAGGGGTGGGAGCTGGGGGAGTTTGCAGAAAAATGCAGAAGGAAACAGTACAGGCCTTCATCACGAAGCTCTTCACAGCTGTGTTCAGGAGGACCACATGCCGAGGTTGGGCTTTCAGTCCTGACATGGGCTCGCTGCCGGCTGCCTGTTACAGACCACATCAATCCATCAGAGGCTGCAGAGGGAGAGACCGTCGTCCCCATCTCCACGACAGGAGAAGGTGTCCCAAGTGGGAAAGTGCGAAGCTGCCAAATACGCCCTCTGCTTTCGCTTCCAGAAGTGAACACAGGCTCCCGCCTCCGCCACTAGGCCCCTCGTTCCCATGAGCACACTCCAGGCCGCGGGGGACGAGTAGGCCCGGTTATTAATGAACTTTCCAGGCGGGAGGTCCCGAGTGGGCCTTTTTCATGGTCACTGGTGGTCTCTGCATCCCGCCAGCTCTGCAGGAATGGAGAAATGTTCTTAAAAGAGAAAAATAACCCAGAAAGCGCCTCCCAAAGAAAAGTCGGCTTTAAAAAAGTTTGTGCGTGTTGCAAAGCATTATCTTTAAGTCCTCCAGCTAGGCTAAAAGCCTATCCCGTTCCTCCCTGGGATTTCTAGTGAATTAATAATGCCACTGATGAATATTCAAAAGTAGGCAGCTATTGTGCCTCCAAGCACATAATTAATTATTCATTACACATTTTTATTCACTGAATTAAAAAACACAGGGTGCTCTGGGAAATGAAGTGACTTCACTGCAGGGGCATGAAATTCCACACTGCCCCTTTAAGGACTATTATTCTCTGTTTGTGGTTACCAAGCAACATAAATGCTGGGCAATTAGATCATGGGTTGTCCCTGAAGACTGATGGGATAATAAGCAGTAGTTAAGTATTAAGTTGACCCAGTGAAGGTCCCATATGAATAAACCTGGGTAGGACCACAGCTGGTGTCTTTTAAATGAAACTTTTACATTAATACCGTGCAAAAGGTTATTCTGTTCCAGGAGCACGCGTCGGCAAAACTCGCTCATCTGCAAACCCCGCACAGGTTCTGTGTGTCATCTTCCTGACACCGCTGCACTTGCGAAGTCGTTCAGGGAATGTACTGTCCACTCCCAAACCGGCGGTGGAGGCTCACCTCCAGGGGGCAGCGGGGCTGAGACATCGGGACTCAGTGTCAGCCTCCCAAAGAAAGTGCACGGATGGAGGGACTTCCAAGCAGGCTGCAGGTGGAAGTAATGAAAGCAGAACTTCTCCAGTAGAGGAGCTAAAGTCAGAGCACAGGCCAGCCTTGGCAGGAAGGCCCGACAGAGATCACAGGCTGCTCCCTTGCTCAAGAACACTCACCCCTTCCTGGATTTCTTCCTACCTTGACCCCAGTGCCAAGTCCTGACTCGTCCAGGTCTGGGTCTATGTGGCTCCATCCCCCGCCAAGGATCAAATTCAGATTCTGGTCATGTCTGTATCCTCAGAGTCTGGCACACAGTAGGCTCAACAAATGATGATTGAATAAATATTGAGGATTTGGGACACTTTATGAATCATGCTGTTTGACTATAAAGCAAAGCTTGGATTCATGACTGCAGTTGGTCGTTAGCTTGCAAGTCTATTGGTGCTCTTCCTAAATGCCCCCGAGTGTTGCCAGCAGGGATGCCATATACAGATGTATGGGATGTGCACTGCACAAAAGGTACATGGCCAAAGGGGTGAGTGGAGCTTGAAATCTGGCCTGTGGCCCAATTGCCAAGTCATATGCTTGTTCAGAGGAGCTGCCTTTTCCCAATTCTCACAAAGGTACCGACTGGGCTGACAGCCGTAGCTGTAATTAGAATGTGGGTGGCAGGAGAGGAGAACTGGTTCTAAGGAAGTAGACCCAGTGGTCTTGACAAGAGAGAAGCAACAATCAGTATATGCAGGCAGAGGCTAGGGCCCAGGAGGTCACAGGCATCACCAGCATGATTCAAGGGAGAAAAGCCCTCCTTTCTATCCTGCACAGTCCTCAGGCTATAAAACAGAGGCCCTCAGCTTGTCCTCACCATTGATTTAGGGACACGGAAAGCAAGTGTGGGGTAAGAACAGTGAGAAAGGTAGAAACCGGGACATTTTAATAGTGCGAATCTCAAAGCAGCCCTGTGGGCTGTGCATTTATCCCTATTTGCAGATGGAAAGACTGAAGTTTAGAGAATGTAATCCACTTGCCCATTGTCCCACAGCTGAAGAGGAAGCAGGGTTTCAATCCAGACAGGCTGGCTCTGGACCCCGTGCTCTTCACCAGGGCTAAGAGGGCTAACCTAGGGGCCTCTGCTGGCCAAAATTAACCTCAGCTGCTGGATTCTTAGGTGTTCAGTGCAGAGGAGGGAGGCCCACGAGGGATTGGGCAGCAGCTAATTTCCACTGGCATACAAACACTTTAGTGTTCTAACAACTGGTGCAAGCATGCAAGTGCCTAACCACCAAGTGTCAGCCTGCCCCAAACTATTGCCTTTTACTGCCTCAGAGGTTCCCATGAGGCTGAAGAGAGGCATACAGGAGTTACCCTGAAACAGAGTCGTGGGCAGCAATCAGAGTCTACACTCAGCCAGTGCAGGAGCCACTAGGCACCAGGAAATGACAGCTCTGGGGACTTCTGGCAGCCAGCTTTTCCAGAACTGGGCTCGGACCTTCTTGCCCAAGCAGAGAACTTAAACTCACCTGCTGGGCAGTTGGAAAACAAAAAACAAGGCTGCCAATAAAGATTCCAGGTCCTGGACCTGGCAGGTCCACCAACAGAATACCCTTGGACACATCTCCCATCTCCCCTCTGGTAAAATAAAGGTCTTGGGTTGGAAAATTTCCTAGGAGCATTTCGACAATAGCATTTTATGATTCCACATTTCTAACAAATCCAAACACTATTGAAGGAGAAAGAAAAATAAAAACATCTGCACTTTTTGCCATTGCGGTTTTGTGTGTATGAGTATGTGTGTGCTTTTAAGCTCAAAATGTCCTGTGATCCCCACTGTTGACAGGAGCTGATGGTTTTATTGTAGTTATATATCATTAATTTTGTAGACAAAAATGTGAAAACACAGCTTATCTCTGTCTGCAGACATTTTGCTATGCCAGAGCATGAAACAGTTCTCAGTTGAAGATAAAGAACTGCTGCCTAGAGTTTTGTGATATGAAGCAGAGAAGACAATTCCCCCCAAAGCTAAGTGGGCTTCATGTTAGACATAAGAGATATGGCTGCAGCAGTCTCTAGGTAAGGACTAAAGTTTGTCAGGCAGAAACAGAGAGTGGAGGCCTGAGAAGCTATGGGAAGAGCCAGAGGAACACCCCACTCTGCTATGCTTTCACCCCAACCCACCCCTCCTATCTGGCCTTGTGAAGACATTCCCTGAGGTACTGTTGGGGCACTAGCTATCACCATAACTTTTTTCCTTTCTATGTGCTTTTCTTGAGAACAAGGAGTTTATCTTAGGTGTGTTCATTCTCTGGGCTCCTAACACAGTGCCTGAGACGGAATGAACACTTGACAAAGGTTTGATAGATGGAAGTTGGATGGATGGATGGAATATAAATGGAAGAAGAAGGGGAGGGAAGGAAGTAAGGCGGGAAGGAAAGGAGAAAGGAACAAGGAAGGAAGGGAGGAAGGAGAGATGGATGGATGGATGGATGGATGGATGGATGGATGAGTAATCCAGGGATTCTCAGTGGCTCCTCTGTACATTCTTAAGGGGGTAGAATTTGCAAATTGAAGAACTTGCTGAAAATTTGATCTTGCAAATGTCCTCCAAGTCTTCCCATGGTTGGATCTTTAATTCTCAACCCTTAAAAGTCACTGCTGGCAACATATTCTGGTATAGCATAGCAAAGAGCAATGATAAAACTGGACAAAACTCTCAAAAACCACTGTTTCAGAGATCTATACATCAGCCAACACTACACTCCACGTTGAGAAGTGATTATTCATGAAAAACTATTGCATTTCAGGTAAGAAGAGTGAAGGTATAAAGCATTCTTGCCTGGAGCTGCTCCTATCTCTCACCCCAGATTCTTCTCACAAAGTGAGACAAGCCATGAAACCCAGTAGCTTTGATGACAGAGAGGGATGGGTTTATTTTGAGTACAGCACTGACCAACCCCTCACCCAATGGTGTATCATCAGTAACAGTAGCAATTTCAGTGGCAAGTGAACAAGGGAGACCAGCGATTCAGCCTGCCTCAGGTTGCAGTTCTCCTCAGGGCAAGTACAGACCAGTAGACCAGCCAGAAATTTAACAGGGACATGTGAGAAATGAGACAACAGTAGTTGGCCTTGATATGCTTTTGCACATCCATGTAGGAGAGACTGAAGAGGACCCCAGCTGTACGGATGTCCTAGGTTGACTGTGAGCCTACACGTATGTGCTGAGAAGATATGAACAAAAAGGTGGAGACAGTCTTATAACCTGCACGAACTTTGAATGCATCTCTTTAACTATACACACTGACCCATCAACAAGGGGTTGAAGTCTTAGCTGCTCAAAGTATTCCAGATCAACTTCTGACCAGCCATTGGCTGACCAGTAGGCTATACAGACATAAAATAAATTCTAGGTAGTCAGGTTTTAAGAAAAGTGAGAGAGAAGTTAAAAAACAAAAACTTAACCAGAGCCATCTGCAGCTACACTCGGAGGGAAAATAGATTCCACAGGCTTAGTTCAGGGAAGTTATTAAACAATAATCAAACAGCCACAATCACCACCCTTGGGGGTTGGGGGAATCTGAATCTAGAGTTGCCATAATATATAATCTTAAAATATCCAGTTTTCAACAAGAAATTATGAGATCTGAAAGAAATTGGAAAGTGTAAACCATGCTAAAGAAAGAAAAAAAAAAAAGCAATTGGTAGAAACTTCATCTAAGGGGGCCCAGATGTTAGAATTAGCAGACAAACATAAAAGCATTTTAGATATGTTCAGAAAACCATCTTTGAAAAACTAAAATGAAGCATGAGGGCAATGACTCAATAAAGAGAGAATATCAACAAAAATCGACATTATTTTAAAAAGAACAAAATGGAACCTCTGGAGCACCTGGGTGGTTCAGTGGTTGAGTGTCTACCTTTGGCTCAAGGTATGATCCCGGGGTCCCAGGACTGAGTCCTGACATTGGGTTCCCCAGAGGGGGCCTGCTTCTCCCTCTGCCTATGTGTCTGCCTCTCTCTGTGTCTCTCACGAATAGATAAATAAAATCTTTTTTTTAAAAATGGAACCTTTGGAGTTGAAATAACTGAATGTAGTTAAATAACTGAAATGAAAAATTAGTAGGAAGGGCTCAACACAAGATCTGAGGTGGGCATAAGAAAGAATCAACAAACTTGAAGACAGGTCAGTAGAAACTATCCAATATAATAAAAAGCAGGAGAGAAAGGTTGAATAATCATGAGTAGTTGGGACGCCTGAGTGGCTCAGTGGTTGAGCGTCTGCCTTCAGCTCAGGGTGTGATCCCGGGATCCGGGATCGAGTCCCACATCAGGCTCCTTGTAGGGAACTTGCTTCTCCCTCTGCCTATGTCTCTGCCTCTGTGTCTCTCATGAATAAATAAAATCTTAAAAAAAAAATCACGAGTAGTGCTTTGGATATGTATGGGGCATACCAATATATGTGTAATGGGAATCCCAGAAGAAAGAGGATTGAGAGAGACAGAGCCAGAGCCAGAGCCAGAGAAGGACAAGAGAATTAATAAATAATGGCCAAAAGTCCCAAATTTGATGAAAAGCATGAAAAATTCTAGAAGCTTAATGAACCACAAATAGAATAAACACAAAGAAATCCACTCAGGATGGATCTGTTGTTGAAACAGTTGAACGACGAACAGAAAATCTTGAGAGCAGCAAGAGAAAAATGACTGATCTGATACAAGGGAACAACCTATAACTAATGGCTGGCTTCTCATTAGAAACTATGGGGCCAGAAAGCAGTGGAGCAACATATTCAAATGCTGAAGGAAAAAACTGTCAACTAAGAATTCTATATCCCCTAAAGCCATTCTTCAAACAGTAAGAGGGAAATGGAGACGTTCCTGAACAAACAATGGTTGACATGATTTGTTGCTAGCAGACCTGCTTTGCAAGAAACAATAAGAGGCTGGAAGAACTAACATCAGACAGTAATGTGAGTCAATGCAAGGAAATGAAGAGCACCAGAAAATGTAAATATGTACATAACACAAAAGACTGTATCTTTTTTCTTACCTTTTCCTAACTTCTTCAAAAGACATAAAATTGTGGAAAGCAGTAATCATAACATTTTATCATTAGGCTTATAATACACCCATGTGCACATATATATGTAACATACATGACAATAACAACATAAAAGGGCAGGGAGGAAATGGAGCTATAGTGAAGCAAAGATTCTATATTTTACATGAGCTAAATTATATTAATCTGAAGTAGATTGTGATATGTTAAGAAGCATACTGTAATCCCCAGAGCAACCACTAAAAATACGAGTAAACAATGAATAAATAAATTCAAAAATAGTTTTTTAAACCAATGAAAGAGTTAATATGCTAAAATTCTGCTTAACACAAAAGAAAGTGGAAAGGAAGGAACAAAAGAAAAGACGGGATATACAGAAAAGAACTGGCAAAATGAAGACATAAACTCAATCACATCAATGCAAAATTACATTAAATGCAAAATAATAATAATAATTACATTAACTGCAGATAGACAAAATACTCCAATAAAAGGCAGAGGTTGTCAAACTGGATTAAATTTAAAACACAAGATCCAACAATAAGCTGTATTTTAGATTTAAAGACACAAATAGGTTGAAAGTAAAAGAATGGAAAAAGGCATAGTATGCAAACAGTAAGCATAATAGTGCCAGATATTAAAACCAGATAAAATGCACTTTAAGAAAAAAAAATGCACTTTAAGGCAAGGAATATAGTTAAAGACAAAGAGGGACATTTCATAATGATTAAAATTATCAACCTATTAGTAAAATATAATAGTTGTAAATGTATACACATCTAACAACAGAGTCTCAAAGGTATGAAACAATCATTAACAAAACTGGAAGGACCTATATAGTGGCATTCTTTGCAATAGCCAAGAAGTAGAAACATCCCAAATGTCTATCAACAAATGAATACATAAACAAAAAATGGTATATACATACAATGGAACAGTATCGAGCCTTAGAGAAGGAGATTGTCACATGCTGCAACATGAATGAACCTTGAGAACATCATGCCAAGTGAATTAAGCCAGTCACAAAGAGACAAATCCTATATGATTCCACATATATGAGTTACCTAATGTAGTCAAATTCATAGAAATGGAAAGTAGAACAGTGCTTACTTACCAGGAGCGGGAGGAGGGAGAAAGGAGAAGCTACCACTCAATAGTATAAAGTTTCCATTTTGCTGGATAAAAAAGTTCTAGAGATTTATGGCACCACAATGTGAATATACTTAACATCACTGAGTGGTACACCTAAAAATGGTTAAGATTGTAGTTTTGTACTATTTTCACCACATTTAAAAATGTTTTTAATTGGAAAAAAAGGTGATTCATTAATAAGAGTTGTAGGCTTCAATACCCACTCTCAATAATTTATAGAATAACTAGACAAATGAGCAAGAACGCAGAAGGCAACACTATTAACCAGCTTGACCTAACCATCATCTATGGAATACTCACCAATGACAGCAGAACACGTTCTTTTCAAGCACACATGGAACATTCTCAAGGCTAGATTATATTCTAAGCCGTAAAATAACTCTCAGTAAATATTTATTTATTTATTTATTTATTTATTTATTTATTTATTTATGAGAGATAACAAGAGAGGGTACAAGTCGGGTGGAGGGGTACAGGGAGAGGAGAAGCAGACTCCCCACTGAACAGGGAGCTGGATACGGGGCTCAATCCCAGGACGCTGGGATCATGCCCTGAGCCGAAGGCAGACACTTAACCGATTCAGCCAGGCGCCCCCTCTCAGTAAATTTAAAGGATTGAGATCAAAAATGAAAGAAATTTGGATAATCCTCCCCCCAAAAAAATATTTGGAAATTAAAGAGCATACTTCTTTATAATTTATGGGCCAAAGGAAAAAAAATCATAAGAAAAAGTAGGAAATATTTTAACTGCCTAAGTGGCTCAATCAGTTGAGCATCTGACTCTCGGTTTCAGCTCAGGTCATAATCTCAGGGTCCTGGGATGGGGCCCCATGTTGGGCGCCTTGTTTAGCAGGGAGTCTGCTTATCGCTCTCCCTTCCCCTGTGCTCTTCCCCATGCTCCTGAGCTCTCGCACACAGATGTGAGCGCGCTCTCTCTCTCTTTTAAATAAATAAATAAATAAATAAATAAATAAATAAATAAATAAATAAAATCTTTGAAAAAAAGAAAATATTTTAACTGAATGAAAATAAAAACAAACATACAAAATTTTTTTGATGTACTAAGCACTGCTTAGAAGGAAATATATAGCTTCAAACGTTTGTATTAAAAAAGAAGAAAAGTCTCAAATTAATAATTTAAGCTTCCACCTTAAGAAACTAAAAAACAAAGAGCAAAATAAATCCAAAGTAAACAGAAGAAAGTAAATAATGAAGAGCAAAATCCAATGAAATATGAAACCAATAGAGAAAATCCCCATGAAGCCAGTTTATTTTTTCTAAAGATCAGCAAAGTTGACAAATCTTTTTTTTTTTTTAAGATTTTATTTATTTATTCATAGACACACAGAGAGAGAGGCAGAGACACAAGCAGGCTCCACACAGGGAGCCTGACGTGAGACTCCATCCCAGGTCTCCAGGATCACACCCCAGGCTGCAGGCAGCGCCAAACCACCGTGCCACCACCGGGGCTGCCCAAAGTTGACAAACCTTTAGCTGGATGCTTAAGAAAAAAAGAGAGAACACACAAAATAGCAAGATTTGGAAGGAAAAAGGTGATATCAACTACCAACCAGAAGCTGAAAGGGACTATAAGAGACACCGAACTACTTTATGCCAATAACTTAGACAATTTAGGTGAAATGAACAAATTCCTAGAGAGGCACAAATTCCCGAAACTGACTCAAGAAGACATAAAAATTATGATCGATCTATTAATTGTTCACTTAAAAATTTCACTTAGTGATTTAAAATTTTTCCCGCAAAGAAAAACCCAGGCTTCAGTGATGAATTCTATTGAATATTTAAAGAAGAAATGAAACCAACCCTTCACACACATTTTCAGAAAACTAATTTGATTAGATGGTATTACCTTGATACCAAAGTCAGACAAGATACCTCAGGAAAACTATAGATCAATATGCCTCATTGAACATCAATGTAAGAAATTTCAACAAAATATTAGTAAACTAAATGCAGTGATATATAAAAAGGATTATTCATCGTGACCAATTAGGATTTGTCCCAGACATGCAAGTTAGCTTAGCATCTGAAAATCAATTAATCTGATATATTATTTTAATAAAATAAGGGACAAAACTACATGAACATATGAAGATTAAAAAAAATTTGACAAAATCTAATATGTTTGATAAAAACACTCAACAAGTAGGAATAAAAGGGAAATTCCTCAGAAACCTGATAAAGAACGTCTATAAAAAAATATATTGCTGGGGATCCCTGGGTGGCTCAGCTGTTTGGCACCTGCCTTCGGCACAGGGTGTGATCCTGGAGTCCTGGGATTGAGTCGCGCATGGAGCTCCCTGCGTGGAGCCTGCTTCTCCCTCTGCCTGTGTCTCTGCCTCTCTCTCTCTCTGTCTCTCATGAACAAATAAAATCTTAAAAATATATATATTGCTAATATCCTACTTAATGGTGAAAGAATGTATACTTTCCCCCTAAAATCAGAAACAGAACAGGATTTCTGTTTTCATTACCTTTCTTCAACATTGTACTGTCAGTTTTAGCCAGTTTGGTCGGGCAAGGAAGGTAAATAAAAGGCATCCGTATTGGAAGAGAAACAAGCTGTCTTTATCCATGGATGACCTGATTTTATACATAGAAAAGCCTAAGAAATACACACACACACCTACTAGAACTTATAAATGAGTTCAGCAAGGTCACAAGATATAATACTAATACACAAAAACGAATTGCACTTCTATATTCTAACAACATACAATCTGAAAATGGAATTAAGAAAAAATCCCATTCACAATAGAAGAATAAAATATTTAGAACTAAATTTAACAAAAGAAATGCAAAGTTTGTACACTGAAACAACAAAACATTGCTACGATTTAAATAAATGGGGAGATGGTCCATGCACATGGATTCAAGACTCAATGTTGTTAAAATGACAGTAAAGCCCAAACTGACATTCAACATGATTTCTATCAAAATAACAGTAAGCTTTTTTTTTTTTTTGTAGAAATTGATCAGCTGATCCATGGATAAATGCAAAAAAAATTTTAAGAAAAAAGGATGCCTGGGTGGCTCTGCAGTTGAGCATCTGCCTTTGGCTCAGGTCTTGATCAGAGTCCCAGGATCAAGTGCCGCATCGGGCTCCCTGCATGGAGCCTGCTTCTCCGTCTGCTTATGTCTCTGCCTCTCTCTCTCTCTGTCGCTCTCTCTCTCTCTCTCTTTATGTCTCTAATGAATAAATATATAAAACCTTAAAAAAAAAGAAATGCAAAGGACCCAGAAGAGCAAAAACTATTTTTATAAAGGAGAACAGAAAGCTTACACTACCCAACTTACTTACTGTAAGTAAGTAAATCAAGGTAATGTGGTCCTGGCACAATAGGATCAATATAACAGAACTAAAAGTCCAGAGTAGATTAAAAAAAAAAAAGAAAGTCCAGATTATTATACTATTACATTTATGATCAACTGATTTCGACAAAAGTGCCAAAGCAATTTCAATAAGGAAGCAACTGTCTTTTCAATAAATGGATATCCACAAACGAAAGAATGAATTTAGACCCTTACTCCATATATAAGTAATCCAAAATGGATCATGAACTTAAATATATGAATGAAAACTGTACAATTTCTACAAGAACATTTAGCAAATACAACTTTGAACTTTGGGTTAGGCAAAGATGTCATAGATTCAACACCAAAAGCATAATCCATACAAGAAAAAAAAAGTCATAAATTGAGCTTCCTCAAAATTATGAACATTTGCACCTCAAAAGACACTAGTAAGAAAATGAAAAGAGGAGACACATATGGGGAGAAAATACTTAAAGATCATATATCTGATAAAGGATTTGTATCCTGAGTACATAAAGAACTCTTACAACTCAATCACCAGAAGACAAAAAACCCAGGTGAAAAACAGACTAAATGGAAGAGACCACCAAAGAAGATAGACAAATAGCTAATAAGCACATGAAAAATGTCAACATCAACAGTCATTAGGGGAATGCAAATCAAAACCACCATGGGATAGATACCATTATGCACCCCCTGGTATGACTATCATCAAAAGGCAATAAAAAGTTAGGCAGGGCTATGGGAGAACTTGAACCCTTACATACTGTTGGTGGGAATGAAAGATGGTGAGGCCATTTTGGAAAAACGTATGGCAGTTTCTTCAAAAGCGAAACATAAACGTACCAAACAACACAGCAGTTCCATTCCTGTATGTATATTCAAGAGAAAGGAAAGCACTCTTCTGCACGAAGACTTATACATGAAGGCTCCTAGCAGCATTATTCATGATCATCAAAAAACTCAAAACAATCCCAATGTTCAACTGGTGAACCTCCTGAGGAGGACCATGGAACACAACGTGGTATATCCTTAGAATGGGATTTTATTTGACAGTAAAAAGGGATGAACTGCTCAAACGGGTTAGAGCTTGGATGAACCTCAAAAACACCATACAAAGTGAAAGAAGCCATATGTAAAAGGCATATTGTATGATTTCATTGACACAAGATGTCAAAATGTCAATTTGTGTCAATGAAAGGCAAATTTGTAGAAACAGCAAATCAGTGGTTGTCATATGCTGGGGGTGGGCACAGCCCCAGGAAATGGATTCAGGGGAACTACAAGGGGGATGGAAAGTCTCTTAAATGAGTATGGTGATGACCACTCAACCCTCTAAATGTAAAACAAAAAACAAATTATAGACTTGAATGAGTTTTATGGTCAAGTGTATTTCATTAAAGTTTAATAAAAATTCAAAAAACGCAATGCTCCAGGAGGGTGTTGGATCAAATAGGGACCACGTGTACCCCATTTCCTTGTCAACCAAATCCTCCAGCCTTCATGGGGCAAATTGCCAGACTATATGGGCACATGCACAATTTCTTTACTGAAAGGTTAGGGTCAGGGCAATTTCAGAAGGGGAGTTACAAGGCTAAAGGGCAAAGGTTTAAGGATTTAGGAACTTCCTTGAATCTCTTAAGAGATCACATCCACATTCTCTGAGCACACACTGCTCCCAAGAGCTGTTCTCACTGAACCCTCACTGCATCCTATAGCAACTGCCAGGCTGCATCCCGAGGGGCTTACTACAGCTCTGGGGCGAGACCAGGACTCCAGGCCCATTGGTGAGGCATATGCACCTTCCACATCCTAAGAGCTGGGGCTTGCGACTTCCTTTACCAGCCAACCATTTCAGTGAGCCCAGCTCCCAGTGGAGAGGTCTCGTAGGGATCCGTAGAGAAACCACAGGTAGAAAATTCCGTTCTTCCTCTTTGAGGCACCAGCTGGCCCTTAGAGCCTTTGGACCCCCCACTCTGGAACTGAGATTTTTGCTTCTTTCCCATTCCCTTGGGGGACCAAGAGTCTCACAAGAGAGTTGCCACCTTGGCTATAACCAGCCAGCAAGCACCAGTAGGAACCATGCCAGAGGAGCATGCGAGGGACTCCATTGGAGGGTGCTTGCTTGGTGGAGGGGGTCAGAGTATGAGGCTGGGAAAGGGCAAGCTCTTCAGTTTGGGTATGCTCTCCCAGAATACAGGATTTAACCTCCTGAGGAGGACCATGGTACAGACTTGCTACAAGAAACGCTCCAGGAAGTGTAGACAAAACAATCCTCATGCTGAGGCTGAGATGCCAGGATTGTTGTGGCAGGTGAAGAGATGAAGAAGGGATGAGAAGAGATGAAGAGGGTATGAGAAGAGATGAAGAGGGTATGAGATGTGGGACCTGTTTGAGTGGATATGCAACGCAAGGTCAGAGGACACTCAAGATGATTATGCTATGTAGAAATCCCTGGAAGATACATCTTTTACGAAAACCAAAAGATGTGGGTTAATTTGAGGAACACCAGCACCATTATTCCCTGGGCACTCCCCTCCATAGGCCATGACTGATGGTGGAAGATGCCAGTGTAGAATTAGTTTCACTGGTAGCAACAGGGATGAGAGCCACAAGAAGCCAGGAGGATGCAAGTGGCGGGCTGGGAGTGGCAGCCAAGGGACTCCAAAGGTGGTGCCAAGCTGACAGTCATGCAGCTTCCTGACAGCCCCACTCAGTGGTGGCCTGGGAAGACGACAGTCAAAGATGATCCTCCGAATGGGCTGGGCCTGAGCGACACACCTGCTCATTCACTTCTGTGACTTAAATTAGAATATATATTGCTTCAAGGTCAAAGGCAACACCTCAGCCAGCTGGTGAGGGGCTTAGAAAGAGAAAGGGTGGACGATCCAGGACAAGGAGGTCTGGGAGGGAGACCTATGGATGGACAGATGGGAGTAGATAGGAAATGTGAAGATTTTTCTATCGAGTGCCTGCCACCAAAGAGGCACTAAATGACCAACTGAGTTGACCAGTTGCCACCGCCCAGGCTCTATTGTTTCCATTTCTGGGAATCATTCCAGAGCTCAGGAGGTTCAGCTGCCCACTCAAGGTCACAGCCCTCATTCAGCAGGGAGACCAGGAGTCACCGGGCAGTCTGATTGCCAAGGCCACTGCATGCTCGTGCTACTCTTCCAGTTACGATGTGGAAGAGGACACTGATGCTTGGCGTCCAGCTGACAGGGAACCAGTAGGCAGGTGCTTCCAGGTGAGCAAAGGGAGGAAGACCAGCAGGAGAAGGATTTTGTGCAACGGGCTCCCCCGAGGAGTGGTGATAGCCCCATCCTTGAGGGTACTCAGGCTTCAACGAGGACCGAGACCAATGTTACCTGGGTGGCCACGAAGGCCCCAGCCAACTCGCTGAAGAAAGGATTCTCTGATTGCAGACATGACATTCAAATCCCCCCGCCCTGAGCAGACTGGGTGCTTCCAGTTGACAGTGACTTGAGGACGAGCAGAGTTCTCACTGGCACAGAAGCCCCTTAAATTGGAGGGAGGCCTGACCTGGCTTCTGGAATGCTGCCAACTGCTGGTGGCGACTCTGCCCACCCTGAAGCTAGAGACCAGGCCACACGACCGCTGGAGGTGCCTCCATGATCTCAGAGCCCTTGACCGCATCCCACCAGGCGCTTAATGGATGCTCTAGATGCGCATGGTAATGAATGCCAATCAGCCTCAGAGGGCAAACCCTATGGAGATGCAGACAGAGCTTCATCAACTCTAGCTCCTACTCCCTCTTCCCATCCCTGGAAGGTGTGCTGGGCCACACCCTGCAGCCTCGTGTGTCTGTGTGTGTGCACGTGCGTGCATGTGTGGGTTACCTACACATCAGCGGCAGGCACTGAGCAAGACCCTCTGCTCCCAGTTCCTCCTTAGCAAACCCCCTGGACTTCAGGCTCCCCAGAAGGCAAAGCAGCACCCTTTTCCTGAAGCAGTGACCTATCACCCCTCATCCCCTCCAGCAAGCTGGACTTTGGAGCAATTCAGAGTAGCTCCTCGCTGAAGAAAGTGCTGCACACTCCACTGGATCCACCTCTTCTCCAAGTCCTGCTTCAGGTCAAAGCAAAGTTGAAAGACTCTCCGCCATCAACACAACAAACTGGATTCTGTGGGGTTTAATTTTCTAACCTGCACGTGATGTGATGAGCCCTGGGTGTTATGCTATATGTCGTCAACTTGAATTTAAATTTAAAAAATTAGATTTTAAAAGACTAAGCATAATCTTACCTGGAAGTCCCTCAATCATGTGTTAGGCTCGTCTAATAACCAGCCTTAGTCCATTCAGGCTGTGACAAAATGCCACAGACTGTGTGGTTTATAAACCACAAACATTTGTCTTGTGGTTCTGGAGGCTGGAAGCCTAGGATCGTGACGCCAGCACGGTCAGGTTCATAGCTGCTGGTTCATAGCTGGTTCCTACTCTCTGTGTCCTCACGTGGTGGAAGAAGAGACCAGGGATCTCTCCGGAGCCTCTTTTTTAAGGCCCTAATCCTATCATGGGGCTCCACCCTCCTAAGGGCCTAAGCGCCCAAAGGCCCCATTTCCCAATATCAGCCCATGGAGCCTTAGAATTTCAACATGTGGATCAGGGGGTGGGGGTGGGGGGCACGCACAAGCATTCAGATCATCGCAAGTATCTAAGACAGGGTTGGCAAATGTTTTCTGAAAAAGGCCAAACAGTAAATATTTTAGGCTCTGTGGGCCAGCCCGTCTCTGTCACCACGACTTGACTGTGGCGTTGTAGTGCAAAAGCAGCCCTAGACAATGTGTAAACAAATGGGCATGGCTCTGTTCCAATAAAACTTTATTTACAAAAACATGCAGCAGACCAGATTGGCCCACAGGCTCCCGTTTGCCAACCCCTGCTCTAAGAAGACGAAGAATAGATCTCTCCATTTGTGTGTGTGTGTGTGTGTGTGTGTGTGTGTGTGTGTGTTGGGAGAGGGGGCAGGGTCTCCTCGTGTGTCTTCTGAAATTTTTGTGAAACTAGGCAAAGGAGCCTTGATGGAAGCTGCGATGCCCTGCAGCAAAACCGAGTCGTGGCCAGTGAGGGACTACTAAGCAGCCCCAAGCTCCCGACACCACTGGCAGCCCCTGGACCGGAGCCCTGGGTTTGGGTCCACTCTCTGCCACTCACCGGTGTCTAAGCCACGGCCATGATCTCGGGTTTCCTCGTCTATAACACGAGAATCCGATGCATATATGTATCCTGGTGATGTTATAGGGGATCAAATGGGACGATAGATGGGAAAGTTCTCCAAACATCATAAGCCCAGGAGGCACCCCAGAAGTCCCTCTTCCACTCATTCAGCAAGGGCTACCGACTCTTCTCCCCAGACAGTTCTTCGATCTGTGCCCCTTGCTCTAGCTGTGACTCAGTGCCCTGGGGTGGGCCCTGTCGCCCCTGATCTGGGTCACTGCTCAGGGTTTCTCAGGGCCTCCCAGACCTTCAGACCTATGGGTTAGTGGCCAAGCGTCCTGCACCACAGTCACACGGAACTTTCCAGAAGTCTAATAATGTTGTCCCCTTCCTAAGACCCTCTGGTGATGCCTCTTCTCCCTGTGATCTGTCCTTTGTCGGCACAGCCATTCTCAGCTCCTGTCCCTGCCACGCTTGTGTTTGTGTCCCGGTCCCCACGGTCAGACCTCCAGGCCTCGGCCTACGCTGCTCCTCTGGCCTCCAGGGCCTTCCCCCTTCTTAGTGAACAACAACTCCCTTGGCCCATGCTCTCCAGAAAGCTTTCCCGAGGACCTCGGGCCAATAAAGGTGACACCCGGCTCGCAGGACTGTCCTCAGGGTCGACAAGAGGAGGGGGCCTGGAGTCAGGTCCCCGGTGTCCTCAGCTCTGCCCTGCCCTGCCCTGCCCTCTGCCAGGCTGGTCCCTGTCCCCTGTGGGGCCTGGGGAAGCACAGGCAGGGGCGCCGAGGCCTGACCCAGGGAAGGGCCAGGCCCGGGCTGGTTTGCTGAAGGGGCAGCACACTGCTGGGGCGCTGGGGCCGCCCAGTCACCGGTCGCACAGCTCTGCTCTCTGTGCTTCGGTTCACTGAACTTCCAAACGGGGCCAAAATAATCATGTGGGGTGGGGCTGCATCGCCCAAGCTTGGGGGCCTGAGCCTGCCCACCCCCAGGCGCTCCGGCTCCGGACACACCTGCCACACCTGTTGTCCCCCCAAGCCCCACACCCCCACTTCCTCCCCACGGGCTGTGGGAGCCAGGGACACACATGCACACACGCACACACACACAGCACGTGCGGGCTGCAAACTTGCTTCCTGGGAAGCAGGCATCCATCCCCCTGTGGCTGCAGGGGTGCTGGGGAGGGCTGGTCTGGGGTCTGCACCCCCACCCCTGCCTGTTCCCTGGGGGTCCAGCCTGCGCCCAGCCCTCCCCATCCCCCCTTTCATCCATCTCCCCTCCCTCTGCTCTTCCTTCTGCTTTCTCCCCCATCTAACATTCTGTCTCTGTTCCCCCTCCTTGTCTTCTTTTGTGTCCTGCCCTCCCTCCCTCCCTCCCTGTCTCCTTCTCTTGTCTCTCTCTCTCTCTCTCTCTCTCTCTTTTTTCCTCTCTCCCTCCTCTGCGGCTATTTCACTCCTATTCATCATCCGCTCCCCTTCTCTACTCTCCGTCCTGTGCAAAGAATTTTCTCCTGCTGCCTCCAGGCAAAGTTGGTAGAGAAGAATGAATTTTTCATTTGTGTTTCCATTATCCTGCTCCTGTACCCAAGGAAGTGGAACTCACGTCCCTCTGTTTGCGATGAGAGATACAGCTTGATCTCCGGGTTTGGTTTTGTCACCTCCCCAGGAAAGTAAACCCGGCTCAGGTTGTCACACGCCAGGCCCAGGACGTCGGAGCAGCAGACACGGGAAGGCAGAGTGGACTTGGCCCCGCAGGCGGTCCTGGGGTTGGGGAGCCCCCTTGGCCCCATCCCCAGCGGGAAGGCAAGAGCTGTTAGGAAAGCTCTGAGTTTCCAAGGGTGCAGGAACTGGAAGTCATGTTTCTGGTCAAGGACGCCGGCGGGGGGCACGCTCACACACCTGTGCCTGTTCCCACCGGTGCACCTGAAGGCAGACGGTGTGCAGGTCTCACCTGCCTCCCCTGCAAGTACGGGAAGCGGATCAGGCTCTTGCGTCCCTGGAGCCAATGTGATGAGGAAGACCGGGGGGAGACAGATGCACCCCGCTCACCCCCGGGAGTTTCCCTTCTTTGCTCTAGTTTCAAAAGAAGAACCGAGTCAGGACCAGCTCAGTGAGGAAAACAAAAGGAGGAGGAATGTGACCAAAAAGGAATCCGTCTTACAATACATGGTGCACGTCTGAGGGGTACAGAGCACCATGTTCCCGAAGGTTCTCAGGACTGATGCTTTACTAGATAATAAGGGGAACCTTATCTCGACAACAGCCAGACCTCCCAGGTCCTGTGAACCATACCTTTGGCACCCACGATTCCTCAGAGACTTCCTTACCCCAAATCCCCACTGACTAATCAGTCACCCCTTGTATCCCCAGTGCAGCCCCTTCTGCTTATTAAAGTCCCTGTCTAAAAAAAGTTAAAAAATAAATAAATAAATAAAATAAAGCCCCTGTCTGCACCTTGGAAGCCTCAACAATTCTTACTCGACAACCCCGCATTGAGCTCCCCTAGATTTGTTTTCTGTTTACCCCAAGAACATCACAGCTCTCCCTGCCCTCACATTTCCTGAAACAGCCGGTTCCGTGAGACTGGATGGATCACCCCACAGTTGGATCGGATGAGAGGGAGCACCGTGGGGACATTCAGTGCCGCCCCACAGGATGGGGGATTGTCCTTCCCACCCCCTGGCTCCGTGCCAACCTCTGGGTCTCAGGTCTTCCTCATTATTCCCCATCCTGGATCTGCCTTGTTCCCTTCTTAGCCCCTCCATCAATCTGGACTTGTTTTATGGACTTGTGTGTCACTTGTTGATTGTCAGCCTTCCCTCCTAAAATGCAAGCCCCGCTAAGGCAGGAACCTCGGTGCTGGCGGCACCTGGCACGTGGTAGGTGGCCAATCAGTATCTACCGCATGAATGAATGAATGAATGAATGAGCGGGATCGTCTCTACAAGCTCCTGTTGTTATTAATGATAAAACTGAGGCCCCAGGAGGAAAAGTGATTTGCCTCAGACCCCCCAGCCAGGGGGGCTCCAGCCCATCCCTGTGCCCTCACCCCCAGCCCAGATCTCTCCCCCTAACCAAGGATCCATCCACAAGAACTTCATACCCACCGGCCTGCTATCCTCTTAAGCCAGGCCCATATTTCCTTTGGAGTAATAATTAAAATAACATATTCACCAGCTGTTTTTTTTCCTGGATTTAATCTGCCCAGGCTCTGATTTGCATATTAAAAGCACTAATTAGCCCCTCGGAGTGCTTGAGCACGGAGAATGCAGTAACTGGTCATGTCGTCCCTGAAGACCCATCCCCAGCGCTCTGGGCTGGGATTCGGATGCCGCCCGAGCCCTGGGCAGGGAGGAGCCTTTGTGTCCCTGTGCGTTTGGGGACCAGAGTGCCACACGGCTTCATCCTGTGGCTCTTCTTCCCTTTGAAGTGTCGTGTTTGATCTGTTAGCTTGTCTGTCAATTTCTGTCTTAGCACCTTTGGAATGTGCATTTGAACCCCTCCCGGCCACCCCTGGGCTCTGGGTGGGAAGGTGGGCGGCCTTGGAGCGGTCATATGGGGTGAACCCTGAGTCTCCGCCAGGCGTCCCAGGATTCCTCCCTCTGCCTCCCAGTGAGGATGAGAGGGGCAATTTCCACATGCCGGTCCCTTTAAATGACTCCTTTACTGGAACCATACAAAGGAATAGCTAATTGCTGTTGTTATTTCCTTAAAAATAAAATCGGGGGAATGTGCGCGTGCGGGGAGGGTGAGGGGGCTGTTCATAAAAGCTGTCAGGCCATGAAGTGGGATGCTGGGTGGGCTTCCAGCAGACCGCATGCCCAGAGGTGGCATTCAGCGTCCCCCGAAGACAGCTCGGAGAGTTGTGCTCCCCCTGGGCTGAGCCAGGAGGTGGGCCCACGGGCTCCACGCGGGGAAGGAAACCGAGGCCTCGCCCTTGCAGGAGCTGATAGAGGCCAGCCAGGGAGCTGGTCCCAGGACCTCAGAAATTCCAGCCTGGCGTGCCACATGCTGCTCCCCCAGACCCCGGGTTTGCACAGCAAACAGCCCCCCCTGGAAGGCCCGGCGCCTGCGGGGGCTGGGCCACAGCGCGGAGAGCCAGATGGCGGCTGTGTGAGCACCAGGGGGCAGGGCCAAAAACCGTAAAAGGGAAGAACGCGCTGGCAAGAGATCCTCTTTATTTCCTCCCCCGGCTCGGGGTGGGCTCCAGCTCCGACGGCTGGCTGGAGCTGCTCGGCCAGGGGCACAGAGCTGGCCGGAGCCGGCCGCCCCCCCCAGGCCCTCAGGCCGCCCCTCCCGGAGCCAGAACACCCCGCACCCCCTCCACCTGGAGCCGCTCCCGTGGCCTTCCCTGTCCGGTCCCCGGCTCCATCCAGATCGGCTCGCTGGGCACCTTGCCTGCGCCAGACCGCGGGGTGGGAGATTGAGGAGGCGGCTGGGAGGGCGAGACATGTGACCTTGACTCTGTCTGCAGCCACATCAGTTGCCAGAGGAAGCAGCCTAACTAGAGACGCGGGCTTGGCTTTGAAAGCAAAGTGTCAGAAGCGCAGGCAGGAAGCTTCAAAGTCAAGTGTATATCTTGCAGTCAGCACAAAGCCTACGGGGAAGGGACAGGGAGAGGAGACGGAACACTGCAGCTTAAGAATCTGTCTTGACTTTGGCAAGGGGAGCGCCAGAAACTCAAGGAAACCTGGAGTCAGCTAGAAAGTTTCGTATCTTGCAGGCCAGGGACTGCGGCGGGAGAGAGACGTGCCCAGCACGGAGTGACAGCCCAAGAGCCGGAGGGGCTGGAGTCCTCCCAGCCAGGGGGCCCCCCTCCCCGAGGAAAGCCACAGAGGGCCTGCATCTTGGGGAGACAAGGCCAGGGCTTGGGACCTGAGAGAGAGAGAGGAGGGTGCCAGCCTCAGGGGCTGCCCAGGTGTGCAGAAGTCCCCCGAGGACATGGGGCGGGGAGTCTGGAAGGCTTCCGGTAGGAGGCAGCAGGTGGGAAGAGAAGGTAAAGGAGTGCACAGCAGAGTGGAAGCACTTTGAGAACGCAGGCTTGGCCCCGGGGAAAGTTGTGGGATGTTTACAGCTTCCAAGGAGGCATGGGGTGGGGGGGGAGGAGGGAAGTGGCGCCCCTTCCAGGCAGGAACCCAAGCCTGGCTGGAAACCCAAGTAGAAGGCAGAGCTTTGGGCAGGTGTGCAGGACTCTCAGGGGCGTGGGAAAGCATCAGACACACCAGGGGAGGGGGCAGGGGCGGTGGTGGGGAGGATGGGGCGCTCGATTGAGGCTTGCTGAGTGGGCTGATGCCAACCGGGCACCCTGTTTCTGGGGAGAAATGGTGACCTACGCTCTGTCAAGGATCCATGTGGGAGGAAAACAAAACAAAGGGGACCGGCCCTTGGGAAAGGTGACAGGGTGAATGAATGCTGACAGTGGGGAGGACCTCGGCTCGTGCCTGAAGACTTGGTGCTCACAACTTACAGAGTCCAGACTCCTCCAGAAGATACAAGTGTTCTGGAAGGCTCCTTTCCAGGAATGGAGGCTTTTCCCCTAGGCAAGAGAATCCTTCCGAAGGGGGTCGGGGAACCCAAATCAATCTGTCGCTGAGAAATCCCCCCCAACTGCATTTGAGACTCACAGATGGGCAATCCCAAGGACTGGCATAGAAGCTGAGGACAGCTCGACCGCATCCGTTTCCTCTGAATATGCTCATCCCCTCCTGGATACACCGACTAGAAAAATCTAGTCTCCGTGACCAAAGATCTAGATGGCCACCAAAGAGTAGGTCACTCGAGGGCCCTGAGGGTATCACTTTGACTTGAAGAACACCATTCCCAGGGGCCCTCCTGGCTCTCAGGTCCGGTTATCAGTCAGGGCACAGCTGAGGGGTGCCCCGATGAGGAACTGTGTGGAGGTGATGCATGGGGTCCATGGGGGTGGGTGTGGTTAGGCAGTGCCCTTCCCCTTGGACTTGAAAGTGAAGGAAGCCAAGTTGAGAGGAAGCAGATTCACCCCTCATTTGACCCTGGAGAGGCAGGCAGGGGGTGGGGTGGGAGATGCTTCATCAGTTGGGATAGAAACAAGAGGACCTAGGCTCAGACCGATGCCCACGTGAGCTCACTGTAGCTGGAACCCTGCAGAACACCCAGAGGTGTGGGCAGGACCGAGGCTGTACACGTGTCATGATTTCAATTCCTCCAAAGCAACCTCGAAATACAAGGGTCTGACAACCTCGTCTAACCTTTAAACAGAAGAGAGCCACAAGTGCCATATTTGCAAGTTGGGCAGACGTCTTGGCATTTCAGGTGGGGGATAACGTTTTGCTTGGGCAATACTGTTGGCACAGTGGCTACAGGACTGCCTGCTGTAGACGACATGAGCACATCTGGCGGGGGGAGGTGGTCTGGAGGTGACATCGCACAGAGCTGAGATGTGAAGCAGGCTTGGGGTGGGGCCGGGGGCGGGATCCGAGCCTGGGGGTCTCCTGTGAACTTGGAGGCACATGTGACAGACACAGCCTGATATGCTCAGGAGCTTCTGGGCAGCCCTGACTCCCAGCTCCTAAAAAGCCCTGAGGGGCTGCATTTCACATCTTGGACGCAGAAGGGTTTTAAGGAGCTATAGGAAAGTTGGAAAGGGACCTTCCTAGACGCATCTTTTCTGAGTCGCCCCTAATTTCTCCCCCGAGAGCTTCACAGCCACAGGCTCAGTGGACCCCGGCTCTGGCCCAGCTGACCTAGTGCCCAGCACAAGAGGGAGTGTAGATCTGGTGCTCTTCCCCCGGGAGCACCATCAGGCATCAAGGACTTATCCACAGAAAAGGCTAAAGAACTCTCTGGAGAGGAAGGGCCTAGAAACCAGTAGAAACAGAGCCATGGTCCCCAGCCTCCCCAGGAGGACCCTCTCCCATCAGGCTTCCCCTCACCTGGGTAGGTTGGGAGGGATGATGGGGCCGTAAGAGCCACTTTGCCTCTTTTGTTTGCTTCCAACCTCTCTCCCTGTTGGGCTGACAGTTGGTTCTTGCTGAAAGGGACTATGGCCCTAAATGCACATTGGGCCATCCAAGAGGGGAGGAACCAAGTTGCAGGTGGCTTGGGATGGGCCAAACAGGTGACTTGCTTCCGGTCCCACAAGCTGATGCCTCTCCCGTCATCAACAGGTAGACTCCGCTGGGCAAAGCATGTCACAAGGCCAACCAAGAGATGAGAGGTAGGAGGAGCTGTGAGCGCACGTGGCTGTGTTTTTCCATTCACACACGCTCCACCTCTCCTTAGTTTGGTCTCTGTCTACACCCTTGACCTGGCGAGACTCTTCTACAAGCTGACAGGCACAAGAGTATTCATTACAGCATCGTCTGCTACGGCAAAATCAAAAATAAATATACCCATCATTGGGAGAGTATATAGATGAGAAACGGCAGGTTCGTGCATTGGAAGATGACAGAGCAATCTATAAGATGAACTAGGTCTCGATTTACAACTCGGATGAATCAGCGATCATGCTGACTGGGGGAAAAAAAACAACTTGTGGAATTGAGTGTATAGTATGGTATGACTCTAGGGACATTTTTTAGAAAGCAAAGATAACGGCGTATGTTACTTGCATGTGCAGGTACACTTAGAAAGTAGGGCAGGAAATCAAAAGGATACCCAGTAATTGGATGAGATACGGTGGCTTTGGGGGGTAGAATGAGCATGGAGGGGAAGGCTGGACCAACGGTGACGCTGGGTCTCTAACCCAAGAGAAAGGCTAGTGGATAGATGGGTCTGATCGGTGCACTTGAGATCCAACCCACAGAATGATTTCACGATAAAAATAGAAACGTGACAACAGGAACCATGAAAGAGGAAGATAAATAGGGAAAACTGGCCAAGAAAGTTGAAAAAAGTTTTGCAGGGAGGTAGGACCCACCTTCACATGGCAGCACCTCCATGCACCGAGTGTTAATACTCCATGTGCTGCTGCTGCTGTTGTTGTTGTGCGTCTCTCTTTATTCCCGTAGGGTACCCCCTCTGTCAGAGAAGCCAGGCTCTTTCCATCATCTGGATAAAGCTGATATTGCCATTTAATGGGCAAAACAGTGGCTGCTGTTATGCAAATGGGTGACTTTGGCTCAGTGGGTCCCACTCATTCATTGATTCATTCAGTCAATATTTATTGAGCACCTCGTACGTGTGCGGTGCCATGGGGGGGGGGCCATTGGCGATACACCGGTGACCCTAGCCATCATGACTTCTGTCATGATGAAGCTGACACATGGAATGGAATGATTCCATCTGGGGACACGATGCTCTGGAAGTATTCTCTCCTGCTCTGGATTACCCAGTCTGCTGTGGTGTTATGGCTTCTTCTATCTTCCCCTCCTGAGCACTGTTAATATCCACAGACCCAGGGGTCCCCGCTAAGAGCAGGTTGAAAGAAATCGTAAAAAGAGCACACGATCCGTGCCCTAGGTCAGAGCCCACGTTTGGCGTCTCCTGCCAACCCTCCCCGACCTCTTAGACTCAGCCATTCTTGCCAAGATCCACCACGATGTCCAGGCTCCTTCTCCTAATTTGGAACCCCGAGCTCCTGAGCCCATCTTTCCCCACTGCCTGTCAACATCTGCATTAGACCAGACGTGGAGGGGACTGGCAATGTGTTGCTGGCATTCTCTTGACAATGAGCCCATGGAGTTCTTTCCCAGCTGGGGGTGGGGGGAGAGGGTGGATGGGCGGGCCATGAACATGGTCTTTGTTTAGAGCCATGAGAGTGGGAGGCCTCGATCCGGGAAGCAGGATGAGTCTAAAGGAGGCCACACTGGTCCTAAATGTTCTCTGCTCCCTACACGTATCCCCCAGTCCTGCCTATGCTCTCGCTCATGGTGTGTCTGTCACTTGGACTGTGCCCTCACCTGGGGAGTAGAAGACCCGATCCAAATGTCACCTCCTCTGCAGAGCCTCCCATGATCCCTCACCTTGCCCCAGGCTGAGCCAAGCCCCTCCTCCACGCTGTCCAGAACCTGGCGTACCCCAACGTCCTACGGCTCTTAGCAGGTGGGCCTTCTGCCCCCTTGGCTCCACCAGGCTGTGTACCTGGGGCTCTCCCCAGGTGCCGCCACAAAGATGGAAGGAAGGAGGGAGGGCAGTGATTAAGTGCTGGTTCAGGAAGGAAGAAGGAGAAGGGAACCGTAGCGAGGATGGAAAGGTGAGGCGACCCTGGCCCCTCAGTGCAAAATCCCCAGAGAATGATCTGGCTCTGGTCAGGCTCTCATACATCCCAGGGAATAGGTGGGAGCCTGAAGGCTCTGGTCATAGCCACAAGGCCCCTCAGGCAGAGCAGACCATGTGACTCTACCTGCAGGGCCAAAGGGGCTGCCAAAGCCCCGGGGAGAAAGATTTCTTCCTGAACCCTACGGCTCGTGCAACACCCCAGCCCTCCCTGGAAGGGCTATCTTCCTTGCTCACACACTCAACACTGTGGATATTACAATTATTGCTGATTCAACATTCACTTATTAACAACAGCACAGCCAAGACCCCAGAGGGGTTCCCTCACTGGGTTGGGCTCTGGAGTCAGGCTGCCTAGAATCAAATCCTACCACTTCCTGGCTGGGTGACCGTGGACCCGTCACTTAACCTCTCTGAGCCTCCGGTTCTCATCTGGAAAGTGCGAGAAACGATAGCATCCAACCCACTGGTTGTTCTGAAGAGCAATAAAAGCCCACATTAGTGGGACTCGGATTTTTTTTTTTTTTTTTTTTTGCTTTATGTGCAGTATCCCAGTTAATCCCTGTTTAACTCCCAGCCTGTGGGAAACAGGCTCAGAGAGGTTACAAGGTGCCAAGGTCTCCAGCAGGTGGAAGGGCCGGGATTCAGACCCAGCTCTTCTGCTGGCCCTGGGAAGAGGAGGGGGTCCCAGGAGGGGCCACCGCCAGCCCTCCTCACCTCCCCCAGCCGGGGTCTGGAGCCCCCTCTGCTGCAGTCATGCCTCCGAACACGACTGTGATGGGTGGCTGTAAGTGCAGCACACTGGTGACCAGGAGGTGTCCCGCACTCCCCAGTCCACTGCCATCTGGCTGTGTCCCACTGGCCTCCACCCACATGGCTCACACCCAGTCCTCCAGGGACCACCTCATGGCCAAACTCAGAGGTGGCTGTTTGGGCCTCTCCCGTCCGCTGCCCCTGAACCCGCTGCGCATCAGCTCCTGAGTGGCCGTCTCCAGCACCTGCACCTGCACCTGCCCCCCTGCAGCTCTCCCGCCCTGTCTCCTTGGACTGCCTGCATGGTCTTCTCCAAAACCTGCAACGCTGCCTAAACCCATCACCTCTGTCCCCATCCCTTGGCCCCCCTGGGGTATCTCTGCCCATGCTCAGTCCTGGCCACAGCTCCTGACCCATAGCACTCCGACCCAGGCAGACCCATGGATCCAATGGAAATTCTCTACTTGGATGCCCACTGGCACCCCTGCTGCCTTAGCGTGCCTGTGGGCTGCTGACCTCCTCTCCCTCCCAGACACCTGCCAATCCCCAGCCCATATGCCCCGTCCACTTCCCTAAAACAGAAACCTGGAATCATCCCAGACTCCTTCCTTCTCATTGCTCACATGGAAAGCGTGACCAAATCCCGTTACCCAACTTCTTGAACATCTTTCTCATACGTTACCTCTTGCCATGTCTTCTACTTAAGCGAAGCCTCCTCATCTCTACCTGGACCACTGATGTTTGATCCCAGGGGGCTTCCTTGTCTGGGTCCCCCACCCTGGCCCTGGTCATATTACCTCCATCAAAGCCAGCACCTCCCGCCACCGACACATGGACAGCGGCGGGGTAGGTGATGGGGGCATCTAACCTGTGTCTGCACGGTGCTGGGTATCCGGGAGCCGGCCAGACTCAACCCAGTCTTCTCTCCACAAGTTCAAAAGCAGCAGCAAGTAAAGGAAGCATCGCCATAGAAATTACAAACCACGGCAGCAAAGGGCACGGTGGGGACACACGGGTGGCCCGACACGGTCTCAGGCGGCCACGAACGGCTTTCTAGGGGGGCTAATGGCCAAAATGAGAGAGGTTCTCCTCCCCCATCACAGGTTAAAGTCAAACACTCCTGTTGGCCTGGAGGATCCTTTGTGAGCTGGCCCCGGCTCCCCCAACCGCACACACGTGCACACACGCGAACACACGCACACACACACACACAAAGAGCTTGCTTCAAACAGGCCCAGCCAGCACGTGGCAGCGGGCGGGGGTCCGTCTCCCTGCCGTTCGGGCCCCGGTACAACATCTTGCATCAAGGATCATGTCAATTTGTGAGCTCGCAAATCGGCACTTAGCTTGCGTGCCAAAGTCCACAGTCCTAAGTTTCGGTGGCAGAAAGACATTGCTGAAAATAATTGTGCCTGGCAGCACTGGGCCGGTTCCAAAAGCGGTCCGGTGCTCCAGCGCACGCGGAATCTTTGGTTGATCTATGCAACAGCCAGATGCCTCCATATCCTGCCCAATTAATCTGGAATGAGTTGGACTCTGATAATGCACATTCACAGCAACCTGCTTCGGAAAGAAGGACCCGAAGCCTCTTGCCGGCCCCCCCCCGCCCCCGCCTCTCCCCCTTCCACAGCTCACCCGAGGGCCCTGCCGCTGCCAGCTCCCCACAGGTAGACGGCCCCAGGTTGTGGCAGGAAGCAGCAGCCCCACCGGCAAGCTGGCAGCAGAGCCCCCCGCGCTGCCAGCCGTTAGCCACTGACTCGGGTCCCGCTGGCTCCAGCAGACACGCTTGCAAATGCCTGCTCACGGCCTCTCCCGGGAAGGAGGCCACGCACCGAGCCCTTTCTTGGAAGTGACTTCGGCCCACTTCATGTGGTCGAAGCTCCGGAGGCATTCCCGAGGCCTCGCTGCTGCAGGCAGGGACCTGTTTCCCCCTCCTGGGCTCCCTCCAGAACCGGAAAGATGAGAGGCGTCAACAGGGAAGGAACGTCCCGGGGTACCCGCCGGGCACGCTCACTGTATTACCCCCCGTGCCCCCCACCCCGTGCCCGGCGCCCTGGAGACTCTGCTCTTCGTTCTTGCTAATGGGCAAACCGGAGGCCCGGCGAGGTGAGCGCCGTCGGCGACCTCAGGCAAGGCCGCCTGACTCCATCACATGCCCCTGCCTGCACCCCACCCCGGGAGCCCCCCAGCCTGCCCCAGTCCCTCGACGCCTCCCTCGGGAGGCCGGGGCACTGCACAGACCAGGCGTCTATGTCTGCATCTAGGACAGTATTCAGAGGCCCCCCACCGTCCTCCTCCCCCCCCCCGCCCCACTTTTCTTGGCCTCTCCTCTCCAAACCCTCACACTCCAGGCCAGAGACCTCAGGGGTCCCCTTGTGCTCCGGGCCCAGGTGCCGCGTCCTTTTTCCATCCCGAGGCTACTCTGGGAGAAGGCCTGACTGCGGAAAGGACACCCGGGCCTGGCGGATGCTGGAAAGTCCCCAGAGCCAGCTGGGGACTCATTCTTAGGAAATAAATGACCCAAGAAACCGTTAATGTTGTGATCCTCTCAGGAGCACAGAAACTTCAGTGAACTCTCAGGCGGGCGAGCTGGTTTCAATCTGTGTTTCCTGTGAAGGTTGTGTGCTCTCTGTTTCCTTCTCCCTCCACCCCCTCCCCAACCCTCAGTGTCCCCACACCGAGCCAACCCCCAGGACTCCCACCCTGCTTCTCCTCCTCCGCGGCCACTGGGTGCTGGAAGTGTGGGCTTGTCCTCCCCTTGCTGTGCCTTCCCCACCCTGCCTCCCGCTCCGCACCCCCAGCCCCACCGCCACTCCCTGCCCAGAGAGAAAAGCTGTCTTGGGGCACCAACCCTGACACAAGAGAAATACCAAATGTTCTCCTCCCACCAGCACCAAAAGTTCTGGGTTTTGTTTTTTTGTTTTTTTGGTTTTTTTTCTGGACTGTGTGTGAAGCTCAGGAATCAGAAGAGAAGCGGATCAGGAGGCCGAGGAGGAAGGGAATGGGGTATTGAATTGTCCCCCGAGATCACCAGCATCAAAGTCAAGCAAGAGTTCAAAGTAGGGACTGACTCTATCAGCTGGGCTTCTGGGGGGCTCGTCAGCTGTCCTGGAACCGGAGGGGCTGGCCCAGGTCGGGTCGTCCTGGCTCAAGCTCTTGTCACTCACGCAGAAAGTCACCCCAACAATTAAGCTCGATCCCTTTGTTTCCCCTCCTCTCTCTCTCTCTCTCCCACCCCCTCCTTCTCTCTCTCCCTCTCTCTCTCTCTCCTTCCTGCGAATGCCACGTCCCACTGTGCGGGGTACAGCAGCCACCCTTGCTGTCAGGCCGTTTCGCGGTGGTACTGCGGCGCCGTGGAGAGGAGCTAATTGGATTTGTTGTCACCTCCTGAAGCTGCCAGGAGCTCACGTCTGCTCTGGTTACAGATGAAGACATCACGGTGACAGGCTCAGAGACAGCTCAGCTGGCATCCCAAGGCCACTAATAGAGCCATGTTGATTTAATGTCCGAGTGGAGAGGTGCAGACAAGCTGTTCAAGTTTTCCCTTCCAAACAAAGCAGGGATATACCATCCGTCATCTGTGGATCAGTAAATAAGCATCCGTGTGCCTCCAGGAGCTCTTAACCATTGCCACAAAAGAATGACAAACTATTTTAAACGGGGAGACGGGACTTTGAAACGGAGCGTCTCTCTGGTTTATGCTGCCCTCAGGGAGCTCGGCTAATTCCGCCAAACATAAATTTTACTTAACTATGTAATTATGAATGAATCCTATTAGCCTTCAAATCGCCCACTCGCTCAAGGTGCGTCCCCATGTATGTGGTCTCTGGTGTGTTTGGCAGGGTGGGTGGAGAGGCACTGGTGAAGATGAGGCCTACTTAATTTTCAGTGAAACCATCATCCATTCGGTAGGCATTTAGTGAGCACCTACTATGCGCCAAGCATCGGGTGAATGAGATACGGCACCTGCACTCGAGAAGGTCACACACAGGCGAAATGTAGCACATAGATAGACAGCTCTGGGGTTACAGCCCAGAGCAATGGGTGCTATGAAGGAGATAAAAACAGGAGTCAAGGGGAGCCTGGGTGGCTCAGTGGGTGAGCGTCCGCCTTCAGCTTAGGTTGTGATCCCGGGGTCCTGAGATTGAGTCCTCCATCAAGCTCCCCATGGTGAGTCTCCATCTCCCTCTACCTGTGTCTCTGCCTTTCTCTCTGTGTCTTTCATGAATAAATTAAAAAAAAAAAAAAGACAAGAGTCAAAGAGACACTGAGAAGGGGGTCCCATTCACTTCGAGTGGGGAAGGAGTCAGTTCCCAATAGAAGCACCTAATCCCCAGGATCTGCTCTCAGAGGGAAGGTGGGAGTATTCTCTGCATCCTTCTCCACTCCGGGCAGCTGGGACCTGTAAGAGGGTACACCTTGGTGACCATGACCCTCTGTCCAATGCAGCAGGGGCGGGCATTCCTTTCCTCCAAACCACCGGTGACCCGTAGTCCCCTTGGGGCTGCAAAGGCCTCAGGGTTTTAGAGGAGTGGGTGGGTCTCACAGGGTGATGGGTGCTGTGGCTCTCAAGGTCTGGGAGCTCCAGGAGAGAGGCCAGTGGAGGACAGGGCTCAGCACACACACACACTGCCTACCCGGCACATCCTCCCCCGGCTGTTGGTTATGGTCAGCCCTCTGGTCCTCAACAGCTCCCCAGCATCCAAGTGATACCCCCACAGGGAAATTCTCCTCTTAGGCTGGGAACATGCCAGGCCACTGACACCCCATGACCCATTCTCAGCGAGGGGTCCAAGGAGGGAAAAAAATGAAGATATTGAAGTCCAAGCAGATGCTTTCTCCCAACTGGACATCACCTCTGGCCCAAGCATCTCAATGCCCAGCCCCACGCCCCTCATCTTGTCTTTGTCCCTGTCCCCATCTCTCCCTAGGGCCTCACCCCACATGCCTCTCCTTTCTTTGGCCCCTTTCTAATGACCCAAAGGGAACAGTGTCAGAAGGGGCCAACAGCTCAACAGAAGGGGTGTCCTCAGGGGCACCTCCAACTGGGGAATCATCCTGGGAAGGCGTCTGTCCCCCAACCAAGGAAGCAAACCCTAGCAGAGGACCTGTGAGTAATCTCAGATGAGGGAGTAGAGCCCCTGCATCCTGACAAAGACCTCCTGGCCTCTCAGCTGAATGGTCCCCACCACCCCCAACCATCCCACAGTTACAGAAAAGTGGCCAGGACTCCATATGTCCTCAGACTGCAGCTTGGGAGGGAACACAGACTGCTCTTGAGTTCGTTGGGAAAGGAGCCAGGAAGTCACCCACACACACACCCAGGAGTATCTCCCCAAGTCCGTTCCAGCACAGCACATGATGCCTGGGCACTGCTGCCCCATTGAGGCAACCTGATGATACCAACTTATCCCCCATGTGGTAACCCTTAGGGAGGAGGAGTGGGGGGGAGGAAGGAGACAGAGACACACAGATCCTGACCTACAGGAAAGCAGAACTCCATGAAGAAAAGGAAATCCCTCATTAACAACCAACCAATGAGCTCGGTAGCTCAGCCAAACAAAAGCAGAGAGGCAAAATGATCAAACAATGGGGAGAGATGAAAAGGGATATTGCTCAGATCTAAGGGAAAAGACTGAAGCAAAAACATGTCTATAGAGTAATGATTGACTTTCAGATGAGGCATAGAAGATGTGCTTAAAACCCAAACTGGTGCCATAATGGAAAGGCTTGAAAAAAATCAGTGAATGCAGATGAAACCAGGGGATGGAAATAACCAGAAATAAGTTAATATGGAAAACAGATGGAGATGGTACAATGTAAGCAACGGGTGTCCATAAATAAACTATCTGACAAATGAAACTAAAGATGCATCTAAAGAAATAATACAAGAAAGTTTCTCATAAGTGGGAAATTTCCCGTAAAAGGATTTTTCAACAGATCACAAAAATATATGTACATACCATGCTCCAGAAAAGCTAACCTTAGGGCCCTCAACATGAAAACATTGCATGATTCAATTCTGGAATATCAAGGATAAAAATGAGCCCTTTGAAGACCAAGTCAGAAAAAGCAAATCACCCACCAGGAGAAAAGTATCTAGTTGGCCAAAGATCTGCCTGCAGCCATGTTCAACGTCAGGAAGCACCAGACCACTAGCTCTAGAGTTCTACAGTCACCGGGAGAACCGTAGCCTGGAAAGATGCTGTTTGAGTATAATGGGAACCAGAGCTCTTCCCAAACATGACAAAACTCTGGGAATGTAGCCCCAAAGCCCTCAAAGAAAGAGACTTGTCATTGGAATCAGCCAGTTGGAATAAAGAACCACTTCAAATAAAGGAAGAAATATGGAGAGAGACCCGTGGTGGGGATTGGACCCATTTAAATACAGAGCTAAAATTCAACAACTGAGGCATTACGATTTTAAAAGAGACTTAGAATTATAAATACAGAACTGGGGGGGGGGGGTGGAGATTGGAGGCAGCGTCAGCCTCAGAGTGGGGAGCCCGATTGACAGGAGCATGGAGGGGCGTGCAGCTAAGTCGGAAGGCCGGAGCACATGCATTTACTCGGTTCAGGCCCCTCACCCAAACGATGGTAACAGAACAGAACCTCTACGCACCCCCAAGAACAAAGAAAACAGCGGTGATCACACAGTAGATGAGAGATGTCAACAAAATTTTGGAAGATGGACAGTTGATGGATCAGCGGTAATTGACTTAGCACACCAGAGAGCTCAAATTTAATTGATTTCAAGGGGTGGGGAGGGAGGGGGGGTGCAACAAGAAGCCAGCCGGCTCCCCCCACAGAAGCCCAGCCAGGCTCAGGAGCCAGAAGGACCAAGGACGTGTGAAGGCTGGAGGGTAAGACGGGACTACAGACAAGAGGACTGGTGGAGGGTTGGCGTGAGGACAGTGAGACCACCAGATGGGAAGACCAGCTGTCCTGGTTGCCTGGACCTGAGGGAGTCCCCTCGGGATGTGGGACTTCCGGTCGTAGGCACACCAGTTGGTCATCCTACCACCAGGTCTCCTCCTCATCTCCCCCAACCCCGACCCCTATGTGCTCCCATGAAACTGCCTCTCCCACCCCCAGACAAAAACCGGGATGAAGGCTACTCTGGGGAGAAAACGAACCAGGTTGTGACGTCAACAACACCAGGCACAGTGAAGACCCTACTAAAAATGGGAAGATGGAGAGAATGTTGGCCTGGAGAGTATGGTGGCATCCATGGCCTCCTTCCCTCCCTTGTAGACTCTCAGCACTGGGCTCGGACCCCAGCCCTGCTCCACACACACCCGCTCCCAGTAGGTGTGGAGAGTCCTGTTTGGGGAGACCATCCACCGATCCTGAGATCTGGGAACTCCTCGGGAAGAATGACCCGATGGCCACCCAGCCACCCTCCAGGGGGATGCCCCAGCCCCAGGCCCGGCACCTGCACCCAGACCTCCTTCAGTACTGGGGTACTGGCAGTACTTCACTCCGAAACGTGGATGGACAGCTGAGGAGCGCCACACTTGGGCGCCGGAACAGGACAAAAGCCTTTAACAGGGAGGTAGAGACAGGAAAAAAACTATTTGCAGAAACAGCAACAGAAATCACCGACAGGGCTGCATCTGTTGGGTAAAACCGGTTGCTAGTACAACAACAAAAGGAGCAACCAGGGGACAAGAAAGGGACCCAAGACGTTCAAAATGTGGCTAAAGACATTCAAAACTCCGTTGACAGCCCAGAAGACAAAGTCAAGGAGACCTCCTTGGAGGGAGGGACAGGGAAAGGGGAGGCACAGAGCCCCCCCACCCCAGACAAATCCGACCTGCCAGGGCGGTAACAGGAGCTGTGTCCTCTTTGTCACTCTCTGTTTCCCAAGTTTCCCACCATGGACACGTAGGAATTTTATAGAAAGAAGAAAAAAATATATAAAGATGCCATAGTCAAATCCTGTGACCACACGATAGGCAGCGTGCTGGGAGCTGGCTCGGGAGGAGGGCTGGCATGGCCTGGGGTGGGGACCCCCTGGATCCATGGGCAGCAGGGGAGAGGGTTCCCTGAAGTTTGATGCACCCCTCTCCCAGGCTGGGCCTCCAGGAGGCTGGGGACAAGAGCCCGATTCCCATGAGGCAGGTCGCTTCTCTCCGTGTCCAAAAAGGACCAAGCATGATGCGTGCTCAGGAGCCACCTGCCAAGTGGGAAGAACAGGTAGCGGCGCCTCTGGGGAAGCACAGGACGTTCCGAGACTTCTGTCCCTGATGTCATCCAGCAGGGATGAGCCAAAGGCCTCTCCATGCCAGGCCCCAGCGGGAGGCTGGACGGACTCCATGCTAAGCCCTGGGCACCCTAACTCACCGGCATCGAGCAGGGACTGCAGGGGCACCCTCGAAGGGAGAGGAGGGGCCCTTCAGCCCCCCTGACGGTCCCTTTAGACCAGCCAGTATTTTAAGAACAACTGCAAGGGTGGAACGCAGGCCAGGAAGGTGACCTTGGCTTCCTGGAGTGGCGGTGGCCACGCAAGATGGTGGTAGAGCCTGTGGGAGGCGCCCTCCTTCCCAGAGCCACCTGCAGGCCTGGGGTCCCCTCTTCCCTCCCCTCAACCTCCACCAGTCAATAAGGACACTGAGGCTCAGAGTGGAGGCAATGAGGCTGGGAGGCCCAGCCGTGAAGGAAGCCCGGCGGCCACATCCCACCTGCCAGGCTCCAAGCCTCCCCTTCCGCCACACTTCCTCAGGGACCTTACAAATGACCCCCCGAGGCCATGGACAGAGGGGACAGTAGACATTAGCCTGGAGGCAGGTGCCAGACTTTAACCTGCCAGTGGGTGTCCGTTCTCACTGCTCCCCAGGCTCCGAGGGCCCAACCACTGGGTGCCTGGGCCTGGAACCCACCGCCCTGACCCCCTACCACCACCACCAGGCCCCACAGCGTCTGTGGGACAACTGAAGCCAGAAGGCAGGAGGCCACCTGCCTCCACTGGGGGCTTTCCTCTGCCGGGCTCCTCCGAGGACAGAAGCCGACCCCGCCCGCCCTGGGGATCCGCATTCCAAAACAGGGTCCCAGGAGCAAAGCATAAACCTGCCAAGCAGAATGCAAATGTGTCCTTAATAAGTCCCCGCGATTCCTCGACACGGGCTGGAATCCGAGTGCCCGGTGGATCCCGGGGGTCCCTCCTGATGAGGGCTTTTCTCAATTAGCAGAAACCCGCCGCAGGCAGACACAGCTTTCGGGCCTGCAGATGTGTGCGGCGATGCGGGAAGAAGTCTGGGGCCCACGGAGGGTCACACCGCATCCAAATCCAGAAGGGCACGTGGCTCCTGCCACCCCACAGTCCAGTGCCAGCCCGGTCACCTGCCAACACACCCTCTGAATCTGATGGACAGGATTCCCGAGCAGGAACATTCTCAGCCATCCCTGGACTGTGCCCCTGAGGGTCTCTCTGCCCCGAGTTTTCTCCTCTGAGAAGCCTTCCTGGATGACCAGAGAGGGTGGGAGTACTTTGCCCTGGGCCCCAGCACCCACCTTGTCCCACGGTGAGGTGCCTCCTGGACCAGACTGGGAGCTCCGTGTGCGTGGCAATGGGTCTTAGCTGGGTTTGGATTCCCAGAGCTCAACACGGTACCTCGTGGGGAAGAGCTGCTCGGTGAAGGTGGGGTGAATGAGGGACCCTCCAGCAGCCCCCTCTCCCCTTCCCTGAGAGCTCAGTGAGGGGGACTCCAGAGCTGTCTGGCCTCCTCAATGGTCCTGCTGCCAGGGAGACACTTGGACCTCAGGATCTTCCTCTACCTCATGCTACTGGGCCTAGCCAGAGAACCAAGGCCCGTTCCTGAGGAGACTATGCACCCACTGCACTGTCTGCAGGAATGTGAGTGCGGGCCGGGATGGCTGACGGCTATCCCCACCCTGACCAGCGTCCCCAGGTGTCCCACACCACGCCCTCTCCCAGGGGCCCCGGGAGCACAAACACCCCAGGAAGAAAGAGTGCATTTGGTTCTTGGAGGCAAGAGGTCACCCGAGACACTTGCTAGTTAACAAGACAGCTGAGAGGCTCTCTGGGTCCAGGGCCTCCGAGGAAGGGAGGCGTGGGAACAGGAAGAAACATGGGGTCCAACATACGTGTAGTGGGACCTGCTGGCTTCCTTCACAGGCGTCTCTATCGTCTCAGTCTCTGGCATCCCCTCAATGGCTCTGGCCACAACAAAGGGCTGGCTTCTTGGAGCCTCACTTTTTCTCATGAGGAAGTCATCTTGTGTTCAAGCTGCCTGGCACGTGGTGAGAGCACAGTCAAGGCCACTCTGTGCCCAGCCACCCGCCACCACCACCTTTTTCCTTCTGAAGGCAGCTTTCATCAGAGCCTTTCTTGTCCCCCTCTGTCCCTGCCCCTGTCCCAGTGCTCTGACTGGGCTGGGGCATCCCCCTCACACAGCCCCAGCTCCCCCAGCACCTCTGGATGACACTAACCTGAGGTGGCCTCCCCATCATAGGGCACCCCATGAATATGAAGCCTGACGTCAGGCTCACAAAGGAATGACAGGCATGTTCCACGTGAGAACTGAGGCACGGCCTCCGCTGGTCCCTCTGAGCTCCCCGGTTCCTCGCAGCCTCTCCTCTACGCACCCCCGTCCCCAGGCAGGGACACACACTGGTCAGACTGGCCCCCGCATGGCACTAGGCACCTCAGGTCCTTTCATCCAGTGTGGCTTCTGAAGCACGAATGCAGAAGGTGCAGAAAAAAAAAAAAGTTCTCTGCTCCGTGCAGAGGAGGCTTCTGGGGGAGCCTCCCGGGATGACTAGCTCCTGGGGTGACACTGGCTGCACCATTCCGGCTTCGAGGTCTCATTAAGAGAACAGAAACATCCAACCTCCCACCCTCCCAGGAGTGCTGCTCACCTCTCACAGCCACCTGGGCCAGGCGTGAGGACAGAGGTGGCCACCGTGGCCCTGAGCTACAAGGGGGGCCGGGCGGACATAACCCAAATAGTTGCTCTCATGATGAGGGCTTTGAAGGAAAATACCAGAAGTTCTGGTCTGGAGGAGCCGGGGAAGGATGCTCAGAGCAAGTGACAAATGTGAAACTGGCAGCAGGGGCCTCGCAGGAGCAGCCGGAGGGCAAGACAGGGCAACGAGAGGGGAGCTTTCCAGGCAGAGGGAAGAGGACGCAGCGCTGATGTTCTCACACAGAAAGCACCTGCCACAGAAGGAAAGAAACGGGCCCCTGGGGGTGCCCCCTGCCGGGGAGGCACAGGAGCCAGAGCCCGGCTGGGAAGACCGTCCCGGGAAGACCGTCCTGGGCTCCGTCGCCTTCAGGCCTTGGCAGGTGTGCCGAGGATCTGGGGCTTGCAATCAGGAGCTGTGGTCACCCAGTGACCCTGGGAGATCCTTTCTCGTCTCTCTGGGTCTTGATGTCCTCACGTGTCAGACAGACACGAGCACAGTAGCTATTTCCATCCCACGAATGAGCCACCAAACCGCGGGGATGCGTCGTCAGCACTGGAGGAAGAAGCCAGACGCCACCCTGCCAAAACCCTGCCATGGGGGTGAGGGGATGACAGGATGAGGGAATGAGGGGATGAGAGGATGAGGGGATGAGGGGATGAGAGGATGAGAGGATGAGGGGATGAGGGGATGAGAGGATGAGGGGATGAGAGGATGAGAGGATGAAGGGATGAGGGGATGACAGGATAATTAATGGGATGAGGGGATGAGAGGATGAGGGGATGAGGGGATGAGGGGAATGACAGGATGACAGGATAATGGGATGAGAGGATGAGAGGATAAGGGGATGAAAGGATGAGGGGATGAGAGGATGTGGGGATGAGGGGATGAGGGGATGACAGGATAATGGGATGAGGGGATGAGAGGATGAAAGGATGAGGGAGTGAGAAAATGAGAGGATAAGAGGATGAGAGGATGAAGGGATGAGAGGATGAGGGGATGAGAGGATGAAGGGATGAGGGGATGAGAGGATGAGGGGATGAGAGGATGAGAGGATGGAGGGATGAGGGGATGAGAGGATGAAGGGATGAGGGGATGAGAGGATGAAGGGATGAGGGGATGAGAGGATGAGTTGATGAGAGGATGAGGGGATGAGAGGATGAGGGGATGAGAGGATGAGTTGATGAGAGGATGTGGGGATGAGGGGATGTGGGGATGAGGGAATGAGGGGATGACAGGATAATGGGATGAGGGGATGAGAGGATGAAAGGATGAGGGAGTGAGAAAATGAGAGGATAAGAGGATAAGAGGATGAGAGGATGAGGGGATGAGAGGATGAAGGGATGAGGGGATGAGAGGATGAAGGGATGAGGGGATGAGAGGATGAGTTGATGAGAGGATGAGGGGATGAGAGGATGTGGGGATGAGGGGATGTGGGGATGAGGGGATGAGGGGATGACAGGATAATGGGATGAGGGGATGAGAGGATGAGGGGATGTGGGGACGAGAGGCGGGGGTTCCACAGAGAGGAAGGGCCCGGAGCCTGCAGACCTGAGGCGGAACCAGCGGAGGGCCAGGCAGATGCTCTCAGCCTCACGTCCCTCGTCCCTCCGGGAGACAGGGAGAAGGATGCCTCCCAGCGGGTTGTCAGCAGGTTGTCGTGAGAGGGCGTCCTAAAAGTGACGGAGTGTTTACCAAAGTCCCTAGCGCTGGTTCGGCTGCGCTCGGTGGGCAGCATGGTGGAGGGGCGTGGAGAAGAGCAGCGCACGTACCCCGCTAGCGTCAGCCCAGAAGGCTCTCCTGATCTCAGAGGAGGAGGAGCGCCGGGGACACATGGTCCCCACGGTTTCCACCAGGCAGATGGCTGCACTCACAGCACACCCCACTCACCCCGAAGGGACAGTGTCTGGGTGACCAGGTGCCCCTCTCCGAGCCCTGATCTCTGACCTGGCCCTCGGAGGCCTCTTGCCTGCCCCCCACCGCACACCACAGGGGACTCTGGGAGACTCATTCCTTCCCTTGCATCTCCAATCACACCTGAATCTGCCATAACTTTCTCCAAAGCTCTAACTAACCACCAAGGGGGGACAAGAGGGCAATAAACACAGGCACCCGAGGGGCAGGATCGGGTCCATCCTGCACAGGGCCCGCTGGGTCCCCAAGTCCCCCGCCCTTGCCTGAGTGCTACTCCGCAGGTCCTGGTCCCCCACCCAGGTTGACGTGCTCCATGTCCCGCGAGCCTGCAGCCTGTGGAAGATAGAGACCTGTAGCATCCGGGAGGTGCTGGGACAACAGGTGGTCCCGTGGGAGGGCCAAGTGTCCCCAGAGGAGGGAGAGCCCCAGCAGAATCTTCACGAATGAGCATGGGCAGAGGCGGGCAAGTCTGGAGAGGCCCGGCGGGAAGGGGCACACCAGACCCGCTGTGGTAGTCTGAGCTCTGGGGAAGCAGAGCCGGTAGATCCAT
Source organism: Canis lupus baileyi (assembly GCF_048164855.1). NCBI lineage: Eukaryota > Metazoa > Chordata > Mammalia > Carnivora > Canidae > Canis > Canis lupus. The sequence continues at coordinate 66,775,813 of NC_132846.1, read as the reverse complement.
AGAGAGATGATGATGATGACGGAGAGAGAGAGACAGAGAGCTGGGGACAGGGACAGGGACAAGGACGCAGAAGAGGGATTTTAAGGAACTGGCTCATGTGACTGTGGAGGCTGAGGAGTTCCTCTAGATCCGCCGTCTAGAGGCTGGAGACCCAGCAGAGCCAGCTGGTCGACCCGAGAGCCAGAGGGCCTTGCTGTGAGGCCCCGCCCGGGCAGGACACTGATGTCCTAGCTCCACAGTCAGTCGGGGAGGGTGAGTCCCCTCCTCCTCTGCCCCTCTGTTCTCCTCGGGCCCCAACGGACTGTGTGAGGCCCACCCGCGGGAGGAGGCTCCCTGCAGTACTCGGCCCATCGGTTCACGCGCTACGTCAGCTGGCAACGCTCGCACAGACACTCGCAGGAATGATGTTTAACCGGGGCACCCCAGGGTCCGGTCTGGTTGACATAAAATTAACCATCACAGGTGGTAAACAAGAATGACTTAACCAACCCAGTGTCCATCAGCAGATGAGCGGATCAACAAAATGCAACATAAATATACAACGGAATATTCCTCAGCCATTAAGTTACGGAAATTTGGCTCTTTTCTTTTTTTTTTGAAAGAATTCTTTTTTATTTTATTATTTTATTTTATTTTATTTTATTTTATTTTATTTATTTATTCATGAGAGAGAGAGAGACAGAGAGAGACAGAGAGACAGAGAGAAGAGAGGCAGAGACACAGGCAGAGGGAGAAGCAGGCTCCATGCAGGGAGCCCGACGTGGGACTCGATCCCGGGTCTCCAGCATCAGGCCCTGGGACGAAGGCAGGTGCTAAACCGCTGAGCCACCCAGGGATCCCCCGGAAATTTGGCTCTTTGCGGCAACGTGGGTGGACACGGAGCACGTATGCTAAGTGCAATAAGCTGGACAGAGAAAGACAAAATACCGCTGTATGATCTCATTGATATGTGGAGCCTAAAAAAATAAAAGCAAACACGCCAAAGAGAATTTATGGACGCGGCGAACAGATCAGCGATTGTTGGAGGTGGGACATGGGGAGTGGGCAAAACGGGTTCAGGGGGCCAAAAGGTGTGAAGTTCCAATTTTAAAATAAAGAAGTCACGGGGATGTCACGTACAGCATGGGGATGGCAGCTGACAGGACTGGTTTTTGTTTTGTTTTGTTTTGTTTTTTTGTTTTTTGTTTTGTTTTGTTTTGTTTTTAGGACTGTTTTTTTGTATTCGAAAGTTGCTGAGGGAGTGTATCTCAAATGATGTAACTGTGCACCCTGAGGGACGGTAGCGACTTACAGTGTGTCCCTTTCACACGATATCCAAATATCTATGGAATCACACCTGAAAGATAAGATAAGATACCATATTGTATGTCAATTATATCTCAATTTAAAAAGAAAAAAAGGACTTGCCTGCTTCCTACAGCTTATGGCCTGGTGGGGAGAGATAGACAATATGGAAAGAAACAAGCAGGATCATTTCTGATAGTGATAAGCGGTTTGGAAAACATAAAATAAGTATGGTCAGTATTGGTATGGGCGGAGGTCAGAAGTCACTGTAGCCAAGGTGGGGGAAGAGGCAAAAGGAGAGGGTGAAGTAGACTCCCTGCTGAGCAAGGAGCCAGCTGCAGGGCTCAATCCCAGGACCCCAAGATCATGACCTGAGCCGAAGGCAGACACTTAACTGACTGAGCCACCCGGGCACCTCTGGATTTCCATTTTTAGAAGATCCTGTGAGCTGCTGGAGGGGAGTGCGTTGGAGGGGCTGACGGGAAGTAACTAGGCTATAGCCACAGCTCAGTCGAGGGGCACTGGGGGCTCTGCCCTGGTGCAAGCAGGGGAGAAATGGGGAAGCCCAGGAAATGCACACAGTTCTGTTTACTGACAGGTCAAGGTGGGCCACTCGTGACACATGTGGGGGTCTAGACTTTACCCTGGGGCAGTGGGGACCTGCTGCTGAGGGATCCTAAGCCAGGAAGTAAAATGATCAGGAGTATGTCTTAAAAGGAACTGTCTTAAAAGGAATATGGGATCTAAGACAAGACAATCTGACCTGGGAGTAATGGCCGAGAGAACCAGGTACCCAGGCATCTCATGGGCTTCCGTAAATTCTCCAGATGTCACTGGGCCACCCGCTGTTTCAAGCCCTCTGCCTGTCAGGGGTCTTTCTCTGGGAATTCACAGGACTTTGGGATTCTATCGCCTTCTTGCCTCTCAGGGCCATGCCTGTGGTTTCTGCATCAGTCAGCTTCCACTGGGCGCTGCTGCAGTAACAAGCAATCCCCAGATCTCAGGGACTCACAACAACGTTTATTTCTCCCATTTATTTCACGCAGGTCTCAGGTTGGCTGCTCCCTGCTCCGTGCATCCTTCCTTATTTCTGTTTTGCATGTCCTCCTTAGTTTCAAACCCAGCCTCCATTTTTTGGCAGCCTCTACCAGGGGCAGAGGGAAAGGAGAATAGTGCAGGCAGGTTAAAGCTCTTCACGCGTCTGCTCAGGCATGGCGTGCAGCACATCGGCTCACGCGGCATTAACCAGAGCCAGTCCCATGCTGGGCTCGAGGTCGGTGGGGTGGGGGGCACCGCCAGCAGGTGGCATAGGAGGGGACGCCACTGACAGGAGAGGGTAAGGAAGGGCAGGGGGCGGTGATGCCCACTTCACCTGGTAACCGCTTCGTCAGAGGTGTGGGTTCAAGGATGGGCACATGACCCGAGCCAGGCCAACAGAGTCAACAAGATTCATTTCTAGGCCTCTCTCTTAGGCTGCAGAGAAAGAGAAGCATTTATGCCCATGGGCGTTCTCAGAAGATGGGTGTGAGCCTGGAGCCTCCAGCAACTGTCTTGGCACCCCCGTGAGGACAACTTGGGTGAAGATGGAGCTTTCCCAGAGACAAGAGCGAGGCCGGGTCCCAACATCACTTGGAGCCCTGCAGCCACCTGTGCAGGAAGCCACCCTTGGCCTGTTTGGTTACAGGGATCTGCTCAAGCCGTTTGAGCTGGCTTTCTGTCACTTGCCACCAAGAGTCCTGATGAAGAACACAATCCACCCTGTAAGGTAAATATCAAGATTCAAAATGATCGAACACTGTCCATGTCACTCCGGTGTCAGGAACAGAGCGGGAGCTGGAGCCGTTTGCCCGAGCCACTGGAGGGGACTGTCACCCGGGGCGTCTGCTCCACCTCCTTGTGCTCTGGCTCGGGATTCTGGCTGTTGTAAAGGGGTCGCGTCATTCCTCCCAGGCTGACCTGCTGGGACAGGGACATGAGATCAGCCAGGGCCGTTCTGGACTCTGTGGGCACAGGTGAGCCTCTTTGCCTTGGCTCACAACCCGAGGCCTCCCACCCCCATGCCCAGCCCTGCCTTGCCCTTGGCCAAAGGCCCCTGACCCTCAAACCCAGGCACTAAAGCTGTGTTCACTCAACTCAACCACTTCTAAAACCAGCCCATCTTCAGGCCGGCCCTCTGCACCTCATCCTGTAGGTCTGTGGGGCCGCAACAACCTCCTGTCCAAATTCTAAGCACACGCCAAGCCCCCAGACCGCTGTTCCCAGGCTGTCGCCAAGTCCTCTGCCTTCCTCGAACTCCCTGTCCCCGGCATCCAACCCTCCTACCCTGAGATTATTAAATATAACTCCCATTTGCAGGAAATATGCAAAAACTGTTTATCTTTGGAAACTAAAATATATGAAACTGAGTCATCAGGCAAATTATATGCATCAGTAAGTGATAAATGTTCAGGGCCAGCAATCCTGAAATAGCGCACGAAAGCCTTTTTGCTACTCCTCTTTCTGCCTACAGAGCACTTTTGAGCAAAGTTCATCACTGGCAGTACAAAGTCACGGCCCATGGAGCCTTTCATGTTGTTCCTGCCTGTGCAGAGGGGTGCTGGGGGGCTCTCCGGGCAGGGACAGCCCATGGACCACTGTCTCAGGTCACCATGTCTCCACCCCAGGACAAGACAGTCAGGACATCCCTTCGCTCCATCGGCAGCACCAAGCCCCTACAGCCTGGCTCCGTGGGACTAGAAAGAAGTCCACTCAATGTTCTCTTTCTTGACATTCCCTTGGTCCGTCTCCCCAGGGGCTGGCCACCCACAGCAAGTCCTCATACAGTATGGCCACCCTCAGGCGCCCAGAGCAGGGCCCTGTCTGCCAGCGTTTGCCCCCACTGAGGTCCCAAGAGGAACAACAGTGCCTGGCGGTGACCCTCCTGTCCCAGGTCCTCACTTGCTCTTTCTTATCACACAGACATGCACACCCTCTGCTTCCTTCCCCTCCCCTCACACCTGCTGACCACGCACTGGCCCTTGCCAATAAAAATGAAACCCCTTGAGGGATCCCCGGGTGGCTCAGCGGTTGAGCGCCTGCCTTCGGCCCAGGGCGCGATCCTGAAGTCCTGGGATCGAGTCCCACTTCGGGCTCCCTGCATGGAGCCTGCTTCTCCCTCTGCCTGTGTCTCTGCCTCTCTCTGTGTCTCTCATGAATAAATAAATAAAATCTTAAAAAAAAAAAAAACGATCTTAGGACCTTCTCTATTTTAATCTATATTCTGAGGCCATCTGGCCTAAATCCCTTGTGGTTCCATTGCAGATTTTCTCATTCTAAGCAACTGGATAATCCAGCCACAGATACAGATGATCGTTCATTCATTCAACAAACACCAGCCGGGCATCTCCTGTGTGCCACACATGCACCAGGCCTGGGGGTGCTGCAGGCACCACAAGGTCCGGCCGCCAGGAGCCACTTGCAGTCTAGGCCCTGGGGCGCTCTCCAGTGAGGTGCAGCTGAACTAGAAATCCACGTCACCCCCTGGGCCCCACACTGGCCGTTGCTCCACTCCGTGACCTCTACGGGCCTGCTTTCTGCACAGAGGTCATGATTTCTGATAGCGTGATGGTGAGCATCTCTGGCAGATCCGAATTCCAAGGCCAAGGCCCCCACTTCTCTGAGCCTCTATTTCCTCCTGTGAAAATGAGAATAATAAAGAGTCTCCCAGGGACCCCTCGGATCGCGGGCGCTCATGCATCGTGTGCTGCGCAAAGCTGGCAGCTGAAGAGCGCTGTGGTTGTTGGCATCCCTGGAGGGAGCCGCTCCTCGCTGCCCCGGCGCTGGGCCGCACCGTCGGGGATCTCCAGCTCGGGGCGGCATCTCTCGTACCCTCTGCTGCCAGGTCCCAGGACGGCCCCGTCCTGCCCTCCGCTGTCCTCCAGCCCCTCCCTGCCGAGTCGAGTTCTGCCTTCGGCCTTGGCTGTGGTCACCCGCTCTGTGGTCGCCACCAGGGCTGATGTGAGGGCATCCACAGAACCTGTCGCACCTTCGGGACCGCAAAGCTTGTGTTCCGTGGAAGCACCGAAGGATCCCGTGCAGGATCCACTGGGATGATCTGGGCTGCAAATAACAGAAAGACCCCGAGGCGGCACCAGCTTCACACCTGGGAGGCCCACCCACCAGCTTCCACATCGGGGGCACTGGGAACCTCAGACCAATCACATCTCACAGAGCCACGGCCGGTGGAGAAGGTGGACCCTGAACAAATCCGCATCCGCCAGCGGGCAGCGGGCAGTGGACAGATGAGGAAGAGATTCTGGGCAGGCAACCACAGTGCCCGCCTGCCACACCTGCTCACGCAAGGGCTGTGGGTGTGAACGTCTTTGTCCACTTGCAAAGCATTCTTGGCCCTTCCTTCGGACGTTGAGCAAATGAGTAATAACAATTGGTAAAACCTTGATTGGAAAGGCTGTTTCATGCCCGAGAGCCTCGGGCTCACATCTACCCAGAAGGAAGCATTTACCGCTCCCCCCTTCCCTGCTGCCCCCCACAACTCCAGTCACGCTCTTTGTCGTCCTGGAAGAGGCCTTCCGGGACCTTCCCCACCCTCCTGGCTCCTGGCGTGCTTCTGCTCTGATCACCCCGAGCGACCCACTCTCAGCCCCACGTCCTTGACAGAGGTGCACTCGCTGTCACCTTAGGGACTGGCTCCTGCACGGGCCTCGCTGGAATTACAGCCTCGGCTCCAGGGACGGCAACAGAGCTTGGCTCTCGGGCCACACTGCCTGGCCCGGGATGCACAGTCCAGCCTCAGCCCGGGACCCAACTCCCACCCGCGCCTGGCCCCTGTTAGCCAGGGCAGTCCCCACTGCCAAGAGCTCCGGAAACTGCCAGCCAAGGCCCCAGGTGTGCAGCCTTCACCCAGAGAACAGTCGGGGCGGCTCCAGAGCCCGGCACCCAGGCAGGGCCCAGCACCTCTCGGTGGTCACGGTTCCCGAAACAGGGCAAACGCAGACGGCCGTCAAGGTGTGCTCCCAGCAGGCCACGCTCCAGCGCTGGTCCCGGAGGTGAGCGAGGAGCTAGGGGTGAGGCCGGGAGCCAGCTGCGAGTGGGGAGAGCAGGCCCCCAGCTGTCCTGGTTTCCGGCCATCAAAGGACAGGTGCATCCTCTTCATAGCTGCCGCAGCGTGGCCACTGGCGCTCCATGGCTCTCTCCTTCTGGAAGCAGCTCCCAGTCCCGGGGCTGACCCTGAGCAGCCACATTTTGGTGTGCCCGCCCTCTCCCAGGAAGGACACCTGGGTGGCTGGGCCAAAGACCCTGCCCCCCAGGATGTGGAAACTGAGGCTTAGACTCATCATAGTGATGCCAAGACTCGGGGTGGGGTAGCCCCCCCCCCCCCCCGGCCACCGCCGCCGCCGGGGTCCCCGTGGCTGCCCTGGTTCCCGGTCTTCCTGGGCCAGGGCTACCTCCCATCCCACAAAAGACCCTCTTCCTGCAGGACAAGTCCGTTTGTGGGGTACAACAGGCAGAGTCAGCGTCTGCTACCCCAAGAGTCTGCGTGAACACAGGGGCCTTAGCCACGCCCTCACTTTCCAGGTGGGAAGCCTGAGACCCAGGAGGCCGTGTGACTTCTCGGTGTCGCCCACCCCCCCCCAGCATTCCCGGAGTCACGTGGGGCTTGGCACCTTGCCCGCCCCCCACCCCGGGCTCTGGCCTCAGTGGGCCCTCCTGGCACCACACGCGCTGCGGTGGGAGGAGGGAAGGGAAGGCCACCGGCTCGCCACCTCCCGTCCCCCCCCGGGGCCCTGTTGGAGGAGCTCTCCGAGCCCAGGGAGAGGCCCTGGGCGTGCCACGGCCCCGGGGGTGCGGGCACCCTAAGACCCCCAGGTAGAGACCGTGCGGAGGAGCCGGAGGCGGCTTCTGGTGTGCTTACTGCTCCCTTAGCCGGAAGGACGGAGTCGGCTTTCGGGAGTACATCAACTCCTGGCAAAGTTGGGTTTTCCATGGTTTGCTGAACTCCTGAACACAGATGTCCCATTTGTGTTTCATTAGTACATCAGCCGCTCTGCGGCTCTCGACCTCTGCACCAGGCAATAATTACCTGGCTCGGGCCCATCCCCTCACCAGCTGGCTGGGGACCTGCTCTGCCCGACCAGGGCTGTGTCTGCTGTCAGCCCTTTCCAGGCAACCGAACGGCTTCGTCATCACCCACGTCCCAGCTGGGCCCCGCGCTGGGGAGGGGAGGGCGAGGGGGGCCTGTAGCCTTGAGCGGACACCTCCAGAGGGACAGGAGACTTCCAGAGCACAGCCACCCCAGCAGGCTGGAGGAGGAAGGGGGGGAGGAGGGGGAGAGGAAGGGGAGGGGAAGGAGAGGGGAAGGAGGAGGAGGGGAAGGAGGGGGAGGGGACAGGGAGGAGGGGAGGAGGGGAAGGAGGAGGAGGGGAAGGAGGGGGGAGGAGGAGGAGGGGAGGAAGGGGAGACAGAGGAGGGGAAGAGGAGGAGGAGGGGAGAGGGAGGAGGGGAAAGGGAGGAGGGGAAGGGAGAGGAGAGGAGGAAGGGGAGAGGGAGAAAGGGAAGAGGAGGGGAAAGGGGAGTAAGAGGGGAAGAGGGAGGAGGGGAGGAAGAGGAGAGGAGAGGAAAGGGAGGGGGGAAGAAGGGAGGAGAAGAGGAGAGGAGGGGGAGGAGGGAGAGGAGGAGGGGAAGAGGGAAGCCAGAGAAACTGGGTAGGTAGGAGGCTGGAGGAGGAGCGAGGGAAGGGGGGCAGCAGGTAGGGGGAGGGGAAGGAGCAGGAGGGCAGCGGGCTGGAGGCCAGGGTCCTGGTGCCAAGGCCTCCCCTCTGAGCTGAGCAGGCTCAGGAGGACCTGGCCAGGCACGGGCTTCAGGATGGTCAGCTGCAGCCAGTGTGCCGGGGCGCCCTCTCCGTCTCAGGGCTGAGGGCACGCAGGGGAGCCCCAGGGGCACTTCCACCAAATTTCAAGGGCAGGAGAGGGGAGGGGAGGGCTGCCCCAAGCCGACAAACCCGGGCATGGTTGAATGGTTGAGGGAGGTCAGGGAGCCCTACGTCCACCTTCTCCCCCGCTCCCCTCCCCCTTACAGGGGGCCTCCAAGGAGGAGGCCATGGGGTCTAGGCCCCGAGCTCCAGCTCACAGCCTGAGATTCTCATGTGTGACCGGTGGGGATTTGCCGAGGTGCTAAGGCAGCTCCAGCTGGGGCCCCCTCGCTCCCCCAGGCCCCTTCCGTGGCCCTGAGCCTGAGACACAATGCATAGTTTTGTGAGAGGACACCCCAAATTGTTTAAACTCCACATTCCCCAAAACCTAGATCTGCCCCAGGTATACATTTTCAACACCTTTTCATCCACACCGAGGTTGGGGATCCAGACGCTGAAATCAAGAGCACGTCTAAGATGGGACGGACAGAGGCCAGGTCTTAAAATCTGAAAGGCATCAGCTGGGGGCCAGGGCCACACAGAGAAGGGCAGGGAGGGCAAGGGGAAGGGAGGGTCGGCATTCATCAGGCGCCTAATGTGTGCATTGAAGTCATGATCTCACCTGATCTCTCCAACAACCTGAGAGAAGCCGTTCTCCTGTCCGGCAGGTGAAAAGCCCAGGCCCCCAGGGCGTGAGTGGTCCCCGAGTGCAGCAGGGCTCCACGTCAGGCCTGCGGGCCGTGGGGGGCCACGTTCCTCCTGCACAGCTGGGGGGAGGCCGAGGAGACCTGTGCATGATCCGTTGAAAGCACCGGCATCCATGACCCTGACACTCTTCTCATGTGACAACTACCTGGAAATTCACTGTGTGGTACACTTCGTGACTAATGACAACCTGTCAAATGTCTCTGGTCATCTCTTTGGACTGCTGGGGGTTTTGCTTTTTTTTTTTCTTTTTACTATATAAATATGTATTTATTTATTTTGGGGGTGGGCAGCAAAGTTTATTTAGTGATAATAAAGTTTACTGAGCAACAGTACAAAGCGCCCAAAGAGGGAGGGGACCTGAGAGGGTTGCCCATACACGTGTGATCAGAGTTGCCCCTTGAACAACACGGGGGTTGGGGACACCGACCCTTCCTCCTAGTCCAAAATCTGAGTATAGCTATAATTTTGACTCCCCAAAAACTCACCTACTGATACCCGATGGTTGACCAGAAGCATTGCCGACTACATAAATAGTGGATTAACACACATTCTGTATGTTATATGTATTACATATCCTATTCTTTTTTTTAAGATTTTATTTATTTATTCATGATTTTTTTTAAAGATTTCATTTATTTATTCTTGAGAGACACAGAGAGAGAGGCAGAGACACAGGCAGCGGGAGAAGCAGGCTCCATGCAGGGAGCCCGACGTGGGACTCGATCCCAGGACCCTGGCTTCACAACCTGAGTCAAAGGCAGGCACTCAACCACTGAGTCACCCAGGCACCCCTACATACCGTATTCTTACAATAAGGTAAGCTAGAGAAAAGAGGGGTTATTAAGAAAATCATAAGGAAGGGGCGCCTGGGTGGCTCAGTTGGTTAAGTGTCCAACTCTGGATTTGGGCTCAGGTCATGGTCGTAGGGTTGGGCTCCACATTGAGCAGGGAGTCTGCTTAGGATTCTCTCCCTCTTGCCCTTCTCCCGCTCATGCACACACATTCTCTCTCTCTCTCTCTCTCTCTCTCTAAAAAAAAAAATAATAATAAGTAAAAACTAATAAAAAGAAAAGAAAGGAAATCATAAGGAAGAGAAAGTACATTCAACAGGGCTGTGCTATATTTATTGAAAAAATCTGCTACCGTTCAAGTCCGTGCTGTTCAGGGGTCAACGGCACATCCACAAATTCAGAGTTTTCTCTTGTGGTCTTGCCACCCTTAATACATGTTTCCCATGAGTCCACCAGCCCCCAATTCTCCCCCAGGAGACTTTCAAGCACAAACCCATCACCACCAAGGAGAGGAGAGGGGAGAAATGATATAGCCAACGGTGGCGAATTTCATTTTTTGGCCACCTCCAGTAAGTTGGCTGTGACGTCCTGAAGTCCTGTGTTAGAACGGGCCTCTGGTCTTGGCAGCTGAGGTCTGTTAGCAATGCCTGCCCCAGACGTGGGGAAGGAAGGAAGGGAGGGGCCTCCCCGGCAGGGTATTGGTTAGCCCCTGAAAAGCTGACAGATACCAGAAGGACCACCCTCCAGCCACAAAAAGTGAGTTTTCATCGGGATCTGTGACCAGACTCAAATGCCCTCTGCTGGACGCCTCTTGCCCCAAGGAGCTTCTGGGATGATAGATGCCCTGTTCGCTGGGGCAGCCACAGCCAGAGATGAGCAATGCCCAGCAGGGGTGAGGACAAAGGTCAGCCTTGGACAGCTGGGGAGTTGGCCTCACCCCTGTGTCAAGAAGTCAGCTCAGCCCCAAGCCCTGCCTGAGGAAGATCCACGTCCGCCTCTGTCTCCAGCTGCCCAGCCCCCCAGGTCATCTCACGCTGCGCCACCTTTGCTGTGCTGGCATCTACCTACATACTGAAAGCAGTGCTTCTCCTCCATTTCCACAAGAAAACACTCCCCACGTGAGGCCTTTGTCCGAGTGAGGGACTCTACCAACGTCAGGGCTGCAAGGGACCCCAGCAGCTGGGAGACAGCGAGACGTCCTATGGGGCCTTGGGACCACTGGCTTCCCAGGGCTGGGATCAGGGCCAGGCAAACGGGGTACCCGGCTTGGGCGCAGAATTTAAGGGGGGTGCAAAAAATCAAGATCAGTAATATTTTAATGCAAAAAATAATTGGGAAAAATTTGCATGCAAAATTTCCATGGAAAAAATCCACGATGAACAAAAACCAACATTTTAAACAGAGAAGGATCATTCCTACTGATTTTTCCTTTTGCCTCAGGCGCCAATATGGCTCTGCCTGGTTGATCCTGGCTTTGGAATTTTGATATTTCGTTCATCGTGGCTTTGTTCCCAGCAATTCTGAGGTTAAAATATGGCATTAAAATACTCTTTCCTGGGATCCCTGGGTGGCTCAGCAGTTTAGCACCTACCTTTGGCCCAGGGTGTGGTCCTGGAGTCCCGGGGTTGAGTCCTGCATCGGGCTCCCTGCAGCGAGCCTGCTTCTCCCTCTGCCTGTGTCTCTGCCTCTCTCTCTTTGTGTCTCTCATGAATAAATAAAATCTTTAAAAAAAATAAATTAAATTAAAAAATAAAATACTCTTTCCCTTGATTACTAAGATTTGGGGCAGCGGGGGGGGGGGTGCTTTGCAATCTGTGCCTGGGGCCAGTGCCTCCATCCCACCTCTCAGGAGCATCCACATGTTCTTCCTCCTATTTTCTCCGAGGCAGCTGAGCGCCTTCCATCCCTGAACCTTGGACATTCCTCTTGGCAAAGGACCACCCTCCTGAGACAGGAACGAGGGAGTCGATGCAGGAGGGGGTTCCCGTGGAGGTGAGGCAGCCCGCACACCTAGAGAGCTGTTGGGCAGAAGAGGGTCCACACTCTGGGAAAGGGCTACGAAGGCGGATGGATTGGGTGACGTCCTGAGCATGGAGATGAAAACCAGAGGCCAGTAGATAGGAACATGAGGTCTGGTTTGCATGGCTACGGGGTGAGCTGGAAGGGGAAGTCGAGTCAGGGTCCTGACCTTGACAGCTTTCCCCCGCATCTCCACATCTCAGGTGGGTGCTGCACCCTCTGTGCAGGACGCAGCACGATCCAGGGCTGGTTTGGAGCCAGAAGATCTCTGCTCTGGCTCTGGGACTTGGATTCCCCCAGGGCTCCCAGTGCCCCTCTGCTCTCCTGTTCTGCCCTTGGTGTGGGGGGCAGCCTGAGAGCCCTGAGTCCTGGCAGAGAGGGGTCCCCACATCCACGCTACTGCAGTATGGGCCACACAGACCAAGAGAGAGCCCCTGAGACCAAAGCCTGCACAGGGCCAGGCCCAGGGTCCCGAGGAGCACCTCAGTGTCAGGGCGATCGTCCCTAGTCCAGAGCAGAGGGAACAGAGCAGACCCCAGACTGAAGAACCCAGGCTCCATACCCATCAGGGCCAGCACCCACGTATCAGGTGGAAGAGCTGGGGGTCCCCGTGTGTCGCATCCACACAGACCGTCCTCCAGGGGTGTGGGCCACCGAGCTCCAGGTCTCAAAGGCCTTCCCCAAGAGGGAGAGGGGGCTGGCCCTCCAGAGGCTTCCACGGTGCCAGGGAAAGGACTTCACGGATCACAGGCCTGCAGCGGGGTCTTGTCTCTGCTGCTCAGGAGCCGTGTGACCTCGGGCAAGTGCGTCTACCTGCATGCCTCAGTTTGCCCATCTGTAAAACGAGGATCATGACAGAGCCCACTCAGAGCATCGAGGAGCCTCCAAACACAAAGGTGGGAGGGTGGTGGCGGCACATGGCGGGGACTAGTCCTGGCCACACTTGGTAGCATCGCCAACGTGTAGGAAAGGCTAGTCTCGTTGTTGCATTTAATTTATAGTATAGCCTGCCGTTTCAGCCCCCCAGTCTGTGTTACGCTGTTAGAGCAGCCCGAACTAAGACACGCTTGTCTTCCTGGCGCACTCCTGATGTTCACATTCTAGAAGTTAAAGACCTGCTGTGGAAGAGGAGGGGAAGGAGAGAAGAAGGAAGAGCAAGTAGTAAATAACAAGTTCTAGGAACATGCAAGTTCTGCTTCGCTAGGCTGCCCAGCGGAGACCAGGCGGGAGGGCAGAGCTCGGGAGAGCGCCCCCTCAGAGCAGGTGAGAGGTAGGCCAGGTGCAGTTTACCTATGGGGTTGCCAGGTGGGTTTCCGGAGCCAGTAACATGAGCAAGTGTGGCCTCTCTTTTCCCATCTGTAAAATGGGATGATACAAATAGCTTGCCCTTATCTGTTTTATGAGGATGATATAAAAGCTTAAGGCTTCTGTAGATTGTGGCCGCCCTCCCGGAGTGTGTGGCCCGGGGACAGTCTCCTGTGTCATCGTTATCATGAGGGAGCGCCCCGGATGAAGCAAGAGCTAAGAGTCCTAAGTGCCTGAGCTTCTGAATCTCCCTCCCTTCAAAAGCCGTGATCCCGGACGAAGGAAGGGATAGTGAGGATGGGAAGGCAACGAGGACCAGGCAGCCCCAATCCCAGTCGTGGTCAGGTGGACACGTCCACCCAGGATGCGCCTCTTGCGGTTGTTCTGACTGAGATGATGAAACCCTAACCCAGGGCCAAGAGTCTTGGATCTTGGAAACATGACCCAGAACCAAGGACCTGGCAAGAAAATGGGGCTACAGAATACAACGTGCTAAAAAATAAAAATAAAAATAAAAATAAATAAAAAAATAAAAAAAGAATACAACGTGCTGAGGACGTGGAGAGATAGGGCAGCACCACGTCCGCAGCAGGGGAAGCTGCCTGTGGCCCTGGAGGGTCCGGATTCGGCAAACAGCTTGAGCCACTGAAGACATTCCAGGCTCTTCCTCACCCAGATAGCAGGCTCCTGGCCACCCGGCAGACGTGCTGGGGCTCGAGCCTTGAACTGGCCAAGTGACCCCAACAGCCCAGCGCTGGGAACATAGGCTCTGCCCCTTTCCAGAGCCCTGGCGGGGATGTTTCACCAACCTGAGCTGGGTTTCTCTTCTGCAAAATGCAAAAAACGAAATCCATCTCATAGGACCTTGCAAAGGTTAGGAAAACACATCAGGAGCTAGAAACGTTCAGAGGCTAAATAATGTGCACAAGGTTACACGCAGGTGGGGGGAGGACCCGAACACAGGCCTCCCCCCGCAGCCTAGTGTCCGTCCGGTAGGCCACCCCGCCCTCTGTGGTCTGACATCCTGTGGCTTTATTCATCTGCAGGACAGAAGTCACAAACGGTGGTCTAAGGGACAGTGGGTCTCCATAGCATTTAAATTGTCCTATTTTGTTGCCAGAGGTTTAAAAAAAAAAAAGAAGGAAATTTCACGTAAAAACATGGATTTTCTACCTTCCCCCCAAGAAATCATCACATCTATAATGCCAAGCCTATTCCTACATGGTGGCACCTGGCAGGCCCTGAGAGGCGGCCGCCCACCATGCCCCACCATCCACAACTTACACCAGGCCTGCTCCCCCCATTTCCTTTCCCTTCTGGCCCCATGAGCATTTGGACACAGGGACACGCAGCCTTTAGGAGGGACAGCCCCTCGCTGCGTGGAAGGAGCTAGGCCTCTCAACATCAGAGCCGATGAAAATTGCAAAGCATCCCTTGAAATGTGTACACAGTGATTAGCAGGCCGGAGACGTGATTTATGAAGAAGGATGAACACAGGAAATGTGCCGAGCTTGGCTGAACAGGGATGTGGCCAGAGATGCGCTTCGACCACCGGCCTCAGGAAGGGGAGCGGGGTCATTAGAGGAGCCCGAGCGGACGACTCAGAGACGCAGAAACTGAGCCACGGAAATTTTCAGCTGAATTATCAGGTAGGTATCCCTGGAGTCGTGAAGGCCGGGCAGAGGGAGGGAAATGCCTTTCCTGTTTCTGCCGGACTTCTCCAAAGAGGACACCAGATTGTTCGGAGGGCACAGGGGAAGCAGCCGTCCCGCGGAGAAGCTCGTGGACTGGAGGCGGCGGCCCCAGGAGGGATCTGACCAGGCTTCAGTCTTTAGCACCCGGAGGAAGCGGCAAAGCCGGGATCACGGGGCCTGGCCCGTCCAACAGTCAGGGATGGTTGTCAAAACAGGGCCGTGAGATCCTGGTTTTGGAAGAGCAACCCATTGGGTGGGTGTTTTCATCAAGACCCTCTTCGGTTGTGACAAAAAACCAACTCAATCTGGTTCACGTGAAAGGAAAAATTATTGGCTTCCATAAATGATCATTTCAGGGCTAGTACTGATTGCTTCAGGTGTGGCTGGATCTAGGGGTTCCACTGATGCCATCAGGACCTGGTGTCTGTCCGTCTCCAAACTCCGCTTTCTTCTACGTCCCCCTCATTGTCCGGCAGACTCTCCCCTGTGACAGTCAGCGGGAGAGCAGCAGCTCCAGGCTCACACCCCGGAGGCCTCAGGGGAAAGAAAGCACACTTCTTCCCCATGAATCCCAGCCGACGCCCCGAGATCGACTCTTACTGAAACAATTTTGGATCACGTGCCCCTCCCCATGGCAACCAATGAGACTGATCTGGGGGCTGTAATGCCCCGCCTGGTTAGCCAGCACCCTGAACCCATCACGGCACTGGGGTGGGGCGAGGCTGGTCCCTCTCAATCCAGAGGAGCTGCCTGTGGGGGAAGGACTCTCCATCGGATGGTTAACATTCTGTTCCAGAAGTGGGAGGCGAGGAACCGGGAGGACAGAACCACACAGTAGGGCAGCGGAGCACAGCGGGCAGGGAAGGGGGCCACACAATGAGGCAGCCGTCTGGGGCCCACCCGAGCAGAACCCCCATGGAGGTTCCTGGGGCACACTGGAATTTGGGGATACCCCCACTGGGGTGCCCCAGGTCTCACGGAGGACTCCAGGATCCCCGCCGAGCTCTGAGGGACCGCTGACATTCTAGTCACTCGGTGAGGCTGCCTTGGGTTCTGAGTGAACCCGCTGCTTGAAGAAGTCAATGCTCGCAGCCTCGAGGGGCCTGCGGGAAGGTGGGGTGCAGGGGCTCGGGATTCCGAGCCCAGAAGGGCAAAGTGCACATCCCGAGGCAACCACAGTGCCCCCCACCCCTTCCCAGGTAGCTGTCAGCCTACAGAGGATGAGTCCCCTTCTTGCCAATGACTGGCTTAGGCACTAGCATGTGGGTCTAGCCACGGACAGGCCTGGCCTTCTGGAAAAGGAGGTCCTTGCTGACCAAATAAATAAATAAATAAATAAATAATCCCATTTGAAGAAACAGTTGCTTTTCCACCGTTGGCCTTGCTCGCGTCCAGATGGCATGCCTGGAGTGGGGGGCAGCCAATGCGCCCCGTGAGGGGAGGCAGGCTGGGTGGACAGCCGGAGACAGTCGCGGGTGCTTCGGCGATCTTGCCCAGCGGCTGAACCGGCCAACCTGGAACTGTCACCTCGGGGAATCTGTCATGTGACAGAGTCCGTGTCCTCGCCTTTGAAGCTGGCGGAGCCGGGGTTTTTGTTCCCCACGGCTGAACGCAGGACTGGTGGCAACTTGACTCAGGGCGGGAGAGGGACACGTGAGGCGGAGAGCCACACAGCCCGGGAGGGATGGGGACCCCAGGCCCCCGCTCCTAGGCACCCCGGCCGCGGTCGCCGGCTCCAGCCCCGGGGGGCTTGTCTTACTAAAGATGCCTGTCCCTGCTCAGGTGAAGAATCCGTGTTTTCTAGCCCCTGTGGGCCACAAAGGGAAATTTTTTCCTAAGTAACTTTCTTGCTCTGGTTTAAATAGGCCTCCCTCTGAAGGGCCAGGGACACTTCCTTTGTACATGGTCAAAAAAAAAAAAAAAAAAAGCTCTCACCTCGCTGCCCATCAATGGGAGCAATTAAATTCATTCAACTGCAGCCATCTGATGGCTGTGTGCGGCCGCTGCACGGACGCTGCCAAACGTGCTGGAAGACACAGGAGACGCTTTGTACGCACCATTCAAAGGGGGAAAAGAAGACAAAACAGTAGGTACAGTATGATCCCAATTTCATATATATATATATATATTTTATATATATATTTATTTTATATATATATTTTTATATATATTAAATAAATATATATATATATATATATATATATTTTTTTTTTTAATGCACGCCCGTAGAAAAAAAAAGACTGGCAGAAAATCCAACACTGTCTCGCCCTGGACGGTAGAATTGGGGTGATATTTATTTTCAACTTCATGCTTCCACGTAGTTTTCAAATGTTCTCCAGTGAACACGTACTGTGATCATAGACCCCCGTACGCTAGTGGAACATTAAAAGTACTTAGCAGCATTCCCAAGAAAGCACCGGAAGGAGAGAAAAGTCTCCACTGCTCCCCGCCAAGGTCTGGGGGGGCGCCGCATCAGGCCAGCACGGGGCCATCCATCTGGGAGCTGCTGGGGCTGGCAGGGTCGGGGGGGGGTGGGAGCCACAAGGCAACAACCTGCTGAATAGAAGGGGAAAGAAAATAAAAGAAAATAAGAAACTCGCATTCCTGGGCTCAGAAGCCTCCATCAAATCCACCTCCCGCCCCATCTGGAGAGTTTTCTCCCTGGAACCAAGGAGGCAGCAAAAAACACCCAGAAATGAGCTGGCGTTGGAGCTGACCCTACACCGGCCGGCTCCGGGGGAGCCTCTCACACTCAGGGAGTTTGGCATGCGGGAGGTTAATTCTCTTATCAAAACTGTACAAAATCCTAATTTTGCAGAGTGGCAATTTGGGGGAAAAAAAAAAAAACCCCAGCAATGGGAAAATGTTGGTTATGCAGCACTAGACATTCAGTTCTCGGGGGATCAATTATAAAAACACTCATTCAGCTATTTCTATTCAAATGAACACCTGAAGAGGAGGCCTCGATGGTTTTAAAAGTGTGTGGATATTACTGGATAAATGTTAGTCCAATAAAAGAGATCATCATCCGCTATTTGTGTACATTTAAGTTGACACTAAAAAGATCTTTGTGGAGGATGGCTGTGGCTGCTTCTTTTTCTGCACGCATCTTTTTATCTCCTATTCCCTTAACACTTTAGGGACTGAAGGAAACAGACCAAATGCGGCCGGTCACGGGTTTCCTTGTTTTCTCCTTTTTCTTCCTTCCCCGCCCGCGTGATTAAAGGGACACGGGTGCTGGGAAGGCCACACCTGACGTGGGGAGCCGAGGTGCCTCACACTGATGAATATGTAATGTCCTGCTTGGAGGCGCAGTCACGAACTGGTAATAAGAATTCACGAGTCTGTGTTTGAAAACAGACATTTGCATTTGCCCTGCGGTCACAGTACATGGACCATTCTTATTCAAAAATTTATTTTTCCTCCTTTTTTTTTTTTTTTTTTTCAAGGCCTGGAAATACTCTCTGCCCTCGCTCCCCACCAGCACCCACACACGGGGCCTTCTTTCTCTGGTGTCTTTTGGCAGAAATTAAAGGAAAGGAGCCTGGGGCCAGCAGCCCCTTCCCCTGCAGCCGCTGGACCTCCGGGAGGGCCCCCCACCACCCAGATAGAGGCCCCCTCCCCAGAACCCGGTTTCAGCAGGTGTTTGTGTGTCCAGGGTGAAACCCAGAATTAAAAGGGGGAGCAAAACAAATGGGGCAGGGCCTGATGGGGCTCAGCCACCCCCAAAGAGCAGTGGGCGAGGCTTGGCTGCTGCCCTGCAGGCACCTGCCCGGGGGACGGGAGGTGGCTGTGCCTGGGGTACCCGCTGGCCAGGGCGGGGTGTGGTTTCTGGGGTGAACTCCCTGAAAAACAGCAACCACCTGGTCATTTCTGAAAACATGGACTTTTCAGAAGGAGCCTCTCTCATCCTGAGCACGAAGTTGTCCGTGGTGTGTGAGGGGGCGGGGTCGCCGTCTGAGGTCCCAAGAACGGGGAGGGGGGCACCCCTCTTTACTCGGGCCTCTCCTCCTTTGCTGGCTGCTAAAGAAAGGGAAAGGCACTCTGTCTCTGCAGCTCAGCGTCCCCGCCCAGCCCGGCCCCAGGTCCCCAAGGCCTCTGGGCGCCTCGACTGCATGGACGCGCCTGCAGGCCCACCCCACCCCGAGCGGCCCCCGGGGCTGTGGCCCCGAGGGGCACCACACTTCAGGCCCCGCTGGTGGCGGACAGGCCCACCGGCCAGCAGCCAGCAGGCTCCTTTGTGGCCGCCCTGGGGCCGGGGAGCCCGAGCCCCCATTGCAGAGCTAACAGTGACACCTGCAGTTGAACGCGCCGCATGTCACGCTGGCGGACAGGCCTCGGGCCACCACTCCTGCACCCCTGAGCCAAACGGCAGGGCTGGCCGGGGCTCTCCAGGGAGGGGGTGAGGGGCCTCGGTCCTCTGGGCCTGCTGAAGGAAGGGGGCGGGGAGCTGGACAGCGGCCCGCTGCCCTGGGGTTCCCAGCTCTGCACCCGCCTCCAGAACCCAGGCTGGTGCGGCCGCTGCACCCAGGGCCAGGGTCCCAGCAAGCAGCCCTCCACCCCCCTCCGGGGCAGCCAAAGGAGAGCGTTTGCTGGGCAGGGTGGCAGCAGGCCCCTATCAGGGGCCCCCCCGCAGCCGCCAAACACCCATTTCACAGATCCGGAGACTGAGGACCTCAGAGGGGACGCAGCTTGGTCAAGGTCACCCAAAGAAATGATACCTAAGCTCGGTCTCTGGCCTCTGACCCCAGAGCAGTGCTCGGGACCCCCGAGGGCCCCTCCGCTTTCCATGGAGCCACATGCCCCCTGGCACGGCCACTGCCGGAGAATGCACACGTAGCTCTGTCCGAGGTCATCTCTGCCACCATCCCCCGTCCGCCCTCCATGCTCACGCGCACGTGTGCACGCACGCGGGCGGCAGGTCGTGGTCGGATCACTGCTCGGCATCCAGCGCCTGGTCTCGGGGAGAGGCTGGCTTCCACAGCCCCGGTTCCACTTCCTCCCTTTCGCTCCCTCGCAAAAGTCTGAGCCAGGACTCGGGGAGCTGGGAATGAAAATGAAGCGTCGCGAAGATTTCTTTATAACTTTTCTCAATATTCTGCTGATTGCTAGCTCAGTAGCAGATGTGGTATGCTTAATGATGCATAGACAAGAAGCAGCCCCTAATCCCTAAATGAACTTCTTATCTCTAAATATATACAGGGGAAGCTATATAAACTCCATTAGCCCCTCAGCTCTTCCAGCTATCCGAATTGAGGAGTGGAGAGAGTGGCCGCCTAGGAGACCCGGCAGGGGCGGCTTCGGGGCAGGGAGGAGAGGGCGGGGAGGCAGCGCCCACCACCCCCAGGTGGCCAGCGGCCCTGGCAGACGGGCTGCCCGACTTCCCACCTGTTCCCCCACGGGGACCTGCCACCTTTCCTGGAAAGGAGCTTCGCTGGTGGCTGCAGCAAAAGCAGCACCCTGCACCGGCCCACCCTCTCCATTGAGTCTTTCCTTATCTCAGCCGCTGCAAAAGACACCTGTGGCAAGCTCAGGCAAGGTTTTAAAACTGAATTCTTGGTCAAGGGAGCGACCAGAGCACTGGCTCTGGGTCTTCTTCACTGTGTGCAGACACTGGGGGAGGGCTGGGGAGAGCCCAGGGGCCTGGGACCAGATGTGAGCTCCAAGTGCAGGTGTGTGCCAGAGGCAGACCACTGAGCTACAGGAACACCGAGGGGCCCCATGGGAGGGACAGAGAGAGGGGGAGGAGAGCCAGTGCAGAGGCCGGGAGGCCCGAGAAGGCCTGGCCTGTCTGGAGCTGGCAGGTGAGTCTGGATGAGCGGAGGACAGAGGTCATGGGAGGCCTGGGGGCAGACGGGGGAAAGGCCTCCAGCGCCAGGAAAGGAGCTTGACCTGTGTGCCGCAGGAGGTCAAGGGCCTGGCCCCTCGGGTTACCGCTGGCACACCAGAGATCCCAAGAGGCCCGGCCAGGGCCTGGCCAGGTCACTGCTCATCGTTGTTCAGCCCAGACGGCCTGCTGCTCTAGAAGGAAGCCCAAAGCAGCACAGGGAGACAGTGGGAAAGGGAGTGAAACCGCACTCCACCCACGCCCTAGCCAAAGCGGAGCTTATGCATATGCAACGCGGGCCCACTCAGAAAGCTTTTCCATTAGCCGCGTGGAGGAGCCGTGGCCGGGTTGGGGAATCTATATGTCACCTTACGCTGCACACAGCTGGGTTCAGACTGGCACCCGGGCTAATATGCAAAAAAGGCAGGATCTGTATTCATCAGAACTCCCTTAGAGAAGCCGGGCAGGGCCAGCTCCTTCTCCAGATCCAGAGCCTTCCAACAAAGGGCCATGGGTGGGGCAGGCCAGGGGGAGTACAGGGGCAGGCCAGGGCCTGGCAGGGTGGGAAGAGGCCACTGGGTTCGGAGGAGGGGCCAATTCTTCATCAAGTCACAGTTTTTGGAGGAAAGACATTCTTGATCAAAGAGGAGACTTAGAACCTAACGGAGCTTGGAACCCGAAGCTCCCTCAAGGACCTCAGGCAAACGACCCCCTTTCCTTGATGGACAAACTGAGGCCCAGAGTCTCTAAGAGACACACAGCCAGTCTTCCCTGGGGAAGAGGGGAGGGGAGTTCACATGCAAATACTTTTGTATTTTCTCTTTTGTTCACAGAGGGAAAGGAAGATCCAGCAGATCTTTGGCACAGAAGGTCAGTGCCAAAGCTGTGCTTTTCCCGCTCTGCACTGTGCTGAGAAAACATGAAGTCAAAGACCTGGTTCTCGCCCTCAAGCTGCTTACGTCCAGTGTGGGAGTAAAAGAACTGCAAGGGAGCCAACTGGAAGAACTTAAAATAGGGAACACGCTGCGTGTTCTCGGGGGGAAGCCACGTGACCACGAGCCCGCCAGGTGCGAGGTGCACGGGGACGCCCGAGCTGCGGGGCCCGCAGCATCTCAGGGCCTGGGGGCAGAGCTGTCAGCCGCCCCACTGCACACCCCCGCCTCCACCCTCCCTCCGCCTCACTCTGAGTCCCCCTCTGCCTCCTCTCTCCAATTCCCACCCGTTGGGATTTCTGGGAGAAAAGTGCAGGAAGCTCCCCCTGGGGCCCCAGGGCTGGATGCAGAGAAAGGACAAAGCTCCCGGGGTTCAAATGCTCGTCACTTAAAAAGGCAACAGAGACCCAAAGTGCTGTCCCCACCGGCCCCCCACTCCCTGCGATCAGCAAACCGATTAGCAAAGCGGCTGTGGGTGCTAGAGACACGCATCCTACAAGCTGCACACCTCTCACCTGCGCTCGTTTCCTCACCTGTAAAATGCAGTTAACAAGGCCGGCTTCCCAGGCTTCCTGTGAGGAGTACAGGGGTTCAGGTGTGGACGACGTCGAGGGGCGGACCTGGTGAACCTGAAGCGAGCTTAAGTTCAAGGCATCGAGGATGCCCCGGCGTGAGCTGTGCAAACGGACGCGTCGGTGCGGGTGTTGGCCGTGAATGCCATGTGGGAGCCGCCGAGAGCTGTGCCCCCAGGAGGACTGGGCGCCTTGGTGCGTGGGCTTAGAAGCCCCTCCCGCTCGCCACCCTGTTCAGAGATTCGGGGCTGATCCGGGGGACAGAGTATCTGCAAGTCGGGGGCCCAGGGGCGCGGGCTTCCGCCTGCAGAGGGCCGTCTGCCCTCCCTCCTGGGTCTGCCCTGCACCCCTCCATGCCAACCCCACTCGAGACGATCACCGGGGATCGCTCTAAGGACGAACCGCTGGGGCTGAACGTGAATCCGCATTGCTCTCTCCCGACACTCTCAGCGTCTAAAGATACGAGCATTAGGGCTGTGATAGCACGTTCATTTTTTATACAAATGAATCACAGGCTGAGATAGGGCTTGTTTTTTGTTTTTGTTTTTTTTCACCCATCACATAAATTACAGCTAAATTTCCCCGACCGCACTGGTCAGCCCTGGGCCGTGGTTGCTCTCGCCATACTCGCAAACCTGTTTGGCTCGTGTCATTTTATTCTACGAAGCCTGCCGTAGCCAGGAAGTCGGTGAACTGGAAGCTTTTGGGTAACCAGAAGTTAGCCCTAATCCAAGGAAAGGATTTTTTTTTTTGACAGTGACCCCTGAGATCTAGGAGGACCTTCTAGTTACCAACCACATCCCCATTAGCTGGGCTCCCTGTTGTGGTTTATTCCCTAAATGACCATAAGGATGCTCATGTCAGACAGAGTCTCTTCCCAGAAGGGTGGGAGAGACCACAGGCAGAAACAGCTCCTGCCTTGAGGGGCCCCTTGGCCTTCGGGGTCCTCCTCTCAGAACTGGTCAAAGGGCTTGAATTCAGGCCTGACGGCTCCCTCACTGGTGCCCTTGAACAAGACACCAAATTTCCCCAAACGCTTAGTTTCCAGGCAGCGACACTACTGCCACGGGGCTGCCTTGAGAACTGAGAGCTACAGAAGGTGCCCCCCTCCCCCTGCCCGGCCCTGAAGGCTCCCTTCATAGCTACGGGCTCCGTTCATCTGGGAGGCGTGGGACCTCCGACAAGTATTTAACTGCTCTGTGCCTCAGTTTCAGGGTCGATCGAATGGGGACTATAATATTTTCTGCTTGCAGGATTGTTGATTCCGTGAGGCGCTCAGCAGCATCTAGCACATCAAGAGGTCTTCGCACATGTTAGCTGGGATCCCCCAGGACATCGGGAGCTCCCCCAGGTGGGAATTGATCGGTCCTTCATCCCCAAATGTGCACCGACAGGTATCTACCGCTCTCCTGGGCTGTGACTACAGACCCGGATCAAGAAAAGGCCCCAGCCTTGAAGAGCTCGGTTTCCAGGTGGGGCAGGAAGGCAATCCAGCAGGTGCTAAGAAAGACTTCGCTGGAGGGCACTGTGGGAGTCGGGGGTGGGGGGGGGCGGTGTCTAACCCCAGCCAGAATGATCTTCTGATGTTCGTGAGAAGATGCTCCCCCAGCCGCAGTCTGCAGGGTGAGTGGAAGCCGGCCAGGCACCAAAGGGACGGACACTGAGCAGGTGGCGAGAGCGGGGCGTAGGGTGAGCATGCAGTGGCCGGTGAGACGGGGTGCTGCCTCCTTCCTCTGACACACCTGGAACTCTCGCCAGGCCCCTGGGACTCGGGGTGTGCTTGGGGGCAAGCAGCCAGCCGTGGTCAGTGCCTCCCTGTGTTTGCCTCACATCCCCACTCCCGAGCAGGTGCTGCTCCAGGTCCCCGGGAGGAGATGCGGCGCCCTAAGTAGGAGCAGGGGAGAAGCAGCCCCCGGAGAGCCTGGGGCGGCGGGGGGGCCTCGCGGGATATCCCAGGCCCGGCTGCTGTGGGAAGCCCCCTTCGGAGCCACTCACACGCCCCAGGCCCGGTGGCTCGGATTTGGGAGGAGGCGCCTACCTGGGGACGCAAGGCCCAGGAGGAGCAGGGTCTTGTCCCCAGGCTGTGCTCTCAATACTTTTTCGTGGCAGAGGTGCCCAGAGCTTAGTGCTCATGTCTCCTCTTTCCGTCCGCCCGCCCCCAGCCTCCCACCGCACCCCCCTGCAGCTCCTCCACTGCCGAGAAGTCTGCGGCAAGAGGACAGGCATGGCCCCAAATGCCTGTTAGGCTGTTTTCCCAGTGTCTTCCATTCAGGTTGCAAGTTGCCAAATGCCTCGGGACTGGGGTGCCCTTTGCAGCGTCTCCCACTAGCGGCGAGTGTGGAGGCCCTCGCGGCCCCCCCCCCCAGACTCGGGCACAGAGGAACCCAGGCTTGGCCTCCGTGACTGTGGGGTGGGCAGGGATCGGACTCTGGAGGTCAGGGAGCAGCGGAGCCCGGGCCGCAAGCAGGCTGGGGGCCGGTGGCGGGGAGGGCAACAGGGGGTCCCCGTGCTTAGCTATGAACGTAGGGAGAGCTGTTTCTAGCCTTAATTAAAGACTCCTCCATATTCAGCCTAGCAAAGCCGAGCCCCCACGGCGATGGGTGTCAAGGACTAGAAGGCCTCATGGGGGAGGACTCCGCAGAGACGCAGCCCGCGCCCTACCAGGTCACATCACGGCCCCCACGCACGTGTCGGAATGGAAGGGCACGCTGCTCGCAGCCGCCGGCGGCTTTGGTGACGAGCTCTTCCTTCCTGCCCTGCAGCCAGATGCACTTGCGTTTTAGGGACCTGGGGCCCCCAGAAGCCGGGGCGAGCTGCTGCTGCAGTCCTAGGGGTCACAGCCGAGGCACCCAGGCAGGGGGTGGGCAGCGCTGGAGCCGCCGACTGCGCCTGTTGGTCTCGGCGCTGGGCCCCACGCTCCGGCTCCGCGGGGGGGCAGGTCTTCAGGACCCGGGAGCTGCCCGCCTGCCGCCGTGGGGCTCTTGCAGGATCACGAGGTGGGCTCCACACAGCACTTGGTGTGAGCCTGGCCCTCGGAAGATCCGTGCTACCCCCTGGAACAGGGCACGGGGACTTGTCGCCGGACGCCCAGATCAGGGTCCACTGACTGGTCCCGGAGCGCAGCTGAGCCAGAAGCAAGCTGGAGGCCTCGGAAGCGGGTGTGGGTGACATGAGGAGCGCGGGGGAGGACATGGCAGCCCCAGGGGCCCGAGTGTCCCTGCACGGCTGGTGCTCTCGGCCACCCACTGGCCCGAAGCACAAGCCCGAGACGGCTGCACCGGGCCACCGGTTCGTTCTTTTGTGCTTTTCCTCCCCCTCTTAGGTCACAGCCTTGCTGAGTTGGGGCCACATCTTGGTCACGCTGAAATGTTTCCTGACCCTCAAGACCCCTGTGGGAGAGCTGCAGACCGCTGCCGGGGAACTGGGCACCATGCGTGCTGGCGCAGATCGCTTTCCCGGCCCTCCGAGCCTTCCCGACCGAGCCGGCCCCTCCTCGCAGAGGGCGCCTCCTGCTTCACCAGCCCCACGGGCTTCCCGTCGACGCACCTCCTCTCCCCCGGGAAGCTGCGATCCCCCGGCACCTCTGGGCCTCGCTGTCACGCTGTGACACCCCGGGGCACTGGCCGCTCTCTGCCCCAGCCCCCACTCACAGAGCTCCCCAGACTCTGGCTCCTTCCCCTTCCTCTGAAGTCACAGCCCCTGGCTGCCCGGGGAGCACGCTGCCCTCTCCCTCCGCACCTGCCTGAGGCTGCCATTCTCGGGATGCGCCTGTCCCTTCGGAAGCACTGGGGTCCTTCGGAGCCTTGGAGTGATGTGCACTTCAGCTGTCGTCTGCCATCCTCACCCCGTGAGCGGTACGCTGTCCCAAGGACCAGGGCGCCTGCCCGTTTTGTTTTGCAACGGACACTCAGGGCCTCTAGAGGACCGCTGAACCAACGAACGGTGGCTGACACCGAATAGGCCGGGGTCTGCAACCAGACGGGTTCGACCTATTGCTTCCTGCTTTAATGGCTCCTTAACTCACAGTTGTCATAGCAGCTAAGTGGGATGTCACCCAAGGCCCCCGAGCACCTAGTACTGTGGACACGGAGTCTCAGCAGAGTCCCTCCTGGCCTGAGTCCCTCCCGTAGCAGCACCCAGCGCAGGGTCACGGGGGGCCGGTGACCCTTGTTCGCCCAAAGAAGGAATCCTCCCAGGAAGCAGAAGGGCGGCGGCCGCTGGAATGACCTCACTACGTGGCAAAGACGAAGCAGGGAGGGACTGAGGGAAGAGCTGGCTAAGTTAAGGCTTTCTGAACTTATTTGCTTTTTCCAACCATCTGATAGGGGTATTCATCTCAGCAGGACGCCAGTCGCCAGGGGGCTTGGCCATAATCCAGTTCTCCCCCAAAGAATTCCAAGGTCCCCGACCACTGCAGGGCCCGGCCTCCTCCCTGCTGCCCTCCTGGGTCCGGACACCACCACGTTTCTCCTTCAGGCCACACCACAAAGGGTGGCTCCTCCGGATGCATTCGGGAGATATCCCTGGGTTCCTCACTCAGTTTGTTCAACAGCCATGACAATGTGTAGGGAAGATGCTTATGACATTAAACTGCTTACCTAGTATGAGCTCAACTATGTTTTTAAAAAAAAAAAAAGTCTCTAGAAGAAAGAAAATACAGGAGATTTTTATCTATTTATTTTTTAAGATTTCCCTTGCAGGGAGCCTGATGCGGGATTCGATTCCAGGACCCTGGGATCACAACCTGAGCTAAAGGCAGACGTTCAATCACTGAGCCACAGGGTGGGGGAGGGGCTGTGTGTGGCCCTCATAAGAGATTTTTAAAACTAACTTGGAGAGGTCGGATTTTGGATGATTTTTACTGTCTTCTTTATACTTTTACAAGTATTACAATAAATAGATATTCCTGTTATGATCAGAAAAAAAATTTTTTGATAGCATCAAATTTGCCTAAAATCCAATTCACCTAGTAATGAATTTGCTACATGACATGTTCACTCACAATCCATTCTGTGAACAAGGTTTACCATAGTCGTGGCATTTTATATACAACATAACAAAGTCCTGGGCACAAACAATTCATTTTTAGATACTGATTTCCATTTTTACTTTTTTCCTTAAAAAAAAAATTTACTGTTTTTATTTAATTCCTCTAAGGGTGCTGCTTCCTTAATCCTGTGTTTTCCATAAGATTTTTTTTTTTAAATACCTTCAAATAAGGTAGTTATAGCACTTCCTGAACAACCTATAAAGTATTGGTGTTAATATTTCTATTTGCTCTACTGATGAATTTAAATTTTTTAATCTTTTGTTCTAGGTACTCATCTTAATTGGTTTAAGAAAAATATATGAAAGCAAGCATGCTAGCTGTATGAAAAACATAATTTAAAACTCCATATTTTTTTCAAAAATTTTATTTATTTTAGAGACAGTGAGCACAAGTGGGATAAGGGGCAGAAGGAGAAGCCGACTCCTCACTGAGCAGGGAGCCCTATGAGGAACTCCAGGATCATGACCTGAGCTGAAGGCAGACACTTAACTGACTGAGCCACCCAGGTGACACCCCCCAAATTTTAGGGAAACCAATCGGTAAGTGAATTGGGTGTGAATAGGTCCACTCACCTGAAGTAGCCAGAGCTTTCCCAGTACTAATAAACACACCAGGTCCTGGCAGGTGTCTCCGCCTCCTCACCTGTGGTAGGCCAGCTTTGAGGGCATCCAAACAGCAGAAAGGATTTAGCTGTTCTGAAATTAGAAGCCTACACCAAAAAAGAGTGAATATCCCTGGCCTTTCCAGTGCCGAATTCCAAAGAGAATACTAAAAAGCAACATTGTAGAGCGGGAAAACACAAGGTGATATTTCAGGATTAAGTTTTGGAGGAAGGCAGGTTCAAATTCCAATCTACTGTGTGACCAGGGGTGAGGTGTGTCACAAACCATTCCTGGTTTTCTCATCTGTGGAATGGGGACATTTACTGAGTCAGCACCAGCCTCATGGTTTGCTGTAGCAATTAGACGTATGGCACGACACCAGCTACTGTCAGGAAGTTTACCCTGCTCCCCAAATTCAGTGCTGGAGCCCTCAGTAGAAGCAGACAGGCCGAAAAAAAAAAAAAAAAAAAAGAAGCAGACAGGCCCACTCACCATCCCCAAAGCAGCTGTGCACTGCATTGGTCTTGGCACTAAGGCAGAGAGTTTTCTGATGAAGAGGTCACAGCAATTTGAAAAATAAAAAGGGCTTTGCCTGACTCCAGATTTTTTTCCCTCTTACTTTGGCCCTGCCCAAATTTCGTATCTGGAAGACAGCTTTGGGAAGGAGGGGTGGTTTGCAGATACTCCTTCGAAGTCTGCAACTGGCCTATGTGTCTGCCTTCTAACAAATTCAAATTAATTTTAACCTACCACTTAAAAAAAGAAAAATCTGATTCTCTTTACACTCTACTTAGTTGCTAATCCACATAAAATTCCAATAAAAAACAAAGATAATCCTAGAATGTATATGTAACCACAAAAGACCCTGAACAGTCAAAGCAATTTTTTTTTTTTTTAGCAATTTTGAAAAAAAAAAAAAGAAGAACAAAATTGGAGGTATCACAATCCCAGACTTCAAGATATACTACAAAGCTGTCGTAATCCAAACTGTCTGACCCTGGCACAAAAAAAAAAAAGACACACAGATCAAAGGAACAGAACAGAGACCAGAAATAAACCCATGATTATATGGTCAACTAATCTTCAACAAAGGAGGAAAGAATGTGCAATGGGAAAATGTCTCTTCAATAAGTGGTACTGGTAAAACTGGACAGTGACATGCGAAAAAATGAAACTGGACCACTTTCTTACACCATACACAAAAATAAACTCAAAATGGATTACGGATCTAAGTGTGAGGCCTGAAATCATAAAAATCCTAAAAGAGAGCACAGCGATTTCTCTGACATTGGCCATAGCAACATTTTTCTAGATGTTTCCTGAGGCAAGGCAAAAATAAATTGTGAGGACTACATCAAAATAAAAAGCTTCTACACAGCAAAGAAAACAATCAACAAAACTAAAAGACAACCTATCAAATGGGAGAAGGTATTTGCAAATGACCTGATAAAAGAGTTAGTACCAAAATACATAAAGAATCGATAAAACTCAACACCAAAAAAAAAAAAAAAAAAAGAATCCAAGACATTTTTCCAAATCAGACATCCAGATGGTCAACAGACACATCTGTTGATCCTCACCACCACTAATCATCAGGGAAATGCAAATCAAAACCACAATGAGATCCCACCTCACACCTGTCAGAATGGCTAAAATCAACACACAAGAAATAACAAGTGTTGGTGAGGACATGGAGAAAAAGGAACCCTTGTGCACTGTTGGTGGGAATGCAAGCCAGTGCAGCCACTGTGAAAAACAGTATGGAGTTTCCTCAAAAAATTAAAAATAGAATTACCATATAATCCAGTAATTCCACTACTGGATATTTATTTACCCAAAGAATACAAAAACACTAATTTGGAAGGATACATGCACTCCTATGTTTATTGCAGCATTACTTGCAATAGCTAAATTATGGAAGCAGCCCAAGTGTCTATGATAGATAAATGGATAAAGATATATATGGTGTATATCTACAATGGAATATTACTCAGCCAAGACAAAGAATGAAATCTTGCCATTTGTGACAACATGGCTGGACCTAGAGAGCATAATGCTAAGTCAGTAAGAGAAAGACAAATACCATATGATCTCACTCATGTGGTATTTAAGAAACAAATGAACAAAGGAAAAGTGACAAACCAAAAAAAAAAAAAAAAAAAAACAGATTCTTACTGTAGACAACAAATAGATAGTTACCAGAGGGGGATGGGTAAAATAGAACAAGGGGACTGAGAGTACATGAATCATGAGCACAGAGTAATATATGGAATTGTTGAATCGCTGTATTGTACACCTAAAACTAACATAGTTAACTGTATGTTGACTATACTGGATTTAAAATATATATATATTAGAAAGTAAATAAAATAAAAATGAAAAATAAATAAATAAATAAAAATGATCTATAAAACTGAAGAAAAAATAGGAGTGGTTCCTGATTGGGAACAGGAAAAAGAAAAGGCAGACTGGAGTACTGATACTCTGAGTATGTATTTTAATATAAATTTGTGGAGACTCATAAATATACGTGCACAATAAAATTTTACAAATAAAAGCTGAATGAGTGATTTTAAAATTAAATAACTAGTTAAATTTTACTCAGAACCTCAATGTTAGTTAGAGGTGCCTGGGTGGCTCAGTCAGTTAAGCATCTGCCTTCGGCTCAGGTCATGATCCCAGGGTCCTGAGATCGAGTTCTGCCATTGGGCTCCCGGCTCGGGGTAAGTCTGCTTCTCCCTCTCCCTCTGCCTGCTGTGTCCCCTGCTTGTGCTGTCAAATAAGTAAATAAAATCTTTTAAGAGACACAGTGTTAAACAATTTGCCTATGATCACCAGGCCCTGGTCGACAGAAAAGATCCGTCCTTCCTGAGACCTGGGCTTTTTCCTCTAATCACTGGACCAGCTTCACTTCTTAGTGCTAATAAAGCATCACACACTGCTGGTGGCTTCAGAAGCATAAAGCTCAAGACTGGATGCAAAGTGAAGTATTCAACTGACCTAAAAAGCCAAAGTTAGGCAATATTCAACCTATTAATCAGAAAAAAATTATCTACCAGAGTTTGGGGGCTTTTTCCCCTCCCACTATAACCTAGGAACCTTCAGTGAGGCCGGTTTTAGGCTACTTACACCAACTACATAGATAAAAATTTCAAGAAATTGGTGACAGTACTTGGCTGAAATATTTACAAACAAAATTCACCAAGGTGATCTGATAGAAACTTTAATGGAATCTTGGACACTTAACATCTTTCCAATGTTGGATTTCCTAAATCCTAGCTTGGACCAAAGCTCAAATTGCCATAGACCCTTTCGGCTAACCCAGCCAAGAGCTAAAATTGTGAGTAAAAACCTGAAGGCTGACGGGCTTTCCAGGCTGAATGCTGAAGTGCTGAAA
Organism: Canis lupus baileyi; assembly: GCF_048164855.1. Taxonomy (NCBI): domain Eukaryota; kingdom Metazoa; phylum Chordata; class Mammalia; order Carnivora; family Canidae; genus Canis; species Canis lupus. Next base: position 66,744,725 of record NC_132846.1, on the reverse strand, counting down.
GCCAAGGTCTGAATGAATATCTATGAAAACACTCTTTTCACTACCACACAGAAAAGGTGTTGGTTAAATGTTTGGAATTAGCTCAAGTGATAAAATGGCAAAGATGGATGGCTTAATGGACAATTTTGCTCAGTACCGTTTTTTAGCACATGCCAAGCCTGACATAGATCTAGTATCCTAAGGAATTCTCACACTAGGGACTAGGCACCAGATCACAATACTATGTCCTCTCTGGAGTGGCAGCTCAAGCTTTTCACTGAACAAAAAGCCTCGACCTCATCTTTTTCTCCATGGGGCCCCAACCTTCCAGTTGACTTGTGTTCATGCCTCAAACACACCGATGGGATTCTCCTTCCCATTTTCTCATGGCAACCAATATGGCATGTTTCAAGTAAAACACCACGCAACTCAGAGCCCCTCAAATGCTTCTGCTTCTAGTCCTTCATTCATGGAAACTCCATTGCTTTGGATGTTACAATCTTGACTAGTGACCAAAAATTACAAGTGAGAATTCCCTAATAATTCTGAATACAGTTTTCATAATATCTGTGGTTAGGCAACTAGCCATTACTAATAAAAAGATTAACAACAACAAAAAAAACATTAACTTTCCCTGGAATGTTAGTTCCATGGAGCCAGCAACTACACAAGTGTGGACACAATTTGAAAATACTTGAACAAGGGGAGGGCAGTATTATTATTATCTCTAGGTTCCTGGCTTCATTTTACAATACAATAATTTATTTTCCATTTATCTGAAATGCATTACCCTTTTTCAAAATTTCATTCTTAAAATGTGTATACATATAGACACTGGAATATTACACAGCTATGTAAAAGAATGAGAGCTTGACATTTGTGACCATGTGGATGGACCTAGAAGGTATTACGCTATGAAGTAAGTCAGGGAAAAGACAAACACTGTAGGATTTCATTCGTGTATGGAATCTAAAAAACACAAGAGTAGACAAAACGCAGAACCAGACATATAAATACAGAGTGAACAGATAATCACCAAAGGGAGGGAGAATGGGCAAAATGGGTGAAACGGAATGGAAGATGTAGGGTTCCTGTTATGAAACAAGTAAGTCATGGGAATGAAGGTACAGCAAAGGCAAGTTACACTTGTGGTGAGCACAGAGTAACTTGGATGTTGAATCACTTATGTTGTATATCTGAAACTAATGCAACATTGTGTCAATTATACTTTAAAACAATTTTTTAAAATTTAATTCTTAGCCATTTCAAACCCTTCTGGAAACGGGAGAATTTTCATGCTTTTCTACAACCTGTTTAACAATAGCCAAATCTAAAACTCTTCACTAGAAGTACCAGAAGGGCCAGAGGGAGCTAATGGAAAGTACCAGGAGTCCTCACAGCTCACCTTTCTTCCACCCACCACAGCATCCAAGTCTATTTTGTGGGGATCAGTTTACAGTTCTGTGACAGCACCAACCTTGGGAAACCAACCTGGGGAGTGTGTCCAACAAAACTTCTTGGGAGGTCCAGAGGCTAACAATCAACCTGACCTCAGAAAACAGTCTGTGAAACGTGCTACACAATTCAAGGACACCAGGAAGGCTCACTACACCATGGTCCTGCAAATGTTCTCTTTTTATTTCCTCCTCCTAAATCAAAGGTAAGTTGAGAACAATGTAGAATGATGGGGGGGGGGGGGAAACAAAACTCACTTTAGGGTCAGACATACAGGAGAGAAATTCACATGACCTTTGACAAATTACTTAAGCTAACTGATCTATTGCCAACTACTGGTTTATATCCATGCTCTGTATCAGTGGATTCCTGGCTTAGCAACAGCCCATGCTTAACATTAACCTCAAAAATGCCTACTAAAAAGGAGCTGGCGTAACTCTAAGGACATGTTGCCCCATTACTCCCAGAAGAAATTACTTCACTTGGAGGACTTGTCCTGATTATGAGTTTGAGCTAATTCCCCTCCAGTTGTCCAGTTCCTGGAGAATGCAGGTTAAGGGTTAGATCACCACTCCTCAAAGTTTAAGGAATGAGTGACATGCTAAGATCTTCTGGTCTGGTCTGGTCTGGCTTCACAGTCTTAACGCACTGACCATAAAACACCTGTCGGTGTAAGATTTGACTTGGGATAAACAAACAAAACTATCAGTGAAAATTCAGCCATCTGCTTTAAAGGTCTCCTGTTAAAGTAGAGACTGGTCAGAACTTCCATTAAGACTACCGGGAACAATCAAGGAAACCACCTTGAGTCCAATCTTCAGTTTTAAATAGGGCCCAGCAATGGAAATGATGAAATTTGGACTCCCCTACAGTGGAAATCATTGAGGTGGTCATGGATAGCAATGAACTAGTTATTTCATTAGGTTCCTTCTAACCTTGAGATCTTATGAACATATTTTTCAAGTTAAAAAAATACCTCATGAAAGGTGTATTTATTTATATCCATCCACCTAACAGTCGTGGCAGATGGCAAAAAACACATACTTCCAAAATTACACAAGAATTTTCATTGTCAAGAAACTTGTGTCCACATGTGGCTCACTTTACACGACAAAGGCCACACTGATATAGTAGTCTCTTCAAAAGACATCTGACCAATAACATAATTCTCATATAACCTAGGATGGTTGAAAATTTTTAGGCAAAATCTCTAAAGTCAGTCTTAGTGTGTCAAAAATTCTAGTGGACCATCAGGGAAACCACAAAGAGAAAACTTACCTGAATGGGAGCAGCCTAAGCTTCTAGCAGTGATAGGTGAAAAATACACACAATTACAATCATTATGACTAAGATAAATAACAACATAAACCAGTACTTACTGCAGCCAATGCTGCTTCTGGAGAATGTTAAACCTAACTCAGGATTTTGAAGAGGCTGCTGTCCAGAAGGAATAGGCTTTCTATAAAAATTGTAGTCATATTTTCTAAGTAAAACTTAATCTTACTAAACCAGATTAGGATGAATTATGCGTGCCTTTAAGAATCTGCAAAAATAATTATTGTACAGTGGGAAAGTGTGTGTGTCCTATTTGCAAATATGTCCTGAGCATTCATTTCATGAACTTGAGGATAAAAATGGGAATGGGAAGCAAGTCTAAATTAAAGAGACGTAGTAGTTTAATAGTGCAGTAAAGCTCCTTCTAATAGTCTTGGCACAGTGTCCAGGCACGGTAGGTTCTCTGCTGGGGGCGGCTTTCTTGGCTGTGAAGGCAGATCATGCCCTCTGTCACTCATGGGGAGCAGTTCTGCCCAACTGTCTCTTTTCAACAACTTTATCATCAATCTCTTTATTAACAGCTCCACTGCAGTCAGAAAACGCAAACAAGGACCAATTCTCATGCCAGATTTCTGGAAATCACATAGCACCAGGCACCACACAGTGTGAAAGTTTGTAAGGAGGGTGTTGTGCCAAGACAGAGACAGCATCCACAAGGAACAAGCACAAAGTTGGGACATTTTGCATTATTACAGTAAAATACATATACCTACTTTCTTATGCCTAAAATTTGAAAAGAACCCAAATATCCACATATGTGTGTATATATGTGGGATTCAGAGGGGAACAGCAGTGGCACGAGATCATTTTACTCCCCAGAAATAACTGCTATTTTGCATTTCCATAAGTCTTCTTAAAACAAAAATTGTATTATACTAAAAAAATTTTTTGACGATTTTAGGACTACGTGTCATTATTAGAAAACACACAAGACTCTGAGAACTGTCTGCAAGGAGCTGTAAGAAACCCATAAAACTAAAATTCTTGAATTATTCAAAATACATATTTTCAGATTGAAATCTGTTGAATCAGAAAATAGCATCTTACAAATTAATTAAATGAAATGCTTCTAAAAGGCTTACAAAGTATTTTTAAGAGACTTAGTTTGGGTGTGTTTTTAAAAATCAGGTCATAATCACATGACTAATACAAAATTTAAAACACCTAAGTTAGGTGAAAACAGATATATGGTCTGGATACTTCCAAATATTGAGATACCGAAGACTCACACTAGGTGATACTTCATCGTTTTCACTCTGTTAATTACATTATACTTAGAGCCTGAGACCTAAACCTTAAACTTAATGGTTTTCCGTTTAATCTGTATTTCAATCTACTGATGCAACAGTTTGAAAAGTATTCGGCAACTACAGGCAAAGCCATTTTTATAAAATGTGCTGAAAACTAGGATACTATGTAACTGAATTTATACTGTTCCAAATAATGTATTTTTGCAGTAGTCTGTCTCAGGTCTCTGATCTTATGGCTCTGAGGTCTGTGCTCAGGTGGGAAAAAGCAACTCTGCTGCCAAGACCAAATGTCAGTGGCAAGTTCAAGCCCAGGGTCAATCAGCTCTGGGGCTCCTAGACTCACCATTTATTCCACAATGTAAAACAAAACCCACATGCTCTGGAGCATGGTCCATGGTCCAGAGCATCTGGTCAATTTCTCTGGTCAATTCTGGCACTTAAGAAAAAAGGAGTGTGGAGGGTGTGGTATAAATCCATTCTTAGGGATCCCTGGGTGGCACAGCGGTTTAGCACCTGCCTTTGGCCCAGGGCGCGATCCTGGAGACCCGGGATCGAACCCCACATCGGGCTCCTGGTGCATGGAGCCTGCTTCTCCCTCTGCCTGTCTCTGCCTCTCTCTCTCTCTCTCTCTCTCTGTGACTATCATAAATAAATAAAAATTTAAAAAAATAAATAAATCCATTCTTAGCACGAAAAAACAAATAACACATATTAAACAAAGACCCTAAGCTAGGTGGCAAGGCGGAAACTATTTTTGATTAAGGGATTAGGCTGTACCTTAGAAACATAGCAAAAAACATAAAACTTTGATGAAAGCACACAACAGACTTCTATTTTTCATTTTGAAAGAAGATCCATTTCCCATCTTACTAGTGCAATTTAAAGATACCCCAAACAAGGGCACCTGGGTGGTTCTATTGCTTAAGCATCTGCCTTCAAATCAGGTCACAATCCCAGGGTTCTGGGATGGAGCCCCGAGTTTGGCTCCCTGCTCAGGGTAGTCCTGCTTCTCCCTTTCTCTCTCCTCCTGCCTCTCTGCCTGCTCATGCTTGCTCTCAAATAAGTAAAATCTTTAAAAAAGAAAGAAAAAGAAAGCACCCCAAATGGAAGGAAAGTAAGTGCAATAAAGTCTTATTTAAAGTATAGTATAGTAATCTTCAAAATTAACATTTTAAACAGTTAGTGCTTAAACTATAAACTCTAAACAACACTCACCCTTTGGAGGTATGATTTTTAAAGCTATCTGAAAATGCGAAGCATTTTTAAAAAGGGTAACTGCAGGAAAAAAGCACAATAACTACAATCACCACCTTTTGCACAAATGTGAGCTTTCTGATATGTGAACTTGAGCACAGCCTTAATTTTACCCTTTTGAGGAAAGGCCTGTGAATTGGAAGATGAAGAAAGAAAAAAAGTGCACCTAAAATTCCATCCCATTCAACAAAATACATGTACAATCGGCTGCAATAACGTCTGCAGAACATGGAAACAAAAGTATGTCTCAGGAAGAGAAGCAGAAGTTGAAAGGACTTCCCAAGTATATGAAATCACTTCTACGATAAAGTATATGCAACCACTTCTAAAATATACGGCGCAGAAATACTGATGCCATCTTTCCTGGTGCCAATAAACCTACAAAAGATGTCACAAGAATGTTTATACTGGTAAATACAGAGAAAGGATGAATAAATTGATTACACAAATATGAAAAACAGAATTAAACTGACCACTTGTTGCTATGTGACTGAAAGTCATGTTTATTACAGAACACATTTAATGTTTCATGTACCAAGTTCAGGTCTCAGTTAAGACAGCATCCATTTGTGATTCCGGTTCGAAGAAAAACTAACCGTAAAGGAATAAAGTGGAGAATTAAAAAACAAAACAAAACAAAAATATACAATTGAGGCTAAAAGCAACTAATTTTCCTTGTGCTGTTCTTTTATTAGAAGTAAAATAGGCAAAAGTATATCCAAAGGATTATTCAATGCCTTTTTAGATAAACAGTTTCTCTTTGCTTAAAATGCATTTAAGTGCACAAACAGCATTCCCAGGGCTTGGTCTACAAGCTTGTATAAGTTAATGATTTACCCTTTCATGCATCAATTACTACTTGGAGCTGCTGATCACTTATTGCCACCTTGAGTGCAGCCAGAATTAATACCTCGCAGAGCTCTAAAACATTTTTCTGTATGGAGAAAAAAAATAGGTGTTAATTAGAAAAATACAAACTTCATTCCAGAATATACCTAGAGCCATAAAACACACAACTTTCAAATGTTTTACTAATTCGGCAAGATGCATGAAAAGCCAAAAGACCATGTAGGTGATCAAAGTCTGAAAGTCAGCTATTCAGTACCGTGTTTAGGTGTCTATCGAGGTAGAGGAAGTCCAGCAAGTTCAACTTTGTAGTGTCCGGCAAGTTCAACTCTGTAGGTGTGAACAATGGAGTCATGGGTAATCTGTACGGTATTTTCCCTTTTACTGAATAGTCCCAAAAGCTTGTTAAAAAGTCATTAAGTGTTGCAGTCATATATTGCTTTATATATAAAAAAAGGTATCAGAATTTGGCATTTCAGGAAGGAAATATGCACAACTGCATGTTGTGCATGCAGTTAAGCCCAGTGACTTTTAACGTTAGAAGGTCTACCTCCACTCAAAGCACTTAAGATAGCCATACTCAGGAGTTGGCCATGACAAACATACAAAGCAGTTCCCTCCTAACCCATGACTTAAACATGCAATGTTGAGCACTTGGGGGCTTAAGAAAAGCAGTATCTGGTCTGGGTTTAGTAAAATGAGAAACAGAAGATCCTGGACAGTTTGTGGTCTATAATCGTAAATTCACTGAAAAACAACAGTGCCACCTGCTGACAAAGAAATAAAGCACCAACTGCACTGAAAACTTTGAAAAGGGAATCATAATCAGCAGTACATGCACAAAACAATATTGAAAAGGCATAGAGTCTACTGTACACAAAATAAGTACTGTAGACAATGGGACAGCTGAGAGTGACTTATTAACTACATTTATGTTTTCCTCCTAAATGATCTTTTACATGAAAAATAGGGATCACAGAAGTTATCGATTAATACGAGGCTGCCACTAACAGCCTAAATTATCCGGAAGCAAGTCTTTTCTAAATGTAAGTAAATTCTTTTTGCAAACCTTCATTTACGGCCATACTATAAACTCATAAAGTAGAACCAAGTGATCACTGAAAAAAACAAGAGAAATAAGGTAAGTCAAAAGAAACCAGCCAAATGTGTATTGTGCTGTTTTTTTTTTTTATTGTGTTTTCAATGGAGAAATACATCATCTGTTTACAAAATAGCTCTTGAAAAATACAAGGAGTACAGATACTATAAAACAAAGCAAACTCCAGTCATGAGACACTACATACATCATGCGAAAGCAACAGTCTGATCTCCAGGTTATGAAAACTAGAATTAAAAAGTCACTACACAGAAAAGGTCCAAGTTTCCAGCTTGGCAAAACTTGGGTGCAGTTACATGAAACGTTTAATAAACTGAATTTTTTTCCCCAATGTGTAAACAAAATGACAAGACTAAATCTGTGCCTGGCAATTTCAATCTAACTCTGAAGCTACACAAAACACACAGACACCTTGTACACTTCACCTGTTAGCATGACCATCTGTTTGTCTTAGGTGGTGGGAGGAAGGGCAAGGTGAGTGTGCGGAGCGAAGATGTGGGAAGCAGAAACACTGTCTACTAGACATCATAAGGTACGGTGAAAAGAAAGCCTCAATTAATGCATAGCCTAAGGGGAAAGACTACACTCCAACTTTGGAAAATTAATTTAGAAGGACAGGGGAAGAGTTTTAAGTAACTGCAGTTTGACATGAAAAATGCACATGTGATAGAATGGAACACAATGGAAGATTCATAAACATGCTCATCAGAAAATCTGTTAGGTCTGCTTTGTCCAGATTAGGAAAGAATAAGTTTATCAACATCTGGCACCCCTCATACTTCGTGAAGATGGATGCTCTGCTGCTTAATTATGAGGACTTCTTTTCTTTGCAGAAAGGAGTTCCTAATCTACTGATCGGATAAAACAAAATGAAAAAGGAGTAGAGAGCTGACTAGATGCCAAGTGCTTGCTAGAAGTGATTTTTAAAATGTTTCTACATGTAAAATTTACTGACAAATTTTGGTCAACCATTTTAAAAATAAAAATCCATTTAAAATTCTTGGAGAAAATGCCTTTTTGCCCACATGTTTAAAATTGAAAATCAACTTTACTACAGAGAGTTCTGTGGAGTGTACAAAATTCCGCATGTCCAGAGATCAAATGGCCGTCCCAGATAGGGCATCATGTTCCACACACATTTCTTTTAGTCACCCTAAAGTTTCAGCCATGGGACTGAAATTTAGTGTTCTCTGCCATGTGGCCACAGGATCATTGGTTTCACATCATGGCTTAAGAAAATACTGGCATTTTGTTTCTTATGAAATTAAGTTCTATCTTATGCATACAAGCAAAAAGGGAAAAAGAAAAGGGGTAAGGGGGCAAAAAGCTTTGTTTCAAAGACAACAGATTGAAGGCCAAAGAATATAGAGCTTTAATAAGCTCAAAGAAAAATATTTGCTGGCTGATCGCTGATTTGTATGCACTCTAAACAATTCTATAAATAAAACCAATATATCATTTCTTAATCATGACCCCATCAAAACCAACTATTTCCTAATTATCCTTTCAATGTCAAATATATACCCTAGAGTTGACATTTCATTTTTTAAGGGTTGCAGCTCCCACACAGGGACTGAACTAGATGTCCTCTTATCCTTTCTCTGAAGAACAGTACACCACTGCACAATGGTATCCAATTTGAAGACTAATGGTAAAGGAAATCTTTCAGGAAAAAATGAAAATCCATCAAGCTGAAAATCTAAAATTAGTTATACTTTTCTAATAAAAAAATACATAAAAGTGCATCATCGAACAAGGAATTCTTATGCCAGTTTGTATTGCAAATTTTCCAAACAATGCATCAAACATAAACCCAATCCAGATGTCAATTATGGATACAAATATAACTTGAGGTGTTTTTTTTTTAAAGGCAGTAATTTTTTGAAATAGTTAATGCAACTGTTGCTAACACAATAATAATAGTACTCCTGGCTTCACATACTAACCTGGACTTCCGATCAAGTGCTGATTAGCCCAGTAAGGGAGGTCACAAAAAAAACCTAAATCCATATTCAGTCATTTCTAGTCTTGTACCCTCCATGCTCCTTTTTTAGCATTTGAAGACAACAGGTTGAGTTGGCAGATATTGTTTATGGACCCCTGAGGTTGTTTTTACCGATTCAATCTCAGTTTTATTGAATTCTTGATAACAGGAATAGGATTTGCAGGGAGAGCAGGGATATCAGAAAGGTCTGTACTGGATGTTTTCTGAGAACGAAAGCAAAGAACACAACATTGTTCAAAGCACTGTAACTTAAAAATAAGATTTACTTTCCACTGCTTTAGTTTCTAAGACATGGATGGGACCTTACCATAGGAGTATTAAAACTTTAAAGAGAAACAAGAATGAAGTGCAAATAAATATAACTATTACTATAAAATTATTTGTTCTACACTTGTAATTGTCAAATAATAGGAGTATTTTAGCAATATACAGATAATTCCTAAGTAATTTTAAAATGCAGCTTTTACAGACACACTCCTCTAAGAATGACCTGTCATATAATTACTAAAGTCATGTTAAACTGTATTTACTTGTAGTAACACTCACAGCTGTAATATTCATTGGTGCTGGAGCACCCCCATGTGGGAGAACACTTAAAGTTCATCTCACACACAGAAGCAGCAGTTACCAGGACATTATTTTCCCACCTTATAAATTATAAAATTAAACCTATACAACTCAGTACTAATTTAGTTATTCTAAATTTTAGGAAAACCCCATGTTAAAAAAGATTAAATTGTATGCCTTCTTTAACATTCAAAAACAGAGATAAATTTTTAAATGTTTTATTATGGGAAATTCCAAGCATCCACATAAGTAGAGCGCATTCTATGGTGAATCCCTTGTAGCCATTACCGAGCTTCGCCAGCAGCCCAACCAGAGCCATCCACCGTCCCCCCACCTTCACTCCCACGCTTACTCTGAAGCAAATCCCAGAGATGCTACCATTTTGTCTGTATCTCAAGTTATCTCAAAACAATAAGGATTCTTTGTTACACACAGCCACATTGTAATCATCTCCCCAGAAAGAAATATACTCCTTTTAACACCAAATATAGGGATGTATATATATATTTTTTTATTCCATATCATCACTCTTTTTATTAACTGGGTGATTTTTCTCTCAATGGCTCTACAAATCTCTCCATCAGAAATTAAGTTCTACCTCACCATAAAAATACAAAAAGGCAAATACCCATGAGTACTCATCACCATGGGAATGAACAAACTTAAGACAAAACTATGAAAACAGTTCCCTGGAGTAATGTGGCAGGCCAAAAGACATGTAGTCACATACAGGAGCCGAAAACTGACAGACTACTTTGTCCATGTATCAATGCAAAGCACATTTCCTCGTGCTGTTTTAGTTACTTCCTCCATCCCAAATTTGTATTAGATCAAAGTTATGGAAATAAAAGACATTTCAGAAAGTCACCATGGTATTTCTCTCTTTAGAGGCTATGAGGGTTAATAGTTAGCAAAAACACATTTTAAAATTATCACATTAAAATAACTCTGAGAAACAAAGCAGCAAAATATCACTGCCTCAGTTCAGCAGCCTCACTGTGAGCAACAATGATCTGAGGGGTCTTGCAGAGTCACCAGGTCAATGGCTACTTAAAATATCTATTTTGTGTCAGAGTGTGACCTAGACTTTGAAGTATGCTCAATTTAAAAGGATTCAAAAAGAAAACCATTGTTTCACAAACAAAATGAAGGTTCACAATCAGTATTTAAAAAAAAAGAAAAGATTCAAGGTGCCTACTGTATGCAAGAGGGACTATCACAGAATTTCTAGGACAAATGAAAAAAATAATTTGAAAGAATTATGGGTTACATTAAATTAATAATTGAAAATCAGAAGTAAAATGTGAGACAAACACATTTTTAAAAGAAAAAAAATCATTTTAACTTCACAAAAAGATCCACAAAGAATGGTTTTTAGTTCTGTCATGATTTAAAATTCACTCTTTGATCTGTAGAGAAAACCTCTATATGAATACTGCATACTGCGACTAATGAGGATTTAAATAATTTGCAATATCAAATAATATATAAGGGGATGAGTTAAGTATCTTGACAGTGCCAAACAACCGTTCTATCAAATCTCGTGCTCTACCTTTAAACTACGATACACACATTGATAAGCTAGCAATTACTGTTATGGGGATCATTTTAATAGTCTTCTTCTGCATATGCTCATTTTAATTCATTACACCACACTAATCTTAACAACATTTATAAAACTCTCCTTGCTTTTTGCACTTAGTACCTGAGAGGCCAACAGAGAAGCCGCTGTGTGAATAGTTTCTGATTGAGTTGTACTTGTCTCTGTATCAAGTTGTTCCTGTGAGACAAAGAGGACGGGGGAGGAAAGAGACTTAAAAAAGAATAAAAGAACATGACTGGGTTTGGTGGCTAATAAAGAAGACAACTTGGAAGACAGGAGGGTCAAGAGAAAGATGGGACCATATCACAAAATCATCTAGTGAGCCTGGCCGCAGGCCGCCTCACCCTCATCACACACACATATATTTCTATGGGCCTACTTCAATTCTAGAGGCACAGAGTATCTTCTGACTTTCCAATGATCTCCAACTTGGACTTCTGGAGCAAATAATAATTAAAGACACACACAGGCACATTATGAAATGTTGCCCAGACAATAATGAACACACTAGAAGCCCAAGCCTTTAGCAATGTGAAAAAAACAAAACCCAGTAAATATTATAAAATAAAATTACCCACAAGGACAAAAACTGCTCCCACATCTTTAATTAAAAGAAGAAAAAAGTCCCTAAAACATTCCTTTATTTTTGTGGTTTCTATTCCTTTCCTCAATAATCAATACACTACTCTTAAGTATGATCAGAAAATACAGGGCAAACCATGTCATTCCACTACTCTAAATGCTTTTAAAGTTGTGCACAAAACAAAATACTACATATAACACAAACAAATGAAAATAAACATGTAAAAATTTGAATTTCTATAAAATATAGTAATAAAACAATGAAATGTCAATTTTCTCTTATGAAATGAAACAGGGTAAACAGGATGCAGGTAATAGAAATGGCAGTGCAGGCTTCCTGAAGCACAGACTGGAGTTATGTGTCAAGTTTTTTAAAAGTAAGCATACTATCTGCCTCAGTAATTCTATAATTTATTCTATAATTTATTCTAATAAATATAAATGGATAGCAGGGATTTAGCTAAAGTCAATTCTATAGTAAGAAAGAACTTCCTTTTTTTAACAGAAACAACTGCTAACAATTAGAAACTGGTTGAACAAAGTAAGGCAATAGCCCTAAGATAGCTGTAAATATTTTGTAAATCATATTATCAACAGGCACAATTTTTTCTGGTTTACAGAGTGAATAAAGATTTAAATGCAAAAGCCACTGCCATGTATGCCCAAATAAAGTCTATAAAGACACCAAAGAAATACTTGCAATTATAGGAATAATTTGGGAGGAGGAGGATTTCCAAATTTTCTACAATAAGAGGAAAAATGTTAAAAAGCCTTCAGTACATTTCAATTTCTGAAAAAATAATATTTGAAGTCTAATATAGTTTGGCTAAACCACTCCCTCTCACCTCATCTACCTCATTCTCAAGCCCCATGCACTCCAGAAGGTTCTGGCAAGAACAGATTCTCTAAACATACCATACGCTCACCCCAAGAGTCAGATGACCTCATCTTGGACAGCCCCAAATCCTTACATATCCTTGAAGGACTACATCAAATACTACATGGTCCTTCTACAAAGCCTGTTACTACTCTTTCTTCACTCAGAAATAACATTCCACTGGCTCCTGCCCCTCACCACCCCACAGTAGCCTCAATGATTTTGATCTCTGATAATGTAATGAGTTGCTTCTATATCTTATTTTCTCTACTTAATTATAAGTTTTTAAAGGCACAGGACATGCCTCACTCATCACCTTATTACATTCAGTGTCCACTCGGGCTACCTTGCATTTAGTAACACCTCAAACACTTGAGAAATTAAATTTCAGCATCATAAATTAACATTCAAAAGGGACAAACACTTCTCTAAAAACAATACTGGAAACAGTCTAAAACCTCTACAGAACAAAAGACAGTACAATATTCTAGAGACATTTCTAAAACATCTTCTGTACTCTTAATTGCGTATGTATTCCAAGGCTAAATTAGTATACCTTTGTTTCTGTTTTATCATGTCCACTCAAAGCAAGACAGTTAGCATCTTCGCTTGTTTCATCCTGTTTTTAAAAAAAAAAGCTTTATTCTCTAAAATGAACAATTTAGATTATTTGCCAATTAATGCTTTAATTGATAGAAATTTTTTAAATTATTAAGTAATTTAACCTGTAAGATCAACTATGACCTTAAAGTAGATCACTCGTTCACTTGAAAAAAAATTTTTAATGTAACATATTTAATTTGGCTTTGGTATCTTCCAAACTTAAGAAGAATATGAAGAAAGCGGTTACTATTGATCAACAACACCTAAAGTACATTCCTAAAATCACGAAGTTAATAAAAAAATTTTTTTTTGTAAGGAAGAGGGGAAAAAAAGTTCTTTGATCAAACAATTTAGAAACCTGGAATACTATCACCCCCATTCTAGAAAATTCACATACGTATTAACACATTTTATAAAAGGTTTTGAGAAGTTCTATCAAGAATATCTCTTTAACTTTTCCCAAATTTAATTAACCACAGAATCCTCCTGCTTAGTAAAACTTGGTAACATCCTGAAGAATAGGAGGTTTGAGAAATGTTCTCTTCCTGTCTTAATTTTTTAAATTTATCCTTATATTCAAAAATAACTCATTTTCAGTAAAGAAGGGAAAGGAGAAGCCAAAAATGGCTACACTTTCCCATTCCTACAGTGACTTATAATTAACATCCCTTTAAGAAAAACTATTTAAACCTTAATTTCTCTGCTGTATTTACTAGGCAAAACTATCATTTTAAATGTGGCTTTATAACAAGACATAAAAACCATGTGAGATATAACAGTAATATAAACCAATTCTAAAAAGGACCTTATTTGTATCCTGCGAACATTATAAACCACGAACAGTAATTTGTCGTAACTGGGCAAATTTTAACCCTGACTCTATACGTAACACTTTGGAATTATTGTTAATACTGGTAAATACGATGATATATGTGTGTGTGTGTGTGTGTGTACACACACACACACACTCGCATATATATCAATACACACACATATATAGTGATAATATACTGTAGTTTGTTTTTCAGAAGTCTTTATCTTTAGATACACACAGAAATATTTATGGCTGAAATGATACGCCTGGGATTTGCTTCATAACAAGGGGAAAGGAAGTAGATGTGTAGATGAAACAGGCTGGCCGTAAGCTGTTAACTGCTGAAGCTAAGTGATGCAAACAGGACTGTATATTATAATTTCGTACATGTTTGAAATTTTCCATAAGAAAAAGTTTAAAAATACATATATAGCATCATTTAACCATACAATCCAAGGCTAACATTTGTCTATTTTTATTTCACATATTTGTAAAGCCTTCGCACATGATGCAAATTAAGCAGCAATATATGACCTAACCACACCTGAACCCCTACAGGTGTGTGGTGTAATGTCTCTACACATTAGTGCATTATTAATTAAGACCAGTGTTTCTTTCTGGCTTACTAAAATTTCTTATACCAAGTACTCATTAATAGAGAATAAAAGACCTAGTTTGGGAGAGCTCCAAAATGAGGATTCGTAAACAATCTTCTCCTTTAGCACCATGAGATTTAGGCCTGGGTTCTAATCCTGACTTTAATCAGCTTTATAAATGGAAAAGCCACTGAAACTCAAGATCTAAGATCTCTTCTATATCATAAAATTGGTTTTTTTGGTCAACTCCATGGAGCTGTGATAAACAAAACCCAGCCTGAGAGAAAACAAACAAACAAACAAAAAAAACTGCAAGGAAAAAAGGGAGGGAAATCTGTTTTAACGAATACTTAAGAGGAATCAATCAATAGCTGCACAGGGATCTTACCTAATTACAGAATGGAATGAACAAAAAGACTATTAAAAAAAATCAATGAGGGTCGCTTGAGCAGTGACTAGATACTTGATTCTTCTAAGTGGGACAAGTTTATTTTATTTATGCTTTTTTTTTTTTTTTGTAATCCTTATCTTTTAGATACATGATTTTCAAAAAACTAATGAGATGATACAATGTCTGGATTTTCATCTCCATAGCCCAGGCAGAGGAAGATGGAAAAGGCCCAAAAATGAAGAGTGCAGGGCCTGGCACAGCCCAGTGTAACTGAAGCTGCACAGTGGGTACACAGGCATAGGAAATGACTCTCTACTTGTGCATAGATTTAAAATTGTCCATATGAAGTTAAAACATCCTATTCCTATTGCCTCTCCACCTAGACAGGAAACAGGAGTGTTTTCTATGACGTTAAGTGCAAATGAAACTACCAACATTGTGCCAGGATACCGGGAGTCAGAGCTCTCGGGAGCCATTAAGGGATTAAATCATCATCAGAAGTAGAACGAATAGGCATCTATAGTTATGCTTACGTGTTCTTTACTACAATAAAGAAATGTCAATTCTGCAATGCTGTCACCTCCAAACAAGTATCAATAGACACAATGTGGAGTTCCACCAGAACTAGTACATTGTTAGGTTGCTGCATAACATAGTCATGTAGCACTGAGGGGTCTGAGAAAAAGATTCCCTGGCCTAACTCCTCAAGTCTCTGATTCAGTGTATCTGGAAGAGGCCGTAAAATCTCTATTAGAAGAGGAGAGAAAAAAAATCACTCTGAAAAATTCTGATGTACAAGAGAGGCTTCAAATCTCTGCCTTAAAATAACTATACAGATGGGTTTTCAGAATACATGTTATAAAGTATGATATAATATAATCATTCTTCATTCAGCATCATTAGAGTGACAAAATTCATCAAATTATTCATATTTAGTTAATAATGACTATATCAAAAAAAAAATCTAAACCAAAAGTCTTCAGAATAAGCTGGGAAATAGAACACTTACAAATGAATAACAATGATTTTTTATGATTACAGATCAAAACACTCCTATGAGAAAAATCCAGATTTTTTACCCTTTCTAAAGAAACTTTGGTGACGTGAGTAAATTCATAAGTAACAAATTATCAACCAAAAATCAATGAGATTGGAGTTTTTGGACTGTCACATCTGGGACAACGATGACTGTCCCACTAACAGGAAAACAACTGAGAGTGACTCCAGGGAGCAATGAAATTTTTTAACAATTTAACTTACTTCTGTTTTGTATTTTCAAAGATACACCAGAATCAATGTACACTTTTAATGGTTTTCCTAAAATTATCTGAGACTTTGGCAAGGTAAACTGGCCACTATAAAAAGTTAAAGTATTGCTAAAAAAATTTCCTGAAGGGTTGGAGGAAGTAATCATTCAAGGTCTCAAAATTAGTCTGACTTTGCAAATTTGGCCAGTTATTCAATAAGAATTCCCTAAAAACCTCATATTCAATAACCCTGTAATACCACGTACAGTGTAAGAAACTCCAAAACTCCACTTGGATCACAGAACTGTGCCTGAATGGGCAACCATAGAATCAGTACACCTAAAATATAATAGTTATGAGAGAATAAGAAATTGGGACGACATGCTAAACTGTGTTACAGACTTGATGAGCTAACTTTATGTGAGAGGCACAGCTTTATGGAAGAGGTAGTCATCGAGAAGAGTAGGAAGGGTGAAGAGAGACTATGGCCCTAAACCACTACACTTAAACATTTTCTAAGAACTTTCTTCCTTTTGCTTCTCAATTTTGGCTCACAAAGATTTTCTTCTACTAGACAGGCTGGTATTCCCATGGCTAACTAATATATAGATACCTCTTCTGTTTTGGTTTTCTTGGGACTCTCTTCTTTATGAGGTGAGGATGTCCTCTTGACTCCTACTATAGGATTAGGTATTTTTGTTGCTGCATTTCCTGAAGGTCTAGGTGGTGGGTTTACCAGACGTGTTGAAGAAACAACTCTGGAGACCGTAGGCTTTGGTGGTGGTGAAATGGCTGGTTGTGTGGCAGTTTGAGGAATGCTTTCACTCGATGTACCTAAGTAGATAAGTACATGAACACATAAAAATTACAATAAATCCTATCAACAGAGGGTAAAGTAAAGCTTTAGGTCTCCGAGTTTAATTTCACATCAATGATAATAGCATTAAAAAACTGAATTCAAACCACTTAATCAATAAAGCCATCTTTCAAAATAAAGGCTAAAGCCAAATATGGTGTAAGGATTCTCAAGCCTGTCAACCCCATCTCCTTACCCCCTGAGCTTTCAGTGGAATTTACTTGTGGCACAGAAACTTCAGTAGCCTGTGGGTTGGTCACAGATGCTGCTGTTACAGCTGGAGCAGGACTGTTTCTGCTAAAAAAAAAAAAAAAAAAGTAAAAAAAGTGACAAAGCAGAAGTATAAAATTCCGTAACAAAATTTAGTATGGGAAGTTATTTTCTAAAGGAAATGATTTTTTAGTTTTACTTCTATGAATACATCAGTAACTGACTTTATTTGATAAAATATAGCCAACAACCAAAAGCACACACTCAAAAGCAGTGCTGTCCAACAGAACCCTCTGGAACAATGTCCTATAGCTGTGCTATCCAGTATGGTAGTTACTATATAGATGCAGCTACTCTGCACTTGAAATATGGCTGGCGAGAAACTGAATATTTAATTTTATTTAATATTAATAAATTTAAATCACCACACATGGCTAGTGACATATTAAACAGTACAGTTCCAGAAACAATCTGTTCATATGATTTGGGGGAACAGACTTAACGGATTTGGGGTATAAGAAAATCCTGTCAAAGGCTATATAAGTAAGAAAATGGTCTGAGAAATAGAAAAAAGTTCTGCATATAAAATCTAAAGGTTTGTGACATCCTAAAAGACCACCTAGTGGCCCAAATAAACAACAAAAGCTTTCAAAGCCATCCCTTCTCTTCTGTGTTCTGGATCCTACTCCCTCCTATCATTTCAGGAAACTCGAATCATCCATCCTTTACTCTCCTTTCTCTTCAACTTTTCTGTCTCAAATAAATCTTATCACAGTTAAATAATCTTGTTTTAATTACTCCCTGAAAGAAAAATAAAAGCAGAAAGTCCTCTGTGGTCTACTCTCATTCCTTTGGCTGCAGCTTGCACTCTCCAACTGTGGATCAGTGATGCCATGAGAAGGTGGAGACATGAAAGGACTTAGACTTTGGATGCCCATGTGCTATTTACATGTAACCAGGGCAGTTTATTAAAGCTTTGGGAGTTCACAGGGCATCTAGGTGGCTCAGTCGATTAAGTGTCCAGCTGGTTTCAATTCAGGTCATGATCTTGGGGTCCTGGGATTGAGCCCCAAATCAGGCTCCATGCCCAGTGCACAGTCAGCTTTACATTTTCCTTCTGCCTCTGCCCTTGTCCCTCTTGCTTGTGCTCTCTCTCTCAAATAAATAAATCTTTAAAAAAAAAAAAAGCTTTGGAGTTCATTGGTACATGAAAATAAATGAAAACAAGCACAGGTGATCCCACTCCCCCAGGGAAAATACCAAGATGGAACAAGGACTGTGAAGAGGGCCCTCAAGGGCACACACATCTAATGATTTGAACAGAAAGGGAGAGCTGGCCAGAGAACAACTATAGATGCAAGAAGAAAACCAGAAAGAGCTAGCAAAATGGCTAGCGAATAAATACTCAAAATTTGCTAAGCAAATATACAATTACAAATTTACAATCCAGAAGTCTTATTTACAGAAGTTATTTAGTATTACATAAGAAACTAATATCATTTAAACTTCTGAAGTTACTTCATACATACACTTATTTTATGTACAGTGCATAAACTCAAAGTATAAGACTTTCTATAAAAATTCCTTTGAAGATCCCCCGGAATTTCCATTAAAAAAAAAAAAAAGATTCAAGGAAACACTAAAAATTTATAGAAGTTAAATATAAAATATGGCTTTTTGCATTCTAGTTGACACCACAGCCATGTATTTCTTTCATAACAAAAATGTTTAGCTTTGTTAAATATTTTTAAAGACACTTAGTTTTTTTTTGTTTTTTTTTTTTAAATTTATTTGAGAAAGAGAGATAGCCAGAAAGAGTATAAGCAGAGGGAGAAGCAGGCTCCCCACTGAGCAGGGAGCCCAATAAGTGGATTGATCCCAGGACCCTGGGATCATGATCTGAGCCGAAGGCAGATGCTTAATGGACTAAGCCATCCAGGTGCCCCAAAAGACACTTAATTCTTAAAAAAAAAAAAAAAAAAAAAAAGGCAGCTTCCTGTAACTAAAACCAGCCCACAGAGACCTTCACTTTTTAGAAGGCCCCTAGTATTTCCAAAGATCTGTTCCCCTGCTACACAGATATAAGTAGCTCCAGGACAGAAAGGTGATTTTTGTCCCTCTTGTCCATTCCCCTTAGCACACCAGTTCACTGGAAGCAGGTAGAAGCCTCAGTACAGATCCTTCTTGACCTAAGATGGGATTACATACCATTAAACCCATCATAAATGAAAATATCTAAAGTCAAGAATGCATTTAATATATAAAACCACCTACCAAACACCACAGCTTAGCCTAGCCTACCTTAAACATGCTCAGGACACTTATGTTAGCCTACAATTGGGCAAAATCACCCAACACAAAGCCTATCTTCTAATAAAATGCTGTCTATCTCCTGTAATTTATTAACACTATACTGAAAGTGAAAAATAGAATGGCCATTTGGTGCAGAACGGTTTTCAGTATGGCTGCTGACCCTGTGAGCACAGGGCTGAAAGCAAATAGCAGCTCGCTGTTACTGCCAGGCATCACAAGACACTATGGTACAGTATACTGCTAGCCCTGGTCACAATTCAAACTTCAAAGTATGATTTCTACTATGTAGTGCTTTTGCACCACAGTAAAGTCAAAAAAGCTTAAGTTAAACGATACATGTCAGAGACCAACCTTTTATGAAATTTGAGAGATCACGGTACTAACATTTATTCGTATCTGAATTAAGATATACCTGTCCCGAAAAGGGAATACAAGTATGACACAATAGGACAAAAAAAAATTACTTTCCCCCCAAAATAGGTTTAATTGCTATATTTAAAAAAATTAGAAGATGGAATAAAAATAATATTCTAAATAGGTGACTTTAACAAGAGGATTCAGCAGGTATGTTTAGTGAATAGCCACTCCAATTCGTTCCCTTGTTTGCCTTACCCCTGAGAGCTGCCAGAACTGTTCAATGGACTGGTCTTCATAGCACTAGTAGGTGAAGGCACAGACATGCTGTTATCACTGTCCATAGACAAGTCGAGGCTGCTGTCATTCAGAGGTGTCAATCTGACACCTTCCGTCGAATGCTACAATTAATAAAATATTTAGTCAAATATATCTTTATTTTACCCGGATCTTTGAAACACAAACATAGTACTTTGATAAATGATTTCTACTACAAAGCAAAAATCAGTAAGTTCATGAAAACTCACAAGTGTCATGGTGAACTTATAACGCAAAGATTTGGTAGACACATCCTTCCTGACTTCTAAGAGGCCTGACTACACTACAGTTCTTCCAAGGGAGACAAAAAAGGACAAAGGAATGCTACATTAGACATACACACTCTTCATAAAACGGACTGCACACTAAAAAGCACTATAATGTGAAAAGACATGGATCTTAAATCAGAGAACTATAAATATATAGAAACATATATATTAGGAAAAAAGTCTTAATGATAAACACTATACCAGCAATGAGTATTTCTGGCTTTTGGGATTATGACCAATTTTTTTAAATCAATTTTCAATTATTCTACAATCCACATAAAATTGTGTGATTTCAAAAAAAACTATCAAGTAAGTATAGTGTAGTACCACTTCTAACATCTGTAAATCAATTCTCTCTCAAATAACTAACGGCTCTCTCAAAAGCGAGAATTTCTGCTCTTCTGACTGCCAACTCAGAATTCTAACATGGTTACATTTAATAGTATAAATTATCCTGCGAAAATAAAGCAGAAATAATTTTCTGAAAGTAAAATTTAATATCCCCATGTAAATCCTAATGCTAGTCCTGCTTCTTAAAAATCAAAGCATTTAAAATGTTACTTAACCTAGAAAAACCAAAATAAAGCTTAAGTTACAAATGTTTCTGTGAGGGAAAGTTGACTTCTAAAGAACTTAGTTTCCATTTCTACAATCAATCGTACTAAAGTATCAAATTGATTTCATTTTTTTCCAGAATCCTTTTTAGCCTTGATGCTCCGTTTACCTACAGAAACATTTTAATAGAAATGACTGCATTACTGACAAAAACCCATACCCCACACGTGTGTGTGTGTGCACGCTCTCTAGTTCCCCAAATTCAAGACATCCTTTGATCTACACTACAGAAATTACTTTTGTACATAAATCAATACTGATCAAATGGGAAAGATGAGATTTGGCAGAAGGGAGAGGAAGAGAGAGTAATGCCACTTGTTTATGAAGTCAGTTGTGAAATGAATTTTCTAATGAGCTTTTTTCCTACACAAAAATGCTACCAATTTCACTCTCCCCAAGACAAGGATTTGTAAAGTAAATTACCCTCAATCCTACATAGTTACCTGCCTGATCATGTGATCAAACATCTGTGAGACAACAGGGCACAGCTGAGGATGATCTGTGAACCTCAAGGTTTTAGCTGGCTGCTCTGCTTTGCCTGTGTTTTTTTTTTTGTTTTTTTTTTTTTTTTGCCTGTGTTTATATCAAGTTTACCACAAGAGACTTCAATGCCAAAACATCATAAATGTTCTATCCAAACTTTCTAATAAAAGAAGAAGACAGAGCATACTACAGAGAGAAATAAACACACATGCTTTATACTGAGACCTAGGTCCAAATCACACCTACTATACAGCCCTGGGCAAGTTTATTAGCCACTTTGTTTCTTCTATAAAAGACAATACCTGTGGGTTGTTGTATCATTAAATATAGAAAAACATTCATACAGTGCCTTGCAAAGAGCAGCTGACAAAAGAAAGCTATTAATAAGAGTCTCAGAGAAAAGATTCATGGATCTAGATTTCTATATACCACTTCTGAAAATAAGAAAGTGCTGCTTTACTAGTGGCAACTTAGAAATAATCCAAATGATGTCAAATAAAGGACAGACCTAATCATACTGTAGCCATACAAAGAAATACCAAGCAGCCACGTAGTGTTTGTGACATAATGTAATCTGGAGACATAATAAGCACCCAAAGAGCAGCACCACAATCATCAAAAACCTTTTAAAGATACATATGATATGTGGAAATTTCTATGTAGAAATACACACTGATATGTGAAAAGTAGCTGATGAGAATACAGTTAAGCTTTATTCGATAAATACAATGTTTGGACTAAAAAATTTCTGATCACTAAGAATTCTTTTTATATTCCAAAAGATTGTATTTAGATAGATAATATCTTAATAGAATAAAATTTATTTTAACTATACTTTCATTGTTCCAAATATGAACAATGATGCAAACAGGAATTTTAAAAAGGTAATCTAGGGGTGCCTGGTGGCTCAGTTAGTTGAAGCGTCTGCCTTCTGCTCAGGTCATGATCCTGGAGCCCTGCGATCGAGTCCCACATTGAGCTCCCTGCTCAATGGGGAGTCTGCTTCTCCCTCTGCCCTTTCAAATAAATATTTAATAAAATAAAATATTTAAAAATATTATAAATAAAATATTTAAATATTTTATTTAAATAAATATTTAAAAATTTTCTCAAATAAAATATTTAAAAATAAATTTTAAAAAAAAGGTAATCTGAGAATTAAGGGTTCTGGAAAATCTAATTACCTCAGTTATAGCTGTGTTAATACAATAGAAATATACTAGTTAAGTGTTAAAGAATATAACAATCTATTTACATTCACTTCTGAAATCACACAAAAATATTTATATATTTTTACATGTAGAAAATACATACTTAAGTATGGCTGCTAAAACTCATAACACCAAGGGACAATAAGAGGACAAATGTCTGACTTGACACTTTAGTTTAAAAATAAAATTCCTCAATTGTAAACTTTATGTATATTTTATGACAAATAAAATGGCTTAAGAACAGTACATTTTTGCCACTTTCTAGATTATTTAGTTAACTCCTAAAAACATTAGGTTGAGAAGAAAACAAGCCACATAAAAGCTTTAATGCACTAAGTTACTTTAAAAATGAAAATGCCTTTGAAAACTACATTTTAGAGCAAAATAAAAAAGCAAGTACCTCTACCCCCAAGTTATGGTGATAACAACAGAAACAAATATGAGCATTCGTTATGTGCCAAGCACTAGTCGAAACCATGTTGTATGGGTATTGACTCATTCCATCCTCATAAAATACCTAATGAGGTAGGTAAAAAATGTTATCTCCCTTTTTGAGAAGCAGCTAATCAAGAACATGGTGTTTGTTATATAACTGGCCCAACTCTCACAGCCGGGAAGGGGTGTACTCAAATCAACCCAGCTCTTGCCCTTGACTTAGATGCTTATACCATTATATATGCTATACTTTTCTTTCATATTCTCTTAAATAATATAATCTTTTACATTTTTTAAGCTTGTAAACCTTATAAAATTATTAAATAGTACATATTCATCAGAACCTTAACTGAATATATTAATATGTGCAGCTCTAATCCATTCATTTTCACTGCAGTGTGTAAGTATTCCATTATAGAAATAAGCTACCTATTCTTGAAATCAAGTATGATATAATTGTCATCTCATCTCTGCAGTAAAATTCTAATATATCCTCTCTAAGTCCAACTAAGAAAAACATAGGTGCAAGTTATTCAATAGGAAGCACTATTACCAGGAACAACATACTATAAAACATTAACTCTGGTCACCTCTTTGTGATCTTCTACCCAATAACTGGATTTTCCAATAATATACATGTAGAATTCTTAACAAAATAAAGCCATTTTTCTAAAAAAGCCACACAATTTACTTGATCCACATATAACCTAGGTTTACTTTTTAAAGGAAAGTAAATTAGATACTGATGTATTAAATGGGTAAGAACAGAAGACTTTGAAAGAGACAAAGTTTACATAAAATAAAGAGGAAAGTAAATTAGATACTGATGTGAGTATTAAATGGATAAGAACAGAAGACTTTGAAAGAGACAAAGTTTACATAAAATAAGGATAGGAAGCATCACCACTAATCTATCTGAGGTCTGCAAGTATGTGCAGGAAACACGACTGGGAGCAAGGTTTCACAGAGTGGAACTGCTGCCTGGAACAGATTTTTAAAATGCTATGATGTACTTCAAGCAGAACTTAAAATGATTCTAAGCGCTGGAGCTATTATTGATAGACTGAATACAGTAAAACATGTTACTAATCCTTTTGTTAAGTACATTCTACATTTACCTTTTTCTTTTTCTGGAGAACATGATTAGGTAGTAGTTGATGGAGTTGCTTTCTTTTTACATGCATTGCCGCAATTTTCATGTCCACCTCAAACATCTTGCTGTTTATTGCTTGCCTATAAACTACACAATTAGGAAATTGTTACAAGAAATAGAAACATTTTAACAAAGGCAGTAAAACTCACTCAGGAGAAGCCATTGTAAGTAGGGATCCTTCTCTATCAATCCTGTGCATGAAACTATTAGGCCAAAATTGATCTCTAATCTGACATAATCCATTGCTTGAGCAAACTCTAAGTACCTTTTACCACAAGGTCTATATATTGCATAGAAGCAAAAGTATACTAACTCTTCCAATGTAATTACTCTAAAAATAAAAACGTCAAAGAGTAACTCTTTAAGAAACAACAGGACTGGGGGAAAAAAGGTTTCTTTATACCCTTTTATGCTACCACAATTATTTAAAATTCTAGCCCAATTAGGTAACAAATGCAGCAATTATTGACTAAACCTAAAAATACCTTTTCAAAAATATGCAGGATAAAACTTTAAGACAAGTAGTAACATCTTCTATTATAGAAATAACTCAAATAGGGGTCACAGGAACAAAAAGAAAATGCTAAAAATAAATTCATTCAAGTAAGTTCCGGAGAATCCCCAAATGGAAAAATCCATTCACTCAGTCATATGACAATTTATTGAGCACCTATACTATATCATGCTGTTCTAGCCATAGGGGATACAGAAGAGATTGAGACCAAAAGAATTTCACACTGGGGAGCCTGGGTGGCTCAGTCAGTTAAGCCTCTGCCTTCTGCTCACGTCATGACCTCAGGGACCTATGACAGAGTCCCGCATCCCATTGGGCTCTCTGTTCAGCAGGGAATCTCCTTCTCCCTCTGCCCTTCCCCGCTGCTCATGATCACCCTCTAAAATAAATAAAATCTTTAAGTATGTATATTTTAAAAAATTAAAAAACTACTTCACAGAGTCTACATTCTAGTAGGACAAACAGTAAACAGGAAAAATCAAAGTAAAAAATTACCCCTATCAGATAATAGTGCCATGGAAAAAAATAGAGTAGGGAAGACAAGCTTAGCCTGGAAACTGAGAAGACATCAAAATGGAGACTGAAATGAAAGTGAGGAAGTGAAAGAGATAAATGGTGGAACAGTATTTCAGCAGATCCAAGGTTAAGGGCAAAATTTCCTCAATTGAGCGGATGTTTGGAATGTTAGAGGAACAACAAAAGGACCACTGGAGAAAAGGAAAAGGCAAGGTGCATAACCCCCTAAGAATAATTCTGAAATCGCCAAAGCTCCAAACACGTAAGTTTTCCCTAAAATTGGCACCAAAACTCATCTGGCAACAACTAGCCTTGATCTAACCTCTTATCACTATTTGGTTTCTACCTTTGCTTAATATGAATCCTGAACAGTTCCCCGAAGAAATGTTACTGTCACTGACTACCAGATGTTGCTGCAAGCCCCACTAGGAATATTACTTACTAGCTTTATTACCTTTCTGGCTCCAAGACATATTGGATAAAGGACTCTAAACTTACAACAGGAAATGAGACCAGACATAATAAGAAGGCCAAATCAGGTAAAATCTTGCACACTAGAGTAAGGAAGGACTTGGACTTCTTTCCAAAAGAAATTGGTAGCCATTACAAGTTTTAACAAAGGAAGGCATGATTTGGCTTAGTATCATTTTGGATGCTGACTGAGAATAACTATTATCCCATTAATAGCTGGGCTAGGGCAAGCCAGGGAAACTAGTAATGCGAATACAACAGAGCAATGACAAATGAGCTTGGACTGTTGTGATAGCAGTAGAAATAGCCATTAGTAGCAGGAATCTCAAAAGACACTAAAAGTAGAGGCAAAAGGATTTTTTAATGCATTAACATCAAATTATGAAAAAAAAAAAGTCAAGGAGGACTCCAAGATTTCTAGCTTGAACAACTACAGGGATATAGCTGCCAATACCTGAGATCAAAAAGATTTGAAGAGAAGTTGGAAGAGACCGGAAGTAAGAATTTGAGTATTGAACTTATTAAAATATTTGTTTTATTAGAAAATCTCACAAAGGGGGTGCCTGGGTGGCTCAGTCAGTTAAGCATCCGCCTTCAACTCATGATCTCAGGGTCTCTGCTCAGGGGAGAGTCTATTTCTCCCTCTCCCTCTGCCCCTCCTCCCACTCATATGCATGCTGTCTCCTTCTCAAATTAAATCTTTAAAAAAAGAAAAGAAAAAGGAAGAAAAGAAAAAAGACAATCCTACAAAGCATTCCATTAAAATGTTTCAAGGTACAGGACAACTCAACATTTCCCTCCCAAAGTAACTAAAAATTCCTTGAAAATCTTGATGGTTCATTAGCACAATCTCTGATAAACAGCTCAATCGAGATGAGATGCACAAAAATTTTCTAATTCAAGTATCTCTACATGATTTGTTTACAGTTTAAGTTGACATCAAAATTTTTACTCTGGAAAATAACAGTTTTGTGATGTTCAGCAAGTGGAGTTACCACCCTCCAAATCACATCCTAAAAAATCTGTGTTTCTGTTGTCACAGCTACTAAGGGTTACTACTTGCTGGGACACTAAATATTCTTTGGTGTTTCTCATGATAAAGAATTGTGCCACATTCCACTTAATATTCCTAAAAATGAAAATCCTACTTATCAATTATTGGAACCAAGAAATCAACTCGATTTTCTATAAGAAAGAGTATTTTTCACCTGAATTTTCCAAGAAGGCAACTACCATGTGTCTCATTTACAGTTACCTTGTTTTAGTTGAAACTTTAACTGCTACTATATCATCAACTGCAAGGCTGCTGATGGTCATTCACAACAGACAGCTACCTGCACAGGAGCAGCTCCCAGATGTCACACTGTGAGGGATTCCACACACAGGTGCACCACCACCACCACCATCACCACCTCCCCCACCAACTACAGAAGTCAGGCCTTCTAGTCACTGGACGTGAGCATTTACATTCTCAAAGGCATACTCTTTTCCTTTTACTTCTTCTTCACACTTAGTATAGGACACTAACTTTTTAACAACTTGTACCACTTTCTGTCTCTCCTCTCAGGAGGTAAAAAAAATTGTTAATGTAAAAAAATTTGTTAATGTTAAATCCAAATGTTCTTAGGGGGAAACTTATTGGGGACAAGTGAAAATGACACACACTAAAAATGTTTTTAATGGGGAGAAAAGGAGAGATGTTCGAAAGAAAACAAGAGTCCCTAAAGAGGATGTATATTCGTAGTCTATGCATTTATGCATAGTCACCACTGCCTTGAAAAGTTGTGCATCTATAAATATAGGCTTAGCTTCTGTGAACTACACCCATTTGTTCTTTAAACTTCTATCTCAGTTATACCTCAGGGTATAGGTCAATCTGAAATGTAGCTCTAATCATCCTATTCTCTACCCATAAATCAATCAATACTTGAGTCTATATTTGACATAGAATAAAATTTCTTCACATCACCAAAAGCCTAGCTTTGTAAATATCTAAGGTTCACGATTATTGTGGCAGTCAGCAGTCAGACACAAATTCACTTTTTTACACAATCAAATACTCAGGTGGTTTCTAATTTCATAAATAATTGTGACCAAATTTAAAATGGTCCTACTTAACTTTAAATTTATAAAACAAAAAATCATATGTATTAGACATTACTAAAACTAGTAACTAATCCAAATTAAGATTATTTTGATAATCATCATTCAATACTCCCAAGTAAATTAACAGTTATTGCAAATATCACTATGGTACACATGAAGACAAATTCAAATATGCAAGTTACATGATCTGATCATCCAAGAAGAGGTATACCTGTATCTGTGAAAGACTGAATATCATAGGTGAGATCAACACTGAGATTTTCAGAGTTTTCTGTTTTTTTAAACACTAACCCAATCACCCACATCGTGCGAAATTCTTCCCTGCAAAGTAAGAAAAGTGTTACTAGTTTATCAAGATTTCATGAAAATGTTGTCAATGTGGTTAACAACCTGACGTATGTGGAAAAACTTGGAATCCAAGTGTATAAGCAAACTAAGTAGAGTTCTAAACTTAAACTCCATCAAAACTCAAAGTCCTCCACCATACATGTCCTTCATATTCCTATTACTATATAAACAAGGTACTGACAACCACTGTTAATGATCTCAAAGTACCAAAGGCACAATAAAAATCATGTTCAAACAAGGGAAAAGAAGTAATACATTTTAGAAAGATCTGAAACAAAAAAAAGATTATTCTAGATAAAAAATTTTAACTAGAATGTAATATATACTCCTTAAAATTTAAAAACTCAATCAAAAAGGTCCCATGAGGGGCGCCTGGGTGGCACAGTCAGTTGAGCATCCAACTTACAGTTTCAGCTCAGGGTGTGATATTCATGGGTTGTGAGAGAGCTCCATGTTGGGTCTACACTCAGCATGGAGTCTGCTTGGGCTTCTCTCTCTCCCTCTCTGTTCCTTTTCCACCCAACCCCTGCCCACGCATGCATGCTCTCTCTCTCTAAAATAAATAAATATTTTTTTAAGAAAAGAAAAAGGAAAAAGATGACATGAGCAGCAATTTGACTACAAGCATAATAACAGAAACCAGGGTGATTCAGCTACTTTTGAACATTTAATAATCTAACTGAATGGATCAGTCTTCTAATAATTATGACTGCAGCAACAAAAAATTATAAAAAGCTCAAATAACAACTCTTTTACAGGACTGCAAAAGGAAATAACCTCTATCAACAATTCAGAGTAATGGCTATACACCAATGCAGCACAATATCAAATGATCAATTTACTTGTATTTTTCAATCTTTCTTTAATGATACATTTTTTTTTAAACAAGCTCATTACTAAAATTCCCCTCGCCATCCAAATGCAAATGAAGTATAGGCAAAGTAGAATCTCAGGTAAATAATTCAGTAACAACTGAACCAGAAATCGATCTATAAAAGACCCTTAAAAGAATAAGGTAAGCCTTTTATTAACATCTCTTCCCAATGTTCCAGAATCTATCACAAATCAGATTTTTGCAAGTTCAATTGAAAGCATGTTCTCTCTTTAAAAAAAAATTAAGATGAGGGATCCCTGGGTGGCACAGCGGTTTGGCGCCTGCCTTTGGCCCAGGGCGCGATCCTGGAGACCCGGGATTGAGTCCCACATCGGGCTCCTGGTGCGTGGAGCCTGCTTCTCCCTCTGCCTATGTCTCTGCCTCCCTCTCTTTCTCTCTATCATAAATAAATAAAAAAAAAAAAAATTAAGATGAAAAGCAAGACATATTTGGATAGTAGCTACTCTAATAACCACTGTATAGTATGGGTGAGAAGAAAAAAATTTTAAGAAATGCTAAAAGGCAGATCTGCAGAATTTGAACTCTAATTAATCATCCTTAGATTAGTATCAGAGAAAACTATTTCAGTGTTGATTTTTCTCAAGAAATACTTCTCTTTAATGTTTCTCATCAGGAAAACCTAACCCACTAATATTAAATAGGTTTTGTGTCATATGTGATCAATAGAATGGTGACTCTAGTTACTAAAAAATTGACTATAGAAAGCTTCTATGAGTAAAAGAAAGGAGAGAAGGAAACTAGATTAAATTAGAAGATTGCTTACTTGTCAGGATTTTCTTTGGGTGCTGGAAATGACTGGGGATTCACATGAGCCAGTGTAATAAATTCATTCTTCTCCAAACTTCCAACCAGGATTCGGATTTTTGACTCCACCAAGCCCACCCTGAACAAATGTCACTTAGTATTAATGAAAATTCTGGTTAATTCAAAAAATAAAATGCACAAAGTCAAATATGTTTATGCAAAGCAGTAATATGAAGATCATACTTAAACACGTGTGAGGGCAGTTCAACCATCTGAATTCCCATAGATAAAACCAGTCTTAGGCTCTAAACAAAAATGCTGAAGCAAAAACTGAGGAAGGATAATCAAGTAGCACTTCAAACTAGGAAGGTTACAAAAGACATCCCCACAATGATTTAAAGGAAAAAAAGCAGTAGGCTAAAACAAAGCACTTTAAATATACAGTTAACAATACATGGATATCCGTAAGGGAAACAAAAAACAAAGTTGTATATGAATCCCCAAATTCCTACACTTCCATTACAAATGGTAAAGTTCCATTTATGAATAAAACCAGACTGGATGGGAGGACAAACTTTCTCCCATCTCCTACTGCGTTCTGCAGCTATCTGATTGGATTTTGGCTTATTTTCTCTGTAAAGTCTAATCTTATACTCACCATTCTAGGCGTTGTTTTTCTGTTGGTGCACTTGCTAGAAGTACAATATAATGCCTTTGGAGATAAAGACAACATGCTATTTATTTTATTTAACTGCTTTGTGCTGGATATTAACACCATAATGTAATAGCTTTGTGACAGTTACAGATCAGCAACATTTTAGCAAGGGGGACTGCAAGCTCAAGATGTACATAAAATCATAAAAGCTAAATTCCACAAGTTTCTAACTACTGGTGAGTTTAATTCTTCTGAAAAAGAGTGATTTTATAAAAATTATTCCAAAATAACTTAATCCAAGAACAATAAATAAACATTAATTGATAGTTTGGTCCAAAAACTCCAGTGGAGTGCTTTAGATCTATAAGCTGTTCACTAAAATATATTCTATTAAAACAAAGTTGTTTTAATAGAAATAATGCACCAAGGCTTTAGCACAGAAACAGGATCACTAATTATACATATTACAACAGTAAGCTAAAAAAATAGTTCAAACACATCATGCTTTTTAACTCAAATTAATAGGCATCAAAAATTAAAACTGAATATTGAAGGTAGGCCTAATGATTTTTCTCAAGTAACAGTATAAATTTCTATAAAAAAAAGCAGATATCACTAATGTGAGAGCAAAGAAGAAATCTGATTTTCATGTGGAATCCAATTCCATTAAATTAGAGAAAAGGCAAATTTTATTTCACAAAATGCCATTATAACTATTTTAAGTCTTTTTAAAACAAACTAAAAGTATAATTCATGTTATTTTATATTTAAGAAGTTCAGTCCAATATACTCTTCTACAGAACCCATTTTAGAGGTGCTGCAAGCCAAACTTCTCACCAGAAACTACCTCACAAACGGCAAACTGAGATCACCTAAACACGGACACTAGTCTGAAAAACCAGAGTATGATGAGAATTTTTAAATTGGTTTACTCTTTTTTAAAAAGCCTGAAACTCTTATCTTTCATATCTTATAAATGAGGGTTTGGACTAAAACCAAATGTCTGACCTAGGCAAGAGAGAGAGAAATAGAGAGAGAGAGAGAGAGAGAGAGAGAGAAGACAATTCGGGAAGGGACAATGGAAATTTGGCAAATTAAGGCATTTTTTAACCATTCTTCCTTAAAATATTCCATTTGATTACTTACTTATGCTCATAAAGCATTTGAAAAATGGTTATGAGTCTTCATAGCTATATAACCTAGGTATGAGACTTGTATGTACCATCTGAACACAGGACAATGCCACTTACTGGTAGCGGGATAAATGAAGCTCAAATGAGCTTAACTTCAAGTACTTATCAACTTAAGGTAACAGATAATACGTATAAACATGAAAACATGTAGACAGATATGTGAATATGCAGCTCAAATCCATACAGACCAATACTTCCTTTACCACCAGTTTAAATTTGTTCAGCATTATTTGGATCGAACCAAATATACAGAACAAACACAGATGGCTCAAATAAATAAAAGTTACAAAAAAGCACTAAAAGCTCATGCATTTTACACACACATAAACCCACTCTCAGAGCCCTCAAATGCTCTTAAATGCATCCAAATCCTAACAAGCTCAGTATTCTGATTTCCAGTCCCTGGGAGATTGGAAATGGGCAGCCGATGGGGGAGGGAAGGAAAGGAAGATGGAGGAAGAGTTCTCTGACAGAAGTGCAACAAGTTACAACAGGAGACAACAAACTGTAAAAAGCAGGCATGTACACAAAAACAAAAAAAGCAAAGTTGTCTGTGTTCCCCTAGTAAAGGAACAAAACAATCTGTCTCTAAACTACTCTTTTATCACACTATTAAAATGGATGTTCTTAATTACCACTCAGTCTTCAACAAATGATGCACAACATTCTCTCTTCACAAAGGCAAAACATACAATCCATTTGAATATAATTTTGTTGGCAATTCAGTTTAAAGTTTTGAAGTCAAAGAGTTCAACTTTGGTTCTTACTGAAATGAGGGGAACTAGGGGGGTGTGGTAATCTACTCTGTAGTTATGTCCTTTACTCAGCCACATTTAAGCAAATTTGAAGTAGGAGATATAAAATGCAATAAGTAAGTTTAACAGAAATAACCTGTCATTAGGAATCCATTTATAAAACAAAGACTCATCCAGCTAAGAAACTGAAACCAAATCCCACCTGAGTTTGTTAAGTTTTAAGAACCAGAACTTGTATTCAATTCCTAAGATTCCTATCATAGAAGAGAGGCACCAAGTACTTCTAAATTTAGACTCCATGTATTTGTATAGCTGTCCCAAAGAATGTGATCCCCAATTTCCAACTATCATCACCATTTGCTTAAGATGCTCAAATGCCTTAAGGAGACACTTTGAAATGTTAATGTAATAGTCATTAACTTTTCACCAAACTTAAAGATTTTCAGTTTCTAATAAAAAGCTTTTGCTATAAAAATGTATCCCAAATGAATTAAAACCTATTTAAAAATTCCTAAGAACAATTTAGTTGCTTTTATTACCTAATAACTGCTTATCCCCCAAAAAAGTATGTAAGTAGGTTTCCTGGCCATTTCATCACATTAATATTTTTCCCGGGTAGATAGAATATAGCTTAGATATGTGAATGGAAAAATGTAATTATCTTAGAGAAAACTCCTTATAATTCCATCTTTGCAAAACCTGGGACCAAGTTCAGTATTTTAAGTTTTTAAGACATTTTAAGGCTAAATTATTCTTTCACACCTACTCCTTGAAATTATAAGAGAACATGCGGGCCTCTTGCCACTATTACCTTTCCTTCCTTTTTTCCTAGTAAAATGGAATACCTGAAACAAGTATTCACATTTCCTAGGTCAATGATGACTTATTTTATTGCTACGTGTCAACTCGAATTACCTTAAAGGAAAAACATGAAAAATATCTTTAGTTATTAAAAACTGTACAAAGCACCGTTAATGCCTTTTTCTCAAGAACACTGAGATCTTCTCAAGATACTTTTCTGCTTTTTAAGACAAATGAAATTTCTCCTTTCCAAGAATGACACGCGGGCATATTACAACTTAAAATCCAATACATAACAAATGACACTACTTTCAGGATGTACTTCAAATAAGGCTTAACCAACTTTCACTCAAGAGAAAACTAAGAATTTCAATTCAGTTGTACAGCCAATTTGGGGGATATCATATGAAATGCTAAAAGAAAAATTCAAATCTGTGACTACCTCTACATTCTATTAATAATAAGCCCTAGATATTATAAAGAGGAAATTTTTTGGAGAAGTTAAAAATATAAATAAGATTTGGTATAGATAAATCTAGCCCATTACTATCACATTTTCAAATCTGTTTTTCTCAAGACTCACAGATAAAACTTAAAATTTTTCCTATACAATCTCTGCTATTTGTTGCTACTTCCTCATCCTTATTCATGCCTGAAGTTGTTTTTGATCATCTAAAATGATTTGTTTCAAGAGAATTCAGTAAAGAGAATAATCTATCATCTTTTACTCAGTCCACTGAAGACCTTTTAGGTACTGTTTGGCATAAAGATAGCTTAAAACTTCTAAAAGAAGATTAAGCAAGCTTTGAAAAAAAAACCCTTCAAAGTTCTAGTAATGCAAATTTATTTGAATAGATGACACTATCAAGGTTTCTATTTCAACGATTAATCTTTCTTCAAGTGAAGGAAGCCACTTAAGTACTTTCAAGACTTCATTCTACCCAGCTCTTAGTCCTATGAGGAAGTGAGACAGGAAAAAGAAAAACTAGCTTAGTCTTTGATTCTCAGGGATTAAAAGATGCTATTTTTCTACAAAACCAGTTTCTTCCTTATGCTCCATACAAGCAATTATGTATTCTGATGTTGTAGTTTTTTAAAAAAATATCTTAATATATGTTTATTAGTTTAAATATCCAAAGGTACTTCCTCAACACTGGTTAAAATAAAAAACAATAAAAAAATTATCTGCCAAATGGAAAAGCACAACTTATGGGGAATAAGTAATAAACAAGAGCATTCAATGTTATGCTATTTAAATTTTTACTGACAACGCAGTGCTCCCAGAACACAACAATTAAGCTGGCTCCATATTGCTTTTTCATGCAAAAGATACAGAAACAAAACACAGAGACATCATGAAGGTCATCAGTCTTGTTTTTAATTGGGGAAATAGCATAAAGCAATCTTGCTTAGATTATTACAAAACACAATCCAACACAAGATCAAATGGTCAGGAAAGTTTCAAGCATTAAAGAAAAAAAAATTTAAGTGGGACTTTGGCAGGTTTTCAGCTCAGGGCAAATAAAAGTGCAAGTCCATTTTTTTTTTAAAGTAAGATTTATTATAACTTACAATTTTCATCAAGATCAACACAATCAGGCTTTAACCTGTACTAAGGTATTAAATCATTATATTAAAACCATTAGTAAAAAATATTACACCCACTTAGATTCCAAGAAAATTATTTGTAGAAATATCTGAAGGGGCTTTATTAACATTAAGGGAAAACAGTAGGCCAATAGTGTGCTAGAACTACTGTAAACACTTCACTGACTGTTGAATAAAATGTTGACATTTTATTAGCTCTGCCTATGGTTATATATAGAATCTCAATGGTAAGTTTCCAGAACTGGCTGAAAATACTTAGTTTCCTAAGAGAGAACAATACTACATACAGACTTTAACTGCTCACTCCTTTGCCAAGGCATACGGATTGAGAGTTCTTGTGATGACTTAGGACGCCCACAGAACTGACACTGCTACAAACATAGTTTGGTTATACCGGGGAAGCAAACTATAGAGGCTACACTTCACAAAGAAAAAATACAGGGTCTACTAAGAACAGTACACCCTCTGTGACAGGAAGGAAAATTCTACGGAAGATGTTTAAAGAAAAATTAAAAACTCCGTTAGTCTAGCAAGAAGAGATGTCACATATGCTACCATTAAACCATTAATTTAAGAGAGCAACATGTCTGACATGCCTTAAAATACATACTTGTACTTTTGAAAGAAGTTTGGAGCTTCAAAAAGTTTGGACCACTCTGCCTTACTCAGCAAAATTTCATCTGTGATAGCAAGACCTAAATTAAAAACATATTAAAATGTTGGCATGCTTCAGTCTAACAATCTAGAATTTTAAAGATCTTAAACATACCACATGCAGTCACTATAATCCTAGAATCATAATTTTAACATAGCAATTTCATGACTTTGGAGCACAGAGATTTTCACATACATACACACTTTTCAAAAAGCTGGAGGATTTTTTGAGAGCCAGGTTTCTGGTAAATTACCATTACTCTAAATGCCTTGCTCACTGGATGACTCTCTCCAAAAACTGAAGCACTGTAGTTAACCAAGAAAAAAAATTTCCCATAAGCTCTGATTCTTGCCTTTCTAAAACAAGCTTCCTAATATTTCTAAGCAACATTCTCCTACGGAGAGCCTCTTCAGACTACAGAAAACAATTTTACACTTCTGAATTTGAAGTTGGTAGTGGTACAGCTAATTCTGTTTTCTTGACTATTATCAATCAAACAATCCTCTTTCAGCTACTTCCCTCAAAGACCATTTTTGGCAATGAAATTAGAAGAGTACTACTGGAATTCAAAAGTTTAACGGTTCCTCCAAAATAATAGGCACTTTGGCCCCAATCCTGCTCAAAGCTCTTTCCAAGCATATAGCTTGCTAAAAGCACCTCTCATGTCACCCAGTGGAGACAAACTGATAGCATTTTAAAATTTAACATGGCAACCGTATGGCACTAAAGCAGCCCAGCAAGAGCCAGCTAAGGGGATAGCTTTAAATTGGTTAATTTTCCAGTATATAATCAAAAATAATTTGCCTCAAAGGAACTATAAAATGAGTTTTTCAAGTCAGTTCTCAAATATATACTGTAATCAATCCCAACACCCACTTGAGTGAATGCTTTCTTCATTTTAAACTGCACAGCCAACTATGGGTCTACAGGTATGTAGATCCTGCGTGTATAAAGGAGAGCAGAAGGATAAACACTTACCTTGTTTAAACTCCTCAACCATGACCATCCGTGTTGAAACGGACACATTGTACGTGGAGTTCTGTTGTGGGTATGCTGGTGTAATTATAGGCATAAGATGGTACCTATCACTGGGGTTTACCTACATACAACAACAGCCAATCAGTTTCTTCAAGTACATATGCAACAGATACTTGGACTTTTTACCCCTTGTTAAACTGAACCAATGATTAAATTTTAGTTCATTCATAGCTGGGAGTTGAGAAAGAAAAACCATGTAAGGAGACAGTTTTTATAGGAATTCTTCATAGAATCAGAGATTTGGTCTAAACTAAAGATTTGCTTTGAGCATTTGGGCATGACTATTTTGGCAAGCTTACTAGAAAATAGTGTGCCTGTCAAGCAAAAAAGGTTCTAGTTGGGCATCTGTTGATGTTCAGTTTTTCTTTTTTCAACAGAAATGGGGATGCACACACAATTACACTTTTCAGAAATGTCATACTAAATAGTGTTCTGTGCAAAACAAATTTTAAACAAGATGGAAACATGGTTTTTAATATACCATTAACCTATTGGAAGTATAAGCTTCTTGACACATGCTGAGGCTATATTATCCATGTTGCTATCATTTTAGGAAAAAATGGAATGACTGAATAACTTAATCTTACTCTGTATACTAATGGTTAGTGACATATTTCCATGAAGGGAACTGTAAATTCACATTCCTCCAAAATTAAATGCCTGAGGTTTGGAAAACTTGAAAATAGCTTGATGTAATTAACAGACTTAAAAACTGACATTATTTTCGATGTTGTCATAAGATAGCAAATTAATGTAGAAAAATAGACCTTTATAGACCTAAAAGCCTTATTGGAACCTATATTTCTTTTATCAATTAATAAAGTGCATGTTGTTAACACTTAAACTGAGTAAGCAGTAAAGGTCATAACTTCCCAAAAAGCAGAACAGAAGCTCTTCTTTTATCCCAACCAGGTTTTTGTAATCTGAAATATCCAAACCAATTTTTACAATTACATCATAGTAATCAGAGTGATATTGCTTAGAAGTTATCTGCCACATGTAAACATTAAACAGTTTTCCTACTACAACCCAATTTTAACAGAATATTTAGATCAAATAAAAAAATACAGGGATTTTGAGTATCCTTTTATTTTTTTTTTTTTTAAGCACAAATGCCCACACAACTTTGACTTACAAGGTAGTTCTATATAGAATTAAAATGTTAGTGAACTTGATATTATAAACTATGTACAATTAAATGGAGTTTACAGGGTACATAATTATGCTTCTCACATCAGAGGACAATTATAGTCGAGGTTATCTAAAAGAAAGTGTAATACGGACATGTCTACTCATACATAAAAGGATGGAAGTCTCCCTGAAGATTATGCAGATGATTTTTACTTGTTATTGCACAGTGCGAATTTGTAGGGGAAAAAATAATACACTAACCCTTGGGTCCCATACAGGCAAATTAAGATTGCATTCTTCAGGCTGTTTCAATAGCACTGGATTTGGCCATTCCCTGTTTAAAAAGATTGTAGCACTTGATAAGACTATTGGATATTACCAACTAAACGTATTTTGTTAAACATACAGCATTTGTGAATGTGATCCTTCTTCATTCATTTTGCCCTCTTGATATATATAAATCTTTTATTCCTATCTTTTGAGGTTAAGACTACTCAAGACTCTAACTATGAAATTAACTTAAACCATTTGGTAGCTTTCTCAGGCTGGTAAGTCAAACATCTTCTCTGCCTCTGAAGAACTGATAAAGCACTATTTAAGTAAAAAAAAAGTACTATCCCAAGACATCTGATGTGTTCACCTCAACCTTCCAACAAAATAAATTTCTCTTAAAAAACAAAAGTCCAATCCTTATACTAGCTATTTCCAAAGACAATTGAGGGTGAAAAAGTTAACTCATTTAAGCAGAAGAATAGGAGTAATTACAGAATTTGATTTAGGAAAATTTTATCTCATGACTTAAAGGTCCTAACATGGGTATGTGTGATGAAACTTTGTGATGTGAATACATTGTTTTCAAGACGCGATCTAGGATGTAGCTACCTCAGTCCTTTATGGAAGAGATCAAAAGCTGGAAAATATTTGCCATCCTTAGTATAGAGCTTAAGTTCTTAGAAATATTATTTTCTATGTATGTGTAGCATTACAGAAATTCTGACATTCTTTAGTCAATCTCACCAAAACTGATCATGTATGATTAAGTGCTATCCTGCAAATAACAGCATGTGTACTGAAAAATGTGGCACAGTTCTAAATTATAAAATTTCCAACTTAAATTTGTATTAAAAAACTAAAAAAGAACTATTTTTGCAGAGGGAGAAGGTACAAGGTTGGCAGGTATAGAGTGGGAAGACAAATCTCGAAGATCAATTTAATTAAAAATAAAAAAAAAACCTAACCTTTTAACCAAGGCAACTAATATGAATTGGAAATAATTCATCTTACTTTTCTTAAAGGAAATAATTGACAAATATGAGTATGCTGAAATGAGGAAGCTTAAAAAAAAAAAAGCTCTTCTGGGTTAATGACTAATCTCAAAAGGAGGACACTCTGCTATTTTTTTTTACACATCTGTAGTTCTTCTTAAAAGTTTTTTATACATACAAGTACATTTTTAATATTTTACCAAAGATAAATGGGCAGCTGAAAGCAAAAAAAAAAAAAAAAACAAAAAAAAACAAAAACAATTCCAAGAAACTAATGACCTATAGATTTAGAAAAATCCAAAGAGTAAAAGAAGTGGTATATGTAAGTTTTATCCACCTTCCTGAAACTGGTATCAATTCACTGGATTTTAGCAGAAATGACAGCTAAAATTCAGGGTTTATTTAGAGGATAAGGAAGCACAAAAAAGCACCTGCCTTACTATCCTGGGAAAAGGGAAGGGAAAGGAAAGGAATTCAGGTTTGCCATTTTATACACATGATCTCCCCAAGGCTACCTAAATGGCTACATCATGAACTAAAATTTGAATCTGAAACCAGCTGCAGAAATGTCATAGAAATAAGACTAAACTTCAGTGTCTACAATCAATTTTATTTTAATATAATCTAAACACATACCATTTAGAAAATACCAAGAAAAATTTATGTACAAGAGTTGATGCTATTGCATTTGGATAAAGCTGGCAAGTTCTTGCTACTAGCATAGCCCAGGAAACACCACCGAGGAAACCTAATATATTGGAATAGATGTTGTGGCCTGTTGATAAGGGAAAAGCAAAAAGAAGAGTTAGTGCTGAACAAAAGTTGAAACATTTTTAATAAGCTAGCCAACAAATTCTGAACTCACGTTTGGCCCACAGTTTGATAGCTCTCAGAGTTAACCTGAAGTTGTCAATGTTTGGTACTAGATGTAAAATTTCATCGGTTACCCTGCAACCTGATTAACAGGGAGTGGAAAAAACAGAACATTAAATCATCAAAGTTTAATAATGTTTTTCTTCAATTTTCTAAGATTGATGTCAAACTCAAAAACTTATTTCATAGAAACAGTAATATTAATTCAATAAAAAAGGCAAATAAAACTCTTATCTCCTATCACACGCATTACTATAAACCAAAGAATCTGTAATCTGCCTAATCTCATCTCATCATGTAATTAAGACTTCTTCCAGTCCAGACACATTGACAATGGTTTAATCCACTTAAGTTTGCAAGAATTGTTCTTTGAGAGCATGGCAACAGCAAAGTAAATATGAAGGTGTTCAAAAGTAACCCCTTTAAACACAACAGTTGAAAAGGTTACAAAGAATATCATGACCACAGGGTAATGCAGTGAAACCTAATAAAGCACCTAATAAAGCATAAATGTCTTTAAATGTCCCAGAAACAAAAGAAATAACAGTGCAAGATACTAGTAAGATAAATTACCACATACTCCTCTGCAGTCTATTAAGTAAAGCATATTTTATTTAACTCACTATTAGTAAACAGCATGGCTATAAAAGGTTCCATAATCTATTTCATATTTGACAAAAACTGCTACTATGCAAATGGAAGTGGGTTTTATTTTTAACATACCGTTAAGACTTCTTATGCATCTTATATCTAAATTCTTAAGCAGACTATCGTCTCGTAAGTCCAAGTCTTCTGGAATCGTCTGCAGTGCTAATCTTGCAAACAAAATATCAATCTAAAACAAAAAGAGAAGTTAATATTCCATATCCATCAAACTATTTTAAGGCATTTCTTTAACAAAGAAAATACTTAATACTCTTTTAAGCCAGGATCTTCTCATCAACTACAAACATGACAATGCCTCCAGAACTCCAAAGTCCATTAATTCATATCATAGGTATTTTAGTCAGATGTCAAAACATGGAACTATTCAAGAGAACTTGAATACTTACTTATCACTTTAATTATGCTTACTAATTTTGATTTACTAAGTTTATTAATGTATCTACTGGCTATACTAAATTTATTAATGCATCTACTGCAAGACTATTTAAAATTAACTGTTTAGTCCTCCATCTATATAAACTGGAATTGATTATATATTAAAGGTGCCCCAACTATAAGGCCAACATTCTTATATTTAGCCCAAATATACCTCCCAGGAAAAAGGGGGCTCCTTATATTTAAGAACTTACATATCTATAACATTACAGTAGGTTTCCCCAACTTAGCTTTGACTAAATAGAAACAAAACAAAAAATAAACACTACAAATTCTGAAGGCTTATAGAATGCAACTGACCAAAATACCTCCCCTCACTTTTTTTAAGTGGGCTCCACGCCCATTACAGAGCCCAATGCAGGACCCAAACTCCTGACCAAGAGTCTGATGCTTAAC
Source organism: Canis lupus baileyi (assembly GCF_048164855.1). Taxonomy (NCBI): domain Eukaryota; kingdom Metazoa; phylum Chordata; class Mammalia; order Carnivora; family Canidae; genus Canis; species Canis lupus. Next base: position 66,702,922 of record NC_132846.1, on the reverse strand, counting down.
CAGCTGAACCACACAGGCACCCCTCCTTTTTTTTTTTTTTTTTTCCCCAAGGAAAGGTGACAGTGTGAAGAAACTTAGCATGGATTTGGTCATTATTCCCGAGGGTAGGATTTCATGGTTCCAAAACTTTGGATGCTACCAGAAGTAAGCCTTCTACTTAGAAGATCACTTTAGAAGGCAGTATTTTAAAAGAGCTTATTGTGAAAACTCATTTAAACCTGCACCTACATAATAGGTGTACACTTTTATAAGAAAAACAGCTGTACACTTTTATAAGTAATTAACTTGTGGTATAGCATTAATGTTCCAATGAAACAGATTCCTAAGTCCAGTAGCTCCCCCAATTTAAACAGAAATAAAGATTATGTGCCTTCAAAAACTGGCAACTCAAAAAGCAAGTCGACAGAGATTGCCATTCCAAGTTAATATAAAATGCTTAAAATGTTCGAAGGTAAAGACATTCCCTAAGATAGTGTTATTTTATTTCAAGTAAACATCTGACTTTTCATCTGCATCCTGAAAAGTTCACACTTTTTTTTTTTTTTTTTGTGGATCTTCCACAAAAAAACAACCCCCTCTTCTTTGGTAATGTTCTTGTAGGGAAAGCAGGACATTGATACCTTACAGATTATTAAGTATATAAATATTTAATTTTATATTTATTTAAACATTGACAGCAAAATCTACCTGAACTTGACAAACCTTTACTAAGTTTAGCATTTTGTGTCTACTTAATTAAGGTTAATCATTCATATTCAACTTTTTAAGACAGATCTGGGCATCTTTATGCAACAATTATAGAAGTGGTCTTTTTTGCCTAACAGTGACATATTATTCTCCCAGTTTCCAAAATTTTATAATCTTCACTATCAGTGACTTTCCAGCACCATTATATATGACAGAAGTTATGTTAATAACTGAAGTTGCTTCACTGTCCTATCAGCTTTGTTCCAACTGCCTTCACTGTAAATGTAGAGAACAGCAGAAATAAATTCACCTCAAGAATCCGAACTCCTAAATCATCCCCTATCAGAAAATACCTCAGCACACTAACAGGTCAGTTTCCTCTCAACTTCTTAAATACTTAATTTAAATGAAGTCAAGGCAAAGTTCCCTTTGTAAAAATATGTTGTTATTGCCTTAAGAAGACTAAAAGTATATCAATTTGTAAATGGAAAACCTACCAAATAAACCATTTTGTAGCAGCATTTCTTAGTTAATGTTTCATGGTCTATATGTTGGCTCTTAATTTCATGAGGCTCTTTGGGGTTTTTTTGTTTTTATTTTTGTTTTTTTGTTTTTTCCATGAGGCTCTTTGAAAAAAGACTAAAGGGCTTCTGGGTGGCTCAGTCAGATGATCCTCACTCTTGACCTCACGTCATGATCTCATGCTCATGGGCTCGAGCCTCACATTGGGTTCCAAACTCAGTGAGGAGTCTGAGATTCTCTCCCTCTGCCCCTGCCCCCAGCATGTCTCTCTCTAAAATAAATAAAATATCTTAAAAAAAAAATCCAACACTAAAAGTGTGGCACCTGGGTGGCTCAGGTGGTTAAACATCCAACTCTTGATTTTGGCCCAGGTCATGATCTCGGGGTCATGAGACCAAGCCCAGTGTGGAGCCTGCTTAGTATTCTCTCTCTCCCTTCCCCCTCCCTCTCTCTGAAAAAGTAAAACTAAAAGACTAGAACTGATATTCTACAAAGAATAGGGAGTCACTTCTATTGAAAAAAACTTAATTCTTTCTATCACATCAACTCACCAATTAAAATCATTTTTTAACCTACATCAATCAACATTACACATACCAAGAACTGTCTATTTGAATTATACCTTACCTCTATCCCATCAAAACACAGTTTGATAACTGGTACAAATGCCTCTTCAACAGCCTGTAAGAAAATTAAGTAAGTTCAGTGTCTCTGAAACTATAGATTAGACCTATACTAGTTTTAGTACTTCGAAGTGAATGAGACTTTTGAAATTGTTTAAACATAATTTAGCATAATGCCTGACATAGACTAGGTTCTCAGCAGCTGGCTGTAAGACTCTAGGCTCTTAAATCAGACAAATCTAGGTTCAAAACCTCAATTTCAGCCACTCAGATGTGATTGTGGCCACATTGCTTAATATTTATTTTGTTTGCCTAATTTCCTAACTCTGTGAGATGAAATTTATTTCAGGCTTGTAAAGAGTGAAATGCAAGCATATGTGTTAAGCACTTGAAAGGATCTGGTAAATTGCAAGAGTTCAATAAATGATGTCTATAGCATAAAATTCGCTGAATTTCACTAATTTTCATAATTCCTCCCCTTTCACCCCAAACATTTACGCACTCTTAAATCTTTTACTTCTTCCTGTAATTTCAACTTATCATAGAATGAGGTGAAAAAGTCACTTCGATCAACATGTCTTGGTGCAACACACAACGCATCAATATCGGCACCTAAAAAAAATTAAGCCCATCAACCACTAATTACTATTACAAGAAAATTATTTTGCATATTATGGCAGTACTTGATGTTGAGAATCTGTTAACATTATGCTGGTGAGCCTCTAAAAATGTGCCCTTCCCCTTAAAAAACATTACTGGTCAGTAGAGGAAAAACATGATCCTAATTGTTAAGCTATCTTTTTTCCTGCAGCATCCTATATTTGTAGTGGCCCAGGTGACCTGGGAGTCAAAGAAAGGGGACTCAGATGAGACTTTTATGTTAAAGTGAGGGAACTATTCAAGAATACACCCAACATCTTGATGTCATTGGTTATGACCATGTTCATTAGCAAACCAAATCAACCAAACAAAAACCGTTTTCTTCCACACATTATGTAAGTAGTGCTCACAGGCCTCTATCTGGCCCCTAAGTGGGACCTACAGAATAAACTCCAAAAAAGGATTACTGGCAAAAATCCAAAGAGGCAGACCATGGTAAGATATTTGTTACTAATTTAGTGCTTGAAAGGAGGCCAGCACTGAGTACACCTAGGGGGAACATGACAAAGATGACTTAAATCAATAACTGAGATCATAAAAGAATCAATGTGGAATCAGGTCAACACAGTCGTTTCCCTAGAAGACCCAAGAGCTAAGGCACTACTCTGAAGGCTGTATATTTAGCATGTACGTGAAAGGGAGAAAGGCATAGAGTGCACAGGATACATCAAGAATAAATGCACTAACTGCAGCTGGCACAGAGCAGTGGGACATGGGGAGAAGGAAGGATGCCAGAAAAAAGAGAACACTATCCTGGCAGAGCCTTTTAACATAGAAGCTGGTGGTTTATGGTCGAAGAATCCTAGTTCTGCCAAGAGATGGCTGGGAGAAACTGTTTAAGCCTACTGCCTCTCTTAAGTCTCACACATCTTTTTGTTACATTAGAATAAGAGAACTGAGTAATAAATAAGATAGTAATAAATAAGATAATAAAGACCAAAAGCTTCTTATCAGCTCAGTGCCCAGAAAGAATCCAGTAAATGTTCTCTGCCATGATAACATTTTCACCATGTATTTGCATAAAATAGTACAAGTGTAAGCCAGAAAATATGGACAGTGATCACCAACAGCTGCAGACACTGTCGTGGTTTGGTTTTTGCTCAACTATATTTTACAACTACTAAAAAAAACAAAAAAAAAACAAGGATGGGGAAAAGAAGATCCACAGGTCTTTAGAAAAAGCTTTCATTCACTTTTTCTGATTTCCAGACTTGATATTCTTCAGGGAGAGGAAATGATACAGAAAGTAGCCCTGTCCAAAAGAACTCTCCAATGGAGAAAAAAGTTCTCTCTCTGCACTCTGCAGCACAGTAGCCATTAGCTAACATTACTGATCGACACTGAAAACGTATCTACTTCTATTGAGGAACTGAATTTACTACTTAAATTAAAGTATAGCTGACATACAATGTTACATGAGCCTCAGGTGTAAAACACAGTGATTCCACAAGTCTATACATTATGCTCTGCTCACCACTCTAAGTGTAGTTACCACCTCTTACTATATAACATCCTTACAATACTATGGACTATATTTCCTATGCTGTACAGAACTGATGTTTAATTTACTTAATACCGTATTAGACAGTGAAGGTTTAGAAGGCATTTTTTTTTATCTTCTTAACCAATTTTAAGCTCCTTGAAGTACTCTACCTTCCATGCAAACCTAAGCTGTATGATACACCACAAGTAATTTAAATGAACGTGTCATTACGATTTTTAGGAACTAAAAAAAGTATTCCTCCAAAATAATTAAAACAGTATTTACCTTTTGTATGTACTCCTAATCTGTAAGATCCAAATGTAAAAATTTTTCCTCCAACATTTTCAATTACAGATTGCGGAAGATTCTGTTTAAACAAAATATGGGTATTTTGTCAGTGGAGCACAAAAGAAACTATTTCAAGTAGCATTGTATAATAATAATAAAAAAAAAAGAATTCAGTGCAAACTTATGAAAGGTAAACAAACTCCATAAGCTCTACCAAATACCAGGTCTTCATATATCAACCAACTTTGAAATTCAAGCAATTTCTAGTGACCCATACCATTTTAGAATTTTGCCGCATTCCTGGAAACTGCTATAAAAGAGGTCTAGTGTACGGGAGAACATGTGGTTCCATACAAGCAATGTTACAAGCAGATTTTATTCGTGACCAAGATGCTGCACATATCATGAATGTTAAAATATAACAAAAACATATTCTGATTGCTTAAAAAATTACATTAAGATTATACTGAATATTCCATACTACATTAGATGTAATTTTACCATATCAAAAGTGACTTTAAGGCCAATACTGCTACATAATAGTTTAGATTCCAAAAGGTTTTGGTGGGATGACTTCGAACCGAACTAAAACTTACTGATAGTGTCTTAGAGTACAAACACCAAAAAAAAGGAGAAAGGAAAGCATTTAAAAATCATCTTCCTGACCCTGGTACTACTGTAAAGTACTATGGTGAGTACTTAATGCCACTGGTGATTAGGATGATACCTGTCCAAACAAAAAACAATTTTAATGTGTGCTTGGTCAATGTTTCTCTTCACTTTCTAATTCCTCAGTAAAGTCTTATTCAGTATCAAAATACCAATCACTCCTCACCTCCCCCAAGTAACATAAATCAAAGTGTTACTTCATATTCCCAAAACCTTAAAAATAAATTGTAATGATTCAGGGACTCCTCTTGTTTTTTTAAGGGCCTATTTAATCATCACTTATAGAAAAAGGACCATATCTATATACATAAAAAACATCTGTCTTCCTACATTTAGAAATCTAAAAACCTCACTTACAAAGTTGGCCTGGTTATTTAAATTAAGACAATAAGATGTTGCTGAAATAGGCCTACACCGGGAGTTAAAAAGAAACAACCTGAAAACAATGATCTACAGACTTCTCTAGTAAAACAGTCTTTTGGATAAGCGTGCTCTAACAAACTATCCAATATAATAGCCACTACAGTATGAAATAAATGAGTAAATAAATAAAAATACACACACACACACACACACCTATTATAGCTAGGCTGGCTGAGGAACGGATAGTAATTTTAGTTCAGTTAAGCTGAAATTAGCCACATGTTATTAATGGCTGTTGTATTAGACACTTTTAGACATTAGTATGTTTTACAGCCATCTCAACAACTGTAACCTATAAATTAAGATTCTTTAATTCAGGTCATAACAAAATATTTTAAATTGCAAAAATCTTTTTTTAAGTCTCAGACTGTTAGACAACAAATGAGACAACTGAAGTAAAATTCAAATTTTTTTTTTTTTTTTTTTAAAGGCTGATCTTCTCAAGGCCTAATGTTATTTATTTTCCAGTGAAGGGATATGATTTTTATGCCAGGTACAGTTTTCCTTTAGCATTTTTAAGTGCCTGCTTTTTTTTTTTTTTTTTTTTTTTTTTTTTATGATAGTCACAGAGAGAGAGAGAGAGGCAGAGACACAGGCAGAGGGAGAAGCAGGCTCCATGCACCGGGAGCCCGATGTGGGATTCGATCCCGGGTCTCCAGGATCGCGCCCTGGGCCAAAGGCAGGCGCTAAACTGCTGCGCCACCCAGGGATCCCAGTAAAATTCAAATTTTATGTAACTTCTCCCCCAAATACTGTAAAAATTAATTGGAACTGTATATTAAATCACTGGTTTTCAACCAGGGATGATTCCACTCCTCCAGGAATATAGGGCAGTGTCTGGAGATATTTTTGGTCATAATTTGGAGACACAGGGGGCAGACAGAGTCTATCTAGGAAAAAGGGGCCAGGGTTGTGTTTTGCTTAACATCTTACAATACACAGCATAGCACCCGAAAAAAAGACTTATCTGATCCCAAAATATCAACAGTGTCAACATCAAGAAATCCTGTATCAAGTCTTAAAACTAAGTAGCTGAGGAAGAAATTCTCTACAAAATGCAGACACAAAGGATCAAAACTTATGAAGCCTAATGTCATTCCCTTCCCTAACCAACTTACTACTTGCAGTTACGCTATAAAGAAAAGGACACCAATAAATGTAAACAGGAATGAGCATTAATTTCATTCATCCAAACACAAATTCTTATGCTCAGTAAAGCCAGCAGGAAGAATTGTATCAAGAATTACTGGTTAAAGAAACTTACTAAGTACCCGAAACAAGACCACTGATGAGGCAGTATTCACGTTTCATATTGAATAAATCTAAGTTCTGGCTTTGTCTACTTGACTATTGTTTTAAACATTTTAAAAATGCCATTAAAATGAAGTTGTATTTCCTATAGAAGGTTAAGGAAACACTAGATTCGATAAATGAGTACCAAATACTTCAATCTGGACATCTGCTGCTCATCTCAAAGAAAATTTCCTTTTTAACATTTCATTCGTGGGGCTCCTGGGTGGCACAGTCAGCTGAGGGGCCAACTCTTGATCTCAGCTCAAGTCATGATCTCGGGGTCCCAGGATCCAGCCCCACATAAGGTTCCACACTCATTCAAAATAGAAGTCCTGTTATCAATAGTCTACAACGGACTTTGCGTTCAAGACTCTAAATCCACTCAAAAAGGAAGAGCTTACTTAAGACTGCTGGTATTCAGTTGGCAAATTATTTCATATACAAATAAGTCATCTTACCTTGCTTTCACTGATTTCTCGTATCCACTCTTTTACCAGGTTATTTAATTTTCCCAAAATTAAAATCCTGTTGATAGAGCAAATATCAATCAAGTATCAAGTGGTTTCATTACTAATTAAAAATGAAAATCAGTTCTCAATAGGTTGCTCCCTAAATTTTAACCAGTTTTTAAGTTATCAGAAAGTAAGCACATAGTAGTTAACTGTATGTAGGCACTGTTAAACTGGATAAGGCATTCCTTTGGCTGAGTAAGCATTCCCCTATTGACAATTCTGTACTTTAATAAGCAAAAAAAGCATCAAAACCCCTTTTTTGGGAATAGAATTCTATGTAGAAAAAAAGGTTTTTTTCTAAGCATCATTCTTGTCTGAAAAAGATTTCAGAGAATAATTCTTAGACAATGTCTCAAAATTAGTTTATTACACTGATAAAAAATTATAAATTAAAAGAAAAATATGTATCTGTGTATTCACCTGCGCTGCAGTTCCTCTTCCTCTTCAAAAACCCCAAAGGGCTTCAGAGTCTCAATTAGTTTTTGTGTAAGCAGGCAGTCAGTCTCCTTGGGGGCTGCTAAGCTGATAGGAGAGGTAATGCCATAGTGCTTCTGGGGCGGCTGAGTTTGTTGTGATCCCTGCGTTGTAACTGGACTACAAACAAAATTAGATAAAATTACTGCCAAAGGATTTCTACAATCTGAAACAAGCTGTTTGACTAGAAAAACGGCTTTAGTAAATAAAATGCATTTCTACACAGTTGGTTTCCTGACATACCTAAAATGACTGCTTTTAAAAGGCATCTTACAACAAAAATTAACCAACTAAAGGCAAGTGACCAAAAAGAAAACTCCATTTCTCTTCCAAGTATTTTAATTTTGCCATGACCTAAATATCTAAATTAGCTGTAAGAATCCAGATCAAATATACTGGTAGAGAAAACACAATCTAGAACATAGTGAACTTCTGAGAAACTTTAGTTCTTGAAAAGGAGCCAAAATCTGTTATACTGTTATTTCTAAAGCAATGATAAACACACTACAAAAACACTATTTAACCAATATAAGAGACTCTCCACAAATAGAATTTAGTAATCTGACTCATAGTGAATAAAATTTGTAAAATAACAAAGATCAATTGCAGAATGGGGGGCACTATATTCATACTAAGCTTAATACACATTTCTGGAGAGATTTGTACTCCAATAGTGTTTTTTTCCCATTTTAAGAGAAAATCTAGATTTTTACAATCAGTATTTTAAATCTGTAATGATTTAAAAAGGCATGGCATGCTTGAAATGCTTTAGGATATTAAATTGACTAGTCATTTTTTTGTTGAATTACATACATCGAATGTATATACATACATACACACCCCTATTTTTCTTTCCAAGTTTTAAGTATGTTTTTTTTTTTTTACACTGAAAAGGGAAAAAATGAAGTGTAATAATCAACTTAAGCAATAATGTGCCAAATCCAAGAATCCTACACAGGAAGTCCCATTATGCATTTAATAACTATCAATTGGGTTCTGGTTTGTACTGTAACTGCTGGACAGTGTTCTATATTTTGTCTTCTGATATCAACACAGAACTAAGAATGCTAGGAAGCCTATACTGCTTGTTTCTAAGTTAGCCATTGGTCCATTTATTATCTAGTCAGTGTTTCCTGATCCAGTTATGCACGGTCTCAATTTTAATCCAGGTTTATAATAACATTTACTAAATAAATGTAAGTCAGATATATTATCTGTTACAGCAATTAATTCATGTCAGATCCTTTCTCCTACTCCTATAACCTGAACTGCAAAGCTATATAAATGCTATGTTAATTCACAGAGCTGGGGATCCACATGACCACCAATCACTGCCTCAGACCACATATATCTTACATTAATGTCCTATTTTTCAAATTCATGTAGCATCTCCCATGATTAAAATATACAAATTAACCTAAGTGTAAAGGCATTCATGTCTTGGCTAGTTCAGATTTTTGTCAATAAACACATAGTTATCGTCAGGTTCCATAAAACTGACCTCAGAAATGTAGCCCTCAAAACTGCCTAACCATTTGAGAATTCTCCTTCATACTCTAATTTCAGATAAATTAGGTACTAAACGGAAGAGTACACTTACTACATATCCCAAAGTGATTTTTCTCTCGTATTTTTCATTGCTTCATAGAAGTTTCTCCAAGTAAACTAGAACCCTTCGTGACTATCACACAGGATTACGAATACTTTAATAAAGTATTTTAACATTGAGTAAAGCCAGAAATGAAAACAAGTGCAAGCTCACTCTAGTCAGACTTCGTTCAAACAAGGAGAGATTTCAAGTCCAGTGTGAAATGAATTCACATTTTCGTAACTTCAGGTAATAAACCTCAACTGGATTGTTTGTTTTGTTTTGTTTTGAGCAAGTAGTATGTTTCTCTGCATTCGTTCCTTTTCTGATGGGGAAATCCATTACCAGTTGAGTTGGGTCATCAAAATATGAATACCCACTCTCTGTGAAGTTAAGGCTCACTTATCTTCCCCATTTTTTTCTTTCTCAAATATTCAAGTTTTTCATTGTCACACAAAAAACAATGCTTGGAAAGGCCCTATCTACTTCAAAAATAACACCAGAATATTAGGATACAAACTAATGTTTCTAAATTCACATCAAATCTGCTCACCCTAATTTGAAAAATATGTTGATTTTTATGAGTTTCCACACTAACATTTTGATAGGGAAACAAATCAGATGCAAATTATAGCTTTCTATTTACTTTATTCAAAATATAGTCACATCATCTAAATTAAAATCACATTTATTTGTCCCATCTAATTCAGGAAAGAACATATATAGCATATATCTACACACATATATCTATATAGATAGAGCATATATCTAATTCACGTACACATATAGAATATATACCGATTCAGGGGCAGCCCGGGTGGCTCAGCGGTTTAGCGCAGCCTTCAGTCCAGGGTGCGATCCTGGAGACCTGGAATCAAGTCCCACGTCAGGCTCCCTGCATGGAGCCTGCTTCTCTCTCTGCCTGCGTCTCTGCCTCTCTCTCTCTCTGTCTCTCAAGAGTAAATAAATAAAATCTTTTAAAAATTAAAAAAAATTAAAAAAAGAACATACACGGATTCAAGAACACATCTAAGAGAATAAAAATAAATCAAAATCAAAGGGAAAAAAAGAAATACATGTTCTGAAAATTACAAAATAAAAAGCCAATAAAAAATGGCTTAATCTTAAGAAGCTGGACTAGAAATTCCAGGCTGACATATGCTTTGAATATCCAAAATGTCCCAAGTAGAAACATTAACCATGACAGTACTTCAAATGGAGAAAGTCAAGTTTTCCATTCAATTCTAATATTAGAAATCAAGTAGAGTGATAAAACAACTTAAAGATCTTTTATTTGCTGATTTGTTTCTAACAAAACAAAAATACATACTCCAATAGTGGGTAATTTAAAGGATTCTGCTTTACAGACCTTCTCCTGGAACAATACACCAGACAGCCATCAATCCTAACAATGCAAAGTTATTCCTCCCATTCTCAAACACATTAGAGATCATTTCTATAGACATTTTTACCAGCATTTAGTTTTCTTCAGATATTAGTCCATATTTAAAATAAAACTCTACAATTACATGAAACAAAAACCAGAGTAGATACAGAACTACATACAGTATTTGTGATTCATTAAAATGTCTTTCAGGTTTTTACTATGAAGAACACTTGTGCTTTTTCTGAGCAGCTTATTTTCATCTCACAAATAGGATTTATCTTTACTTTTAGGATACTCTGAATTCTCAGAGTGAAACGGGCCATCCGACAAGTTCTCTACAACAATACAAGTATCACTATCTGTAAGAACTTGTACCCTAATTTCTTGCTGTTTTGTATTTCTATCCTTTTTCCTTTTCACTCAACCTTTTATGCAAAACATTTTGCTGGGTTTTAACATGTGACTAAAGCATTCTGTCTTAATCTTTTCTGGATCAGAGTGAGATATAAATACATACCTACACTTATAGTACATATATGTACTTTGCTCCCTCTCAAAATCAAAAGAGAGGGCAAAACATTACTTCTCCATTCCACCTGTTTTGGTGAGCAGGAGAGTGGAGCCTAGGGCGGAGGCAGGTGGGAACAGTGTTAAGTATTTGCAGAATTTTTCTCTGCCTTAGAAAATGGGATTTTTTTTTTAAGGTTTTATTTATTTATTCATGAGAGGCAGAGAGAGAGAGGCAGAGACACAGGCAGAGTTCTCGGAGAAGCAGGCTCCATGTAGGGAGCCTAACGTGGGACTGGATCCAGGTCTCCAGGATCACGCCCTGAGCTGAAGGTGGCGCTAAACCAGCTGGGCCACCAGGGCTGCCTGGATATTTTCTTTGCAATATTTAAAACACTTTCATCAGGGGTGTCTGGCTAGCTCAGTCAGTTAAGCATCTGCCTTGGGCTCAGGTCATGACCTCGGAGTCCTGAGATTGAGCCCAGTCTGCTTCTCTATCACCCTCTGCCCCTCCCCTCTGCTCGTGCTCTCACATTCTCTCAAATAAATAAAATATTTTCATCAAAGCAAAGCTTACACAGGACATGTGCCCATTTTTCCCTTTCTTTCTTTTTTTAAGTTTTAACACTCTGTAACAATTCCATTCCGACTACACCAGCTTTGACTCTTGGCACCTTGTTCCCATTCTTCTTTCTCCCTTGCCATGCCAGTCCACCATCCACACTCCTACCAAGCATATCTTCCTAAAACAGCTTCCTTAAAAACTTCCATGATTTCTGGTATTGGAATTCAAAATTCTTTTTTTCTATAAGTTTGCTCTTAACTCAGAAGCCATCTGATAAAATAGAAAGAATGCAGACTTGATTTCACAGCTACTAGTTACATATCACTCTGGTTTCACTTCTGTCACTAGTTATAGTATTATCCAGAAGTTGTACCTCTAGGGACTTATATTAGACTTTACTAAATCTCTTCTTTACACTGGATGGCAAACCAGGAATTTAAAAACTATATCATATCTATTAACACTAAAGAGTAGTTTCCAGGGATCCCTGGGTGGCGCAGCGGTTTGGCGCCTGCCTTTGGCCCAGGGCGTGATCCCGGAGACCCGGGATCGAATCCCACATCGGGCTCCCGGTGCATGGAGCCTGCTTCTCCCTCTGCCTATGTCTCTGCCTCTCTCTCTCTCTCTGTGACTATCATAAATAAATAAAAAAAATTAAAAAAAAAAAAAAGAGTAGTTTCCAAGCACAGTTTTAATCCAATACTCAAAGGAAAAGTCCTTTCCCGATGCTAGGCTGTAGGGTAACACAACTCACTTAGGATAAACATTTAGGTACTTAGAGTAGTACATTTTTGTGAAATTAGTGCATGACTGTAGGTTGCTTATTTCAGCTATATATTTACTTCAAAAGTTTAAGCATCTAACTTAATAGGTATACTTGAAATGTCAAGAACCACTCTGGTACGGTAATGATAGCGCTAATTATATAAGTTCCTAGGATTTGTTAACTGTAGTTTAGTGGCTATATATACAAAGTATGATCAATCTCTGGATACATTATGCTAATAACCATTTCAAGTCACTGAGGAAAATAAGAACACTCAAATGGGTTTGGTTATCCATTTTAAAATCTAGATTCTAGATGCCATATTAAAGAACTAGAAATATTTCAAAATATTAAAAAATTAACACTATTTTAGAACCACATTTAAGCAAGACACACAAAACTCAAAAGCCATACACAAGATTTACCTACATAAAAAGATTTTAGCTTTTATACAACAAAAATATAAGCAAAGTTAAAACAAACGATAAGCGAGAAAAAATACATGCAATCTATCTCAAAAGACAAATAGTCTCAATGCATAGAGTTCTTAAATCAACTAAAAAAAGTTTCACTGCACATTAGGCAAGGAAACGAGGACAACTATTTTTCTGTCAGATTACAGAAAAACAAAGTTGATATACATCTATTAAAAATGAAAGATATAAACATACAATATTGGTAATAGTGTAAGAAAATGAGCACTCTTATCCAGCACAATGGAAATGAACATAAAAGCAATCTGACAATATTCATTAAAATTAAAAATGCATGTATCAATTTTAAAAGTTTATGTAGAGCAACTTCATCTCTAGTAATCTATCTTACAGGGCAGCCTGGGTGGCTCAGCGGTTTAGACCGCCTTCAGTCCAGGGCGTGATCCTGGAGACCGGGGATCAAGTCCCATGTCAGGCTCCCTGCATGGAGCCTGCTTCTCCCTCTGCCTGTGTCTCTGCCCCTCTCTCTCTCTGTGTGTCTCTCATGAATAAATAAATAAAATCTTAAAAAAAAAAAAAAATCTATCTTACAGAAATACTAGGACACAAGATTCAAACCAAAGGACCCGAAGTTAGGGAAGCATTTTTTAATTCACAATACAGTTCCAATATATGAACTGTAACACAAAAATCCAAATTTCCAGCCACTGTAGGATAGGGGTACAATAGATAAGACAGGTCAAATACAGGCCCAAAATCCAACAATAAACTTGAAATAAGTAATGCCTATTATCTCAGAATTATCCTCTTTGAGGGGGTGGAGTAAGTACCTCTGTGACTCCAGAGGTTGTGGAATTTGACCGTTCTCATAGGAATAACACAAAAAGATGCCCAAGGTTGTTCACTGGAGCACTGTATACAATATACTAACTGGAAACCACCTAAATATCCACTAATATAATAGAGGACTGGTTAATTACAGTACATTCTAACAACATAATACCATGCCATATAAAAAGAATGAGGTGATTATTATATGTGAGTAGCATGGAAAGATGCCTACAAACATTATCAGCTGAAAAAAAGCCCTGGAATATAATTATGATAATAGTATTCACTGAAACCTCAACATATTCCAGACAACATGTCAAGTACTTTACAATATTCCCAATTGTTCTTAACAACTCTACTATTAACTGTCTCCATGTTAAAGATGAAGAACGTAGAGAAACAACGGCTTGCCTAAATTCATTGGACCAGATTAAGAACCGAGGCATCTAATCTCTATGCTGAAGTGTCTGTAACATCTTTCCTGATACGTAATTTTATATATTTGAAAAAAAAAATTGGCTATAGATACATAAAAGCACACCAAAAAGAACTAAGATATTTTCACTTTGCACTTTATAAAGGTTTATTTCAACTTGTTAAATTATTTTAAATAAATGATGTCATACAAAAGGTCAAAATCATCTAATTCTACCATTCACCATTAAACTAAGTGGTAGCAAGGAGGCAAAAATAACACCCTAAAATTAGTCCCTGGCAGCAAGGGACACAAAATAAATGTTCAATTTAAAATAATTAGCGTTTTGATTATTAAATTTTTAAAAATCAGTTTATGCTACTCAAAACACATCATTGTAAAAAGAAATAAACAAGACTTTAAAAATGGATTTCTCGGACACCTGGGTGGCTCAGCAGTTGAGCAGCTGCCTTAGGCTCAGGTCATGATCCCAGGGTACTGGAATAGAGTACGCATCCGGCTCCCTGCAGGGAGCCTGCTTCTCCCTCTGTCTATGTCTCTGCCTCTCTCTCTGTCTCTCATAAAAAAAATAAATAAAATCTTTTAGAAAAACTGGATTGATGAAGTTTGATAATCCTGATGCCTTAGCAGTTTCCTGGAGCAATAAATAAAGCATAGTTTGCTTTGCATTTACTATTTCTAATTGTAGTATTGCATGGAGAAATCCATTCTTTTCTTGAAGCACCTTTTTCTCATTTAACTTCATTTTGCCAGAAAGTATAGCATTTATTAGGCTGAAATTTACTGAACTCCTAAATATGTACGAAAGACAACACTAAACTCAGGAATAAAAAGACAGTCTCTGCTCTCAGTGACAATCTTAGATTCGGTCTAGGATTCAGATCCTTAAAACAAGTTAGTGTAACGTAAAAGCTTAAAATAAATACTACAGAAACAAAGAACCAAGGCTATCCCAAAAAATATCCTTAAGGAGGTGTGCACTCCAAATGGCTTTGATGGGGGTGGGAGGGAGAGCATCATCCAGACAGATGATTAACACAGGAAAGGAAAGAACAACAAATCACCAATGGAGTTTTCCCAAATAGCTAATGTTTAATGACTGTGCATCCCAACTATCGATGAATCCCTGCCTCCTCATATTGGACATGTGGAATATGTTGTCCCCTAGGGTATCAACAAAGTCAACTGCCTTAAAATTAATAGCTACTAGCCAACAGAAAACACTTATCATTTCTTCCCAGTTTTAGTCAAGTTAAAATTGAAGCATCACTTGCTGGACAGTCTTCGTTGGAAGCAATCAGACAAATCAAAAAACTAATGTAACAATTCACCGCAATATAATTTGCTGTAAAGAGGCTTTAACCCTAAACATAATGTGCCCACTGGGATTAAGCAGGAAAGAAAGGATACTGGATAGAAGAGGAATAAGAGATCTTTTCCTAAAGTACCTAAATGTACAGTCAATAATAATTCTTAACTCAAATAATACAATCTCTTTTACAAGAAGTTTAACATAGAACTTTTTAATTTTACTAGTAGCTTAGTCAAGCCAATAACCAAGACAATGTATTTGATCACCAAGAAATTTTACAAAGAATCACTAATTCACCCTCCATGTATTCTGTGTAAGTGGTACCAAACATATTTACGACCTCACTATATTCTTAAAAAACGTATTCCAGGGGCAGCCCCGGTGGCACAGCGGTTTAGCGCCGCCTGCAGCCCGGGGTGTGATCCTGGAGACCCGGGATTGAGTCCCACGTCGGGCTCCCTGCATGGAGCCTGCTTCTCCCTCTGCCTGTGTCTCTGCCTCTCTCTCTCTGAATGAATGAATGAATGAATGAATGAATGAATAAATAAATAAATAAATCTTTAAAAAAAAAAAAAACGTATTCCAGGTCAATCAGCCAGTGTTTAATAGGCAGAGGCAGAGGGCCCAGTAATAATTTATGCTCGATGGGACTAAAGTCTAATGAATCTCAGGGCGAAACTTTGGAAATGCAAGGCTGATTATGCAGAGAAAGAGTACTTATTTCTCAGTTATAATAATGGCTAAGTTATTCTTCCTTCCTAAGGCCATTTCCAACTGCCCCCTTGCCCACTCTCCCCAAGGGGCTGGGAGAAGTAAAACAACAACCAGCCAGACTACAATACTCAAGCATCAGTTTGCCAAGTACAACTTGAAAATGAAGAAAATCTAAATAAAATAGAGAACCTGAAAAATTATAAAGATATATTAGAAAAGTATTAATAGTCAAAAATATGTTGTTATAGTATCAAAACACACTAACTCCACGAAATGCAAGATGTTTTTGATGACCAAAATGACAGGAACCCTATTCTGAAACAACCCAAAAACTATAAAAGCCATCATAAAATTCAAGAAGCTGATTTCTGGACAAAACACAGAAGGAATATAAATTTGAAAGACAATTCTGTGACAGAAGAGATAGACAAATAAGATATCTAACAAAATCCCTACTTTTTTCCTTCCCAAATCCTTAAATTTCCACAAATGTGAATCTCTAAATCCTAATTCTGCAGACCTACAACCCAAAGATTAAAAAATAACACAATCCACAGAACGCGGTGGTCACAAAGTGGGAGTATGTAGAGTAGTAAACCTGTACGTGGCTTTAAATAAATAAAACTAAAAATACATTCTAAGATCTTAGGTTCAGTAGTGTTTTATACTTTACATACCCTTCATGTATATAATACATGTCACCAGTAAAAAAAAAACAAAACAAAAAATCTTGAGATTCAAATATTCTACACACAAGAAATGTGATCTTGAAAATTAATTCTACCTAAGACTTTTAAACGGATTCCAACTGAGCTGATCAAACACAGTTCCCAACAAAGCCCACAGGAGACCGTATAGTACTGGAATGAGAACGGAACATAGAACCCACCGTGGAATTAAGTAAACCCCTATCTACAACTAAAGCACCCTTAAGACACTGGACATGTAACTACTTCAAGCCTCCATTTAACCAACTTAAAGGGAACTAATACCTCCTCCAATGCTGTTTTGTGAATCATAAACTGAGAATATGCAATATTTAAAAGCTGCTGAATAATCAGAGCAATGAACATACAGAAAAAAAAAAAAGATGCCTCCCACCCCACCAAAATATGAAAAAATAGGAATCCAAATGGCTTCATTCTGGCCAGAATGCTTTCACCTGGGAGGGGTGAGGGTAGGGGATGGGGGTGACTAGGGAATAGGAATAGGAACTGAATAGGCTCATAAATGTATTCAATTCCAATACCTTATCTTCTAACTTCTCCATCTAAACACATGAACTGACAACAGATTTAAGGTAAAACACTACATTCCAAAACCACAGCCAACATTTATTTGGCACCAAGTAATTCATTACACAATCTCTAAATCCTAAAATCTGAAACCCAAAATCACTGTTACCGTCCCTAAAGGTTATCCAGTTCTGCATCTACAACAACAAAAAAATTTAAACCACATGTGTGTCCATCCCTCCCAACTGTCCAAAAACCACCCAGAAATGCTACAATGACACCACCACTGGAAATAGCAGCTTGAGGCAGCACTTAGCTGTTCCTATATGGCAGCAATTCTCAAGTTCTCAAACTTTTTGGTCACAGACTCCTTTTACAACTCTTAAGACTTATTGAGGGCCCCAAGGATCTTTTGCTTATATGGATTATGTCTGCCAACATTTACTGCACTGGAATTATAATGGAGACCAATTTTTAAGTGTTTATGTAGTTAAGTACCAAGAAATCTGTTACATGTTAACATAAATAATTTTTAAAAACTTTTCTCCAAAACAAAAAATTTAGTGACACTAATCTCACTGTCTTACATTATTGCTAATCTCCTTAATTATAGCTTAATCAAAGACAGCTATATTCCTGTCTGCTTCTGCATTCAATCCTTTTGACAAGTTGTTTTGGTAGACATATATGAAGAAAACCTGGTGTCACACTATTTCAATAGCCTTTTCAAATAGTTGTGGATATTCTTTTGATACTACCCCAAAACTCCACAAGTAGTAACTGATTAAAGGTTAATTACAGTATCAAAGATGAAATCACATCAATAAATCCCTTACATAAGTGCACTAAAATCCACCGATGTAGGGGTACTTTGCAGGTAGAGCCTGTAACTCTTAATCTCAGGGCTGTGGGTTCGAGCCCCACGTTGGGTGTACAAATTACTCAAAAATAAAATTCTAAAAAAAAATTCATAGGTCTACACTGCACTTTAAATGTGCCTTTTCTTGTCTGAGGAAAGCATCCTCAACCCACGGACCAACCAACGGGAAAGCGGCTTCTCCAGCCCAGCCGTCCGTGCTGCAGTCCGTCTGCCCCTACTGCCTACGTCCTCCGGTCTTGCCTGTTTCTCCTGCCTAAAGGACATCTGGACATTTCGAATTTTTCCATAAAACTGATCATTAAATCTTTTAGAACTGTTAGGAAACAAGGAAACAAGGCCTTCCCCTTAGACTTTTCCCTGATTCCAATTACCTTAAGTTTGCCCAAATTTGTGGGTGGCTTCATCCCCTCGACTAAACATTTAATCTTTTGTTTGGTTTACATCACAGAAGCACTGAAATCCAGTCCAATAAAATAAGAACCAGCCGTGAAAAAAATAAATAAATAAATAAATGTGCCTTTTACCAATGTATGATTTTATTACATCAAAATTAGGATTATTTTCCAAATGTTGACATATTAGAAAATACGTATTTTTAAAAACATGGATCATTAATATCACTATCAACCTAACCAGAAACATTTTTTTTTTAACTACCAGGAAGCTGTCAGTCTCACAGTGACAGAGACAAGCTTTCCAAAATTCTAGTATTTATCTTAAAGTTCAAATTTATCATTTGGCCACCAATGTTGTCAGCTGTTTTCCTTAAAGAGACAGGCTCACTTCACTTTCAAGTAAATGTTAAATGGTCCAAGTGTCAAGACCCACAGCTCATTTTTTTTCCCCCAGATAAAAGAGCTCCAAGAGAGAAACACTACATTAGCTCACAAATCAATCAGGTGCTTTTCTCAAAACAACCATTCTACTTTTTAGCATACAGCTTTATGTGTACTTCCCATTTTAACATGGCTTATTTAAGACAGTCAGAATTTACTAAAATTAGCATGTCTTACTATTTCCACGAGAACTTTTTAAAATATGTGTGTGATGAATACAATGACTATTAGTCCAATATGGTGCCTCTGCCTCAATTTTCCCTAAGACAAGAACAGCATTATCCACTACTATTTTCACATCATTGATGAAAATGTCAATAAAAAAAGAGGTAACATTTTAGCACTATTATGAACATAGTTTGAATTTTATGTACTCCCTAAAAGGACCTCAGACACCTCCACTGAGACAGACACTCCACTCCTCAGACACACTGAGAATCACTGGTACCCATTACCACCCACCAAAAGGTCTCAGTTGTACCTGTTATGACTTCATGAAACTAATTTTTTCTGACAGCCCCAAGTATTTGGGAGTAAAGCTATTGTCTCCTCTGTTCCCCAAGTCTTGCTAAATATCTCTTCCAATAACTTCAACAACATTCTATGAATGTGGTAGGGATGATAGGTCACTGACAATGATTACTCTCCTCCAAATCTTTTTATTACACTTGTGATAGCCAGAACTGAACTGATTCGAATAATGGCTCTACCCAGTACAAGGTAGGGCAGAAATCAGAACACAGTTCCCAGAAAGGCGTTATACTCTATCAATGCAGTGATTCTCAACAAGGAGAATCTTGCCAGGGTACATCTGCCAACATGTGGAAATATTTTTTTGGTTATCACTACTGGAGAGATGGGGGCCGGGGCTCCTGCTGTTAAATTTACCTTACAACATACAAAACAGCCCCCTTCAAAGAATTATCTGACTGTGAATGTCAACAGTAGCTACAACAGCACCTGTATTAATGGATCCTAAAGACTACCAAAATTTCTGGAAGCTTCATCACTATGGCTCTTAAATCATACCAGTCTTTCAAAATTATATATGCTATTACGTATAACTTTTACACAAAACATGAACACTTGTTCACAATGTTGTAACGACCTAAACTTCAATAATCTATTTTTATTTAACCATCCTGACAGCTCAGCTATGGTCTATGCCACAGTCCCTCCCACCTAGATTTAACAGGACAAGCAAACTAAAATGCAAGTGAAAATCAAAACAATGGTAAGCCTAGAAAACACAATTCAAAACTTCAAAGAAACAAAATGAAAGACAATGTGACACCAGAACATGAAAAACAAAGAAAGCCAATTAATGAGGAAAAAGGCCTATTTAACTAGGCAGCCTGGCATTTTTGAAGTTTATCTAAGAATATTAGGGTTAAAAATGAGAGATAGCTAATGAAAAAAGTGGGCATACTGTTCACATTTCAAGAAACACACTGGAAAGCCAATTATCCATGTGTGAATCTGCTGTCTGAACTCTTCCATTTTATACATTTGAACTTCCAAAAAAATTTATGCTCTGAGGTCTTTA
Organism: Canis lupus baileyi; assembly: GCF_048164855.1. Classification (NCBI taxonomy): domain Eukaryota; kingdom Metazoa; phylum Chordata; class Mammalia; order Carnivora; family Canidae; genus Canis; species Canis lupus. The sequence goes on along the minus strand of NC_132846.1, from coordinate 66,682,251 downwards.
AGGAAAATGTACACCTCCCTTCCTCAAAGAAAACTGGGAAACAGCAGGCATAAAAGTATTTTTATTTTGTAGAGAAAAAGATACAATCACGTTATTTCTAATTAAAACCTCTTAAGGTGAACATTTCCTATCACTGATCAATTTGTAATACTGAGATGATCATCACAAAGTTGTTTTTCAAGCAGAGCAATAAAATGTGAGCTAACACAAAGAAGTCACATGGCATCACTAAAAACATTTAATTGCGCTGAACTGAAAAATGCCATAAAAATCAGTACTCCTAGTGTCTGTCTCCACCAGTCATAAAAGGATGAATGAATCAATTAACAGGGATTGCAGATTCTAAGATTTTAGGTCTGCATAATTAAAACAAATTCTCATTTACAGAAATATGTTGATAGGTCTCTCGAAAATGACAGGAGTGGTTGAGGAGCATGAAATCCTTTTTTAAAAAAATACTGTAAAGAGAAACGTATCAAAAGCTTGTGTCAAAGTTAGAGTCTCACCTGTAAAGAGAGAGACACACACACACACACACACACACACACACACACACAGGTACACAGTCATACAAGTAAAACTGTAAAACTATAATCAGCGATACTTGCTAAAAACAAATGGTCTCTACTCAAAAAAACAGGTAACCCGACTGACTTATTTCACTCAGCATAATACCCTCCAATCGGAGAAGAACATTATATATATATATATTATAAATAGTATACATATACATATATATATAATACGGTCTCATTCATTTGGGGAATATAATAAATAGTGAAAGGGAATAAAGGGGAAAGGAGAAAAAATGAGTGGGAAATATCAGAAAGGGAGACAGAACATGAGAGACTCCTAACTCTGGGAAACAACTAGGGGTGGTGGAAGGGGAGGTGGGCGGGGGGTGGGGGTGACTGGGTGACGGGCACTGAGGGGGGCACTTGACTGGATGAGCACTGGGTGTTATGCTGTATGTTGGCAAATGGAACTCCGATTAAAAAAAAAAACAGGTAAACCTGAGGTGCTGCTATATTAGGTGTCTAGACGTCATAAAACCTTTACTTTGCATTTAGGTAAAACTTCGAGTGTCGATTACATAGTTTTGGGACTATTTTGGGACTACAAAGAAGAAAATTCGGCCCCTCGTCTCAAAAGGAAGGAGCACACTCACACTCGCATCTTCAAAAATGGAAGAAATGCAATCTCACTATTGAGGCCTCTACACGGCTGGATATACGCAGGGAGGGGGAAAAAGAAAAAAAGAAAAGAGAAGAGAAGACAAGCTGTATAATCTACTTTCGGTCCCTTACAATGAGTTCTCAGATTACATCTCCCTCTTTGAAACACAGAAAAAGAAAAACTTTTCTAAAACGCTGCAAGGAAAAAAAAAAAAAAAAGTATAAAACGCAGACCTCGTGAGAGGAGAAGGCAAAAAAGGACGGACCAGCTTTTAAGCCTACAAATCAGAGAAATTAAAAGTACCCGTGGAGAAGGGAGGGAGGAGGCAAAAGGCGTTGAGGATCCTCCCAGGGCAGAACAGGGAGCACACACCCGACGCGACGCGCGGCGGAGGGACACCCCGGCAGGTGCCCCTCTGCG